>NW_004524720.1:6930228-6937423 GCF_000260255.1 Octodon degus
GGGAAACCCAAAATATAAACAAAAAGAAAAAAGATAGAAAATAATAAATAGGAAGATAGATCTTTTGCAAAAGGAAAGGGAACAAAGAGATTGAAGGAGGGAAATTGTGAAGGAGAAACAGGAAAAGTAATGAAAAACAATTAAGATCTTATGAGGAATGCAATCATGTACTGTAAACCAATAAAAATAAAAATCTAATATATGTTTATATATTAAATATAAATTTGTATCATGAATACAAAGTATAACATGAACATAATAATGAGAAAAGTAAAAACTGTAAGGAATTAAAGTAGCCAGGCACAAAAGCACATACCTATCATCTCAGTAGAGGAGGAATCCAAATCTGAGATCAGTCTGAGAAATTTAATGAGATTATCTCAAAATTAAAAAAGGGCTGGAATGTAGTGTGCTGAAGAGCAGTCTTGGATTCATTACCCAATACTAAAAAAAAAAGTATTTAAAGATACCACAAGAGAACAAAGGAAAATAATGGAAATTGGATAGTCCATGAAAATAATTCAAAATAAACAATGCTTAGGAAAGACTTAAAATATCTATGGGAAATTTTAAAGTTGTTAGCTAAGAATTGTACTTGAACTTGAACTGCCTGCTGTATATTTTTGATGAAAACTCAACACTTACCTCCCATCAGCTTAAAAAATTATTAATTGAGTCTATAATGTGTTTAGGGGAAATGGAAAATGTTCTGTGTTCTGCAGGAAGTTTGAGAAGGGAAATTCAGAAATTTTAAGAAAAGATACCTCCTGATTTCTCATTTTTTAACCATGGAAAAGATGGTAAAGAATGATTCATCATGATTATATTAGTGTTTGTTTACACACACACACACACACACACACACACACACACACACACTATATTTACAGAACCAGATCAAGACACATAAAAAATACAGGAAATTTTATCATAGCACCTCTAGAACTGAACAAATAAAGGCATTGAGATGCAGAATATTTGAGGTTTTAGAATTCATAAACCGTTCATATATTAAATACACAAATCCTAGAAAGCTACATTGGATGCACTCATGTTAATGAAGACTATTCAACATAATTATGTTTTTTTTTTATTTTAAAGTTTTATATAGCCAGGTTTAGTGGCACATGCTTGCAATCCAAACACTGAGGCATGGAGATGAGGAATTCAAGGCCAGCCTAAGTGAGCCAACCTGGACTACATAGTGAGACCCTGTCTCCCAAAACCAAACTAAGGAAGTTTTTTATAAACTCAAGTTTTATAGTAAAGTATTTTAATTCCTCCTTCATCCCCAGTAGTTAAGGCTGAGAACCCTATAACATGAATACCTCCACTGGATCATCAGGATTACATCTTTCACAGACTCCCAGATTATGATAAAAGTAAAAATTGCTAATGATTACATCACAGTTTCTGTCTAATGAAGTCACAAGTTAACATATTTCCCTGATTCTAAGATGTGAAATGCACTATTAAATTAATAACAAATTTAAGCAAAAAAATAAACACGCTGATTCAATGTTTCCATCAAATAGAATGTGCATTCCAACTGTGGAAATGTCAGTTACCTGAAGAGTCTCAAGTATTCTTGAAGAAATACTGTACTTTGAAAATACTGGATTCTGTGACCTTACTGTTTACTGGTTGTGAGATCCGTATGAACACACTGGCTCTTGAGAACATTGGCTCTCATTTGCTCCACTCTCCAAGAAGACTACTACTACCTTTCTCCCCAAGAGGAGGAGGAAGGAAAGGATGAAGGGAGGGAAGAACATCAAGTGATCGCTGGAGAACCATGCTCGCTTCAAACTAAGATTCTGTATCTCCTGATAACAGTGCTATTGAAAGAGAGAGCCTAATTTAATTAACTCATGCTAACATTTATGTTTACTTTTATTCTCATCTGATTCTTTACCCACCGTTCTCAGAGAATTTCTACCATTGCAATACCAGATTCTGAGAGGGGCTTTGAAAGTTGCTGGTTTTAGGAGTTGATGAGTCAGCCTTTCTTCATAAAGTTTTCGACAACAAGCTCCAATAGCTAAAGTAGACACAGTTTCCAATGAGCAGGACGGCAGCTCGGCTTCTAATAAGTTAATCCAATGGTTTTTGTCATGAGCAAAACAAAAAATCATGTTTTTAATCATGCTAAAAGGTCTCTGCATCTTGTTAACATCTGGAGTTCAATCACTTCTGTGCTAAAAACCGGAGAATGCTTCAGCAGGGCATAAATCTTGCCCCTCATTGTACATGTGAGCCAGATGCTGGAAGAGAATTAATGTTCATTTGTAACACATCTGGTGTCAGCAGCTTTGAGTAAACTCTAATAGAAAGAGTGCGGAACTAACATGGCATTACACCTTTCCTCAGGCCAGAGGTTCTGTACTGAAGGTAAGAGCCTGCAGGTGTCCCTGGGGATTGAACAATAAACTGCACTAATCAGTTCTGGCATTGTGTTAAGTACAGGACATTTTGAATTTTCCACAGAAATTTCACAGCCCAGTAATTCTACATTCCAACTGTCTCTTTTTGACAACTCTTTAGGTTGTCCAGCATCTTGACAATTCAGATAAGGACCCAGATTCATTGTCAAGGTTTTGGACTAATAAGATGGAGAGAGAGGATCTCTACAAAAGCTGAAGGGAACAGGTAAGATGTGTTATTTGTAGATTCATGAAAATAACTTGACATCTACTACTTAACGTCAGTAATGTGGACTTGAAGAGCCCTGACATCTGAGTTTAAGTCCCACCTCTATTGTAACAGGGCAGAAGTTAAAATCATTGAGGTCACAGTTTCTATCAAGGGATAAATTAAAAAAAAAATAGATGTTTATTTTTTATTTAATAGAAAAAAGATTAGGTCCTTATTTTTTTTAGTATCTATTCTAATTCACTTTGTAAAATCGTATTCCTTTTCAACCTCTTTTACCATCAGCATACACTTGAGTTTAAACTGTAACAAATACCTTGTTTTCTATTTAGCAACTGTTTGTTTTGCTTTTTTTCTTTTTTGGCAGAATTGGGAATTGAACTCAGGCCCTTGCACTTGCCAGGCAAGTGCTTATTCTACTGAGCTATCTCCCTGGCCCCTATTTTGCTTTCTAAAACCTGTTGCAAAATTTCGTGTTGAAATTTCAAAATTTTTGTCTATGCAGTTCCTATTAGTTACAATGTTTGCCTCAAGTCATTTGTCTTCTTATTAATTCCCAGACACTTAGCTCTAAGACTCCTCTATAAAGTACTTTTCACTGATGTCATGTATTGCTCATTGTTTTCTGTGCCTAGCTCCTTGCCTAGACTGTCAATGCTCTTCATCTGTGAATCTGTGAGAAGATGGGAAGTATAAGAGGCATGTAATAAACTTGCAGGGGTACCATTCATGATTTTTCAGAAGGCTCCACTCACATTACACTTCAAAGAGAAAACTATTAGCAATAGTCAACTACTAGGGCACACAAAAGCTATTGGTTAACCAGGTGGTTTATGTTAGGATTTAAAGAATGTCCAGGTAACTACAATGTATTTTTATAGCTGGACATAGTGACACATGCGTGTAATGTCAACATTGGAGAGATTCGGGCAGGAGGATCACTAGATCAAGGACAGAATGGACTACATAGCAAAAAAGGAAGGAAGGAAGGAGGGAAGGAAGGAAGGAAGGAAGGAAGGAAGGAAGGAAGGAAGGAAGGAAGGAAGGAAGGAAAAGAATTATGATGGAATTGTTTTTTTTTTCTGGGCCAGGCTCTGAGATCAAGCAAGTAAGACATCAGAAGAGACAGAAGCAGGGCTCTTTTTAGAAAGAGCAAGACCCTGTGTCCCCACTCACACTGCCTGGATCATGTGTTTCCTGAGGGTAAATAAACTGCTTTCATCTCCTTCAAGATTTTTTGTTTTGTTTTGTTTTGTTTTTAAGTTGAAGTCTCATGTATGGTTGAATTTTATTAGTAAAATGTTTGTATAACTGATGTTTTGAACTGTGTGTTTTGAATTTATCTTTTAATTTAATTTTATACACTGGAATATTATTCAGCTATAAAGAAAGATAAACTGGAGGCTTTCATGGGTAATTGGATGTAATTTCAGACTGTACTCATAGGTCAAATAAATCAGCATCACATGTATAAACATCATATTGTCTCCCAATAATATGAGAAACTGAAAAAGTAAATAAGATCTAAAAGGTGCAATAAATATAGTGAAAGGGAAAAAACTGCTCAAAAGGAAAGAACAACAGGGTAGGGGAGAAAGAAGTTGTATATATACACAAGACAGTTAAGATAATTGTACTACTAATTTCTAGGAGTTAACTGAAAGGAACAGTGTTTATATTGTTTGATCAAATTTGCATGCCTGTGTCTGGTAATCTGAGCAACTACTTTGATGATAACGTGTGATATAATAACAATTGTTAGTTTTCTATCATCTTGTTTTGAAATTCTATATCATTTTTATTGGTTTTTGTCTCTTTAAAATAAAAGAAAAAGAATTTGTTATTTTTAACTATAACTAGAATCCTACACGGAGCTACTTTCCAATTTAGACTCAAAAACCTCACACCACAAAATAAATGATATATAATTAAAAATTCGTACTTTCTCCAATATTCCACCTATTTCATTTATTCTTTGATCTTCACTACCTAGCTGCAGTAGAAGGCCCAAGATGAAGATCAGAGAAGGAAAATAAAAAAAAAATAAATGCATCCGTTTAAAGTAACACATGAAATGTATCAGTGGTCTGGTAGAAAACTCTTCTACAAGAATTTATGAAGGCTTCTCATAGAAATCAGCTTAGACAGCAGAATATTTCCATTAGCACACTCTACAAATGGACTTCTCTTCCACCCTATGGTCATGATTCCACTTAAGTCTACAGGGTGGATTTCAAAGAAATAGCTGTAGCTCAGTTCCACAAGTGACGCCTAGCCACCAGTAACTGTCACGGTCATTATGCATGTCCACAACACACTAGAAATTTGTGCGATATCCTATCCTCAAACTGTTAGAAGTGCTGGTCATTTATTTGCCATTCCAGTATTTATCTTATGTTTTACTCTTAGTACTTCTTTGCTATCATGAAAATTTTTTCTTAGTTCAATTGTTTTGAATCATTTAATTTTCTGAATATTGCTTAATCTTAATTTTTGTTCTAAGATTTATACTGTATCTTTGACTTACAATTTATTTAAAAAGACATTGTATTATATCTTCTCCTAGTATTAGAAACTTTAGAAAGTATATTTCCATTTTTTGTTGACTTAAAAAAAAACAGAGGTTTGTACCTATGTTGTTTGCTTATTATTTCTTGCCTATATCTTGTAATATGAGAAACTACTTTGGCAATAACAATACACAATGTACTAACCATTGTTACTCTACTAAAATCTTGTTTTGAGATTTTGTACCACTGTTTTTATTTTTTTTCTTTCTTTAAAATAAAAATAAGTGATGTCAAAATTTAAAAAAAAAGAAATCAGCTTAGATTCAATATGACATATTCAATTTACATTTGATCAAAATAATGAATGCAAGATTGGGCCAGCCAAATATCTCAGCATATTAAAGCACCTGCAAGCAGACACAGGGGCCAGAAGTTCAATCCCCAGGCCTGCTGTGCTGGACCTGCCCCCAGGGCACACTGAGAGGGCAATTGAGACTGAGCATGGTAGCACATGCCTGTAATCCCAGCTCTTGGGAGGCTGTAAACAGGTGAATCACTACAAGTCTGATCTAGTAGTGAGAACCTGTATACACCCCCTTCCCTAAAATAAAAAAATGAAAATGGATGCAAGATAAAACTAGGAAAGTGCTGACCCATACACAATAATATTCCCTAACCTCAGAGGTCTGCTTTAAGAAATATTAGGCTGAGGTTGTAGCTTACTAGCAGAATACATGGTTTAGCATTCATGAGACCCTCAGTTCAATCCCCAGCAACAGAGAGACAGACAGACAGACAGACAGACAGACAGACAGACAAACACTGACACAGAGACAGAGACAGAGACAGACAGAGACAGAGGAGACAGAGAGAGACTTTTTTCAGGTTGAATGAAAATGATGAAAGACTGACGTGGAAGAAGTAATGAATTACTTTGGAAACTGTATGTAGATAAACATAAGAGAATATTGACTGTTTAAAGCAATAATAATGGCAGTGTCTGGTTGGGTATAGCATGTAGAAGCATACGATGGCAAAGGAACTATTGTAAATTTTCTGCATGATTGGTAAAGTAGTAAAACTATTGTTATTGAGCAAGTGCTCATTTGCTCTACACATACAGTGGCCAAAACTATGGCACTGGGATTTTGCAAAAGGTAAAGTATTTATTGCACAATGACCAGCAAAAGGGATCTAGGAGCTATTAGTGCAAATCTGCCTTCTCATCGTTGGTAGTGGGTAAACTTATAGTAATGGAGAGAAGGAAAGCTCCTAGCTGGTTAGACAGAACACTTCTTCACATGTTCCTTTCTTGGGAACATTTATGTTTTATGTAGGAAACTTTGAGTTTGTCACATCGCTGACCAGATATCATGGCTTCCTCTGCTCCTATGCATGCTTTAAAAGCCAGTTCCAAATCACAGAAGTCATTAATGAAATGCCTAGAGGTTTTCCCTAGAAGACAGTTTAGAAAGAACTTTGATGAGAAGTATGTTTAGCTAGGCATGGTGGCACATTGCTTGGATTCTCATCACACTGGAAGGTTTAGGCAGAACGAACCTAAGTCTATGTCCAGCCTGAGTAACTGAGTGAAACTCTGTGTCAAAATAAAAAATGAAAAGAGCTAGGGAAAAAATCTCAAAGTGAGGGCCCTGAGATCAACCCCCAATGATATCGTTAGGCTGTCTCCTAAAATAAATAGAAGTAATTTGGATCTCACAATCTGAGAAAAAATACCTCTTCTTCTATTGTCACATTGTTTGGCTCCAGTATGAAGTAGGAAATAGAGATGGCTAGAGATTGTCAGCCTAACTTGTAATATCTTTCTTCAGTTAGATCCTTTCTGCAAAAAGCTAGGAAAGTTCTCTGAAATTCTTTAAGTTCAGGATTTTATGGCTTTTTATCTGAAATCATCTATCTGTAAATAACCAAGAGATATGGTCCTGAGACCCAGTCCTAGCCCAGGTCCAGTGAGTGTGTGGAGAGCTTCCTGCTACACTGCACCACGGGACCAGTCCCAGCCCAGGCGCAGC
>NW_004524720.1:6945068-6988188 GCF_000260255.1 Octodon degus
AGGATCACAAGTCCGCATCTTGTACAGCAATTAACCACTAAGAAGAATATATGCAGTGTATTATTTGTTGAACCTGTACTTCTGATTTGATCTGAAACTGTCTCATTGTTATCTGTTTATCAATAAAACTTTGAAAAAAAAGAGATATGGTCCTTAAGGAAGTCTGCAGGTGGCAAAATAGTTCAGTGGTCTAAAGCCCCCTCAGGGTGGGCTGAGCCTGCACTCCCTCAAAAAAAAAAAAAAAGAAGTTCCCAAAGAGGAGACTGATATCATTGATAATCACATGTCAAACTCCCCCACCCATCTATTTGTCATGGGGACATGAGTCTCCTCTAAT
This sequence comes from Octodon degus, assembly GCF_000260255.1. Taxonomy (NCBI): domain Eukaryota; kingdom Metazoa; phylum Chordata; class Mammalia; order Rodentia; family Octodontidae; genus Octodon; species Octodon degus. The sequence continues at coordinate 6,945,406 of NW_004524720.1, forward strand.
GAAAGAAATGTCACTCTGAAGTCTCCTCAACCTCCTCCTTATCACCTTCAGGTCACATCAGTGAATCAGCCCTACCCCAAATGACTCAGAAATTCCATCAGCATGTAGGGCTCCAGGGAGATTCAGCATTTCTCAGGCCCTTCCTCACACTCTTCAAACAGCTTTTGGTAGAGGAGGATGAGGAGGAGGAGGAGGATAAGAAAGAGGAGGGCGGGTGAGGGAGAGGAGAAGAAGGGGGGAGGCGGGGTAGAAGAGTGAGGAGGAGAGGAAGAGAGGAGGAGGGGAGGGGGAGGGCAGGAGAGGAAGTAGAAGAGTGAGGAGGAAAGGAGGAGGAGGAGGGGGAGGAGAGTAGTAAAGAACACTACTTGAATCCAAGTTCCTTTTTGCAGTGGCAGATCTCTAACAATGCAAAGCATGTTTATAGGACAGTTTTTATAGTATCCCAATAGGTTTTCAGAAGGGTTTCAAACTTTGATCCTGATGTTTGACCTCTTGCTATGGTTAGTGTATAGGTGTCCCCCACCCCCACCCCCAAGCCTCAGGCAGTCATGGGGTAGCTTCTGGAGTTTGTAATTGATTATTGTTGGTGTAGGTGCTGCACCTGCCCTGGGGCAGGTAATTTGCATTACAATGTAAGGAGGAGGAGGCTAGTTAGCTGCCTGAGGTGCTGCCACTCCCTTTGTTCTTTGCCCTTTGCTGCTGCCAAGAGCTGATACTCTCTGCCATGTGCCACCTCACCTTGGAGCCCGCTGAGTATAGAATGAAACCTCCACTGACTGTGAGCTAAATAAACCTTTCCTTCCTTCATTTTGGGTGTCGGGTATTCATCCCAGCAACAAGAGAAGAATAACTAAGACAACTCTCATGGTAAGATGTCCAATTTGTCTTCACCACTTGCTGTACCCCAGATGAAAAGCAAAGAATCCTAGAAGATGGTGGAAGATATGCAGATGAACAGCATGCTGCAGAAACAGAAGCATGGTGAGGTATCCAACACTATGCTGCAGAAAGAGGAGGGACTCACCCCAGGGAGGTTACTGTCCCTTTGATGGAACAAAACTAGGACTATAGTGTCAGGGATAGACTAACACAAAACCTAAAATGATGAGTGCTCTTGTTGTAGAAATAATAAAATACATGAAGAAACTGCTAATTTTGAAAAGGTTAGAGATTATAAAGGGCCAAGAGAAAAATCCAGCTATCTTTCATAGCTGATTAGTAGATGCTTTTTCTGTAAATATACCAACTTAGACTCATATTCCAAGGAGGGGCAAGCACTAATGGTACACCATTTCATTAGTCAATTAGTTCCTAGATATTTTCCACAAATTAAAAAATAAAATTTCTGATAGGCTCCCAAATCCCAATGACCTAATTTCTGAGGCACCTTTTTCTGTGTTCAACAATGGGGATCTGGAGGAGGAGGAAAAGCAGACAAACTCAGAAATCACTAGGCCAAAATTATGGCTGCCAAAATTGACAATGTTTAAAGGACACCCATGTCACTCAGGGGAAAACTCAGAACCAATCAAGGAGAGAAATTCTGCTTTAAATGCAAGGAAAAGGGGCCATTGGGCACACAAACGAACTAGGCCTTTGGCTGGGTCCTGTTCTGTATGTCAGGCAATCGGTGTGCTCGCCTCATGGCACTGAGGGATTGATTGTCTCCACTCTCAGAGAAGGGCTAAGCCAGCCTCACCTCCCATTCCTACAGAGAGGTCTGAGGGGGCCTGGAAAAACAGCAAAGCCTCTGTCCAAGGACATCTCCATATTGCAAGGAAGCCTAGGTGGCCACAAATCTCATGAGTAAGCAAATTCAATTTCTTATAGCTACAAAAGTAGCTTTCTCTGGAAACCCGCCTCTAAATTAGAGACACAGTCTGGCTCAAAATGACCCCTCATTAGAGCTTCTTTATTCCTACTTTATATGGAAAAAAACAAAATTTCATGACAATATGATAGGAAAATAACAATAATTAATGCATTGCTTGTTATTATCTTTAAAGTTGTTATTCAGAGTACAAGATATAGGTACAAAAAATTCTTCAATCAATGCTAGTGATGAACTAGGGGACACCAAATTTGCAATTTTTCTCTCTTTCCCTTCCTTCCTTTCCCCCCTTTTTATTAATTTTATTGAGACTTTCCCCTTTCTTTATCCTAGTTTCTTTTTCTTTTTTAACCATTTCTTCCCCCTTCACAATATTTATTTTTTAATAGTTTACATTTTAGACCTTACTTACTCTTTCAGTCACTCACACTAGGGAGACAATATGATACTTACATACGTGCATTTGATTTATTTCACTAATGATAATGGTCTGAAGTTGCATCCATTTAACTATAAAAGTCTCTAGTTTTATCTTTCTTTATGGCTGAGTAGTATTTTATTTTATTTAAAAAAACACACACACATCTTTATTATACATTCTGTGGTTGATGGGCATTTGAGTTGCTACCAGGATTTAGCTATTACAAATTGTGCTGTTCTAAACATGTGTGTACATATATCGCCATGGTATGATGTTTTAAATTCTTCTGGGAAGATACTTCAAAGAGGACTAGCTGGATTAAATGAGACCTCTACTCTTAGTTTTGTGAGGAATCTCCACACAGATTTCTACAGTAGTTGTACCAGTAACCCTCCCATCAACAGTGGAAAAGAGTTTCTTTTTCTGCATGTCCTCACCAGCATTTGTTATCAGTTGATTTTTTTGGTGATAGCCATTCTTTCTGAGGTGGGATGGAATTTCAGTGTTGTTTTAATTTATATCTCTCAAATGACCAATGATGTTGAACATTTTTTTCATATAATTATTTGCCATTTGTATTTCTTCATCTGAGAAGTGCATATTCATCTATGATTCCCATTTTAGGAGTTAGTCTTTGAATGTGGGGGTTCTGATTTTTTAATTGTTTTTATGTTCTGGGTATGTCCTTTGTCTGAGGGAAAATTGGCTGAAGTTTTTTCCTATTTTGCAGGTTGACTTTTCATTCTGTTGGTGATTTCTTTCAATGTGCAAAAGCTTTTTAATAAGATGAGGTCCCAGTTATTGGTTCTGTGAAGTATTTCACATGCAGTTTGGGTTTTGTTCCTAAACTCTTTGCCTATCCTCTTGGTCTTCAAGATTTCTATATACTCTTTCTTTCAGCACAGAAGATGGCAGGTGTTTCTGTTTTAATCTTTAGATCTTTGATCTGCATTTACTTTAGTGCACAGTAAAGGATGAGGCTAGTTTTAGTCTTTGGCATGTAGATAACCAGGATGAGTACAACAAACTATCAACTATATGGAAACAAAGTCCTGCCAACTCCTGGCCCAGGGGAACACAGAATATCTACCCTGGAGACCAAGTGCTCACAAAAACTTGGAAAGAAGGAAATCCTGCAGAACAACTAAAACCAAACAGAAAGCGTCCTTTTCAGTAATCCTTGCCATCCCACTTCAGTAAAGATGGAAAGGACAGATAGCTGAATTCACTTTTCTAGAATAAAGCCCATCCCATCTGAACTGTCTGACGAAAAAGATCATTTAAAAAAAGCTACTCTGTGAACATCTGGGAGATCTGAGGCATCTCTTCAAAAAGTAAAACTTCAGTACTGCTCAAGTTGTAGAATCACTAATGACCCCAATCCACCACAGCTTAAATAAGTACCTGCATTTGGACTACTGTCTTTTTTTTTTTTTTTTTTTTTTTTAGGGAAGGGTCTACAGGGTGTTCAGAGTCTCACTAGTATATAAGACTCTTAGTGATCCACCTGTTTACAGACTCCCAAAAACTGGGATTACAGGCATACACCACCATGCTGTCTCAATTGCATTCTCAGCGTGTCCCAGGGGCAGGTCCAGCACAGCAGGCCCAGGGATTGAACCCCTGTCCCCTGGGCCTGCTTGTAGACACTTTAATCTGGTGAGCTATTTGGCGGGCCCCAGACTACTGGTTTTAATTGGATTTATAATTTAGTTGATCTTTCTAGGGCTATAGCTTTCAGGGTCTTGCTATTTTATCTAATTACCCTCTTTGCTCTGCTTTCTTCTCCACAGATAGTAAGGAAATAAAACTCCTTAGGAAACTTCTTCCAAATAATAGTGAGGCAAGAGTGTGGCCAGTGTGATGGCCAAATAGGCATAATCTGCCAATCACAGAGATCTAGGATGTGCACTCAAACCCTGCACCGGGGACCTATCAGAAAATACTATCTACAGTTCTTCCCATGAGAACTCGAGCAGGTTTTTGATTGGTAGCCTAGACTTGATGTCAGCTGAGGAGAGAGTGATACAAAAGATGGCTGCCATTGTGCCCTGGGCCACTGTGCTCTTTCACAGTGGGCAGCTCTCATCCTATAGCATGTGCTTCTTCTCCTATTTTTAATTGGACTATTTTCACTCTGTAGCTCTTGTTTATCGCCTATCTTTCTATGTTCTGCTTACCTTAAACAATTGTTTGTTCAAGAAGAACCTAAAAATCATTTCTAAGAGGAGACTCCAGTAGCCCAAAACCAGTAACAATAGCTCAAAAACATGTCTCTAATTATTTGATCAGTCATAGCCCACCTTCTAAGACCAGGAAATATGACCTGATCCTTCTCAGATTTGGCCTCTCTTTTCTCAAAAGATAGCAAATTTGTCTATTCAGAGCTGAAACCGATGATGGTCCAGATGACAGCCCAGACTATAACTTCTGAAAAATTCACTAAGAGCTTTTCTCCATTAAACAATCAACCCAAGAGTCTGTGACATAAAAGCACTAACTCTTTTCTTATTGTCTTTTAAAAGGTTCTTTCCAGGTCAGCCAGTAAGCCCCAAAATCCAAAGGTAGTAAAAAGCACATAATTCCCAATAAGTGAGGCCTACAACCCCTTTGTACAGAAAACAACTATAGGAAGAAAAAAGATCTCCACTCTTTCAGCATCCCTTTAAGAGTATTAGGGATTGTCTGTGATGGGGAAATGAGATAGGAGATTAGGCCTGGGGCAAAGCTAGTCAAAAATGTGGACATAATCTGTCAAAGTGATGAGACCAAGGATACAAGTACAGATCCCAGAACCTGGAATATCCTTACAGTTTCTGATCACTATACATGGAACCAATAAGAAAAGTGCTGTTTTTGGTTCTTCATTTATATATGGCATGAAACAAGTGAGTCTTCAATAGGACAGTTTAAATCTTGTGACAGGCCAAATGAGTTTTTGATTATACAACCATCCCAAATGCTGTATTTGCACAAGGGAACAACCAATTTAGGAATTTCAGATTCAAAAACTCCCATTATCTTCATGGCCACTGGGTGTTTATTTGGTGGGCTGCTCTGCTCTGTAGGGCCTGCTTATTTTCCAACTTCAAAAAATAAAAATGTAGGGCCAGGGAGACAGCTTAGCAGCATAAGCACCTGCCTGGCAAATGCAAGGACCTGAGTTCAATCCCTGATACAGAGAGAGAAAAAAAAAAAAAATAGGGCTGGCCAATAGCTCAGCAGATTAAAGCACCTGCAAGCAGGCACAAGGGCCAGGGTTCAATCCCTAGGCCTGCCATGCTTGCCCCACCCCTGGAGTACCCTGAGAGGGCTATTCAGACTGGGCATGGTGGCATGCGTCTGTAATCCCAGCTCTTGGGAGGCTGTAAACAGGTGGATCAGTACGAGTCTGATCTAATAGTGAGACCCTGAACACCCTGTAGACCCTTCCCTAAAATACAAAAAATAAAATAAAAATGAAAAAATAAATGTGCATTCCAACAACCTCGTCTGTGTGTCTTTTCCATTTCTTTGTTCAGGACATCAAGATCCTGAAAATAACTTCCCAAAAACCCAAAGTCCAGTAACAGTAAAAATCAAAGCAAGAAGAAATCATGAGGAAAAAATATATATAGCTGCTTGGAAAAACTTAGAGATGGTAGTTATTCTGGCTAATCTTAGTGATCAACCTGACTGGATTAAAAGACTCTATAGTGGCACAGGCAAGAGAAAGTTCACCTAGAACTACATAAGAAGACACTATGACAGTTGTTTGCAAACTCTTTCACCTCTCAAAATTTCCATTTCCTCATCTATCTATCAAATATGGATAATAAGAGAAACCACCTCATCAAGTTGTTATGAGGATTAAATCACATCAGATATTAAAACACTAAAAATAGTGACTGAAATAATATTCATAAATGTTAACAATTTTTTCTTTTGCTAGAATGCATTTTAGTAGTTCTTACCATTATAATTAATATTAAAACTTTTTAAATAAATGTACACATTTAAGTGTACATTTCATAAATTATGTATTCATAAAGCAAATTTGTACAAGTAAAAATTCAAGGTATAGGTTATAAATATTTGTAATTTTGGTGGTGAAAGAAAGGAGAAATAATTTTCTTTCTATTTTTCATACTTTTTAGTTGTAATGGGCCCATATAACAAAAGATATATTAACAAGAAAAAGTAAATTATTTTATTGATACGTATACATGGCATACAACCACAAAATATGTATAGTCACATGCCGTGTAACAATATGTTTTGAGAAATACATAGGTAGGCAATTTCATCATTGTGCAAACAACATAGAGTGTATTTACACAAGCCTAGATGCTATAGGTCAATTATTCAGTCTCACGATAAAATCAAGAGATAGAATAAACATAAGCAGTATGAGGCCGCTGCTGATACAACATGACATACTATTTCACCAAACTTTTTAAATAAATAGGGGTATATTCTAAAATAATAACTAATTACTGTGTAGCATAGTAAATGCATGAGGCAATTATCACTCCTTTATTATCCTTATCAAGTACTATTGTAATACAACTGCAAGCACAATAGATTTATTTACAACAAGACCACCTCAGGCACCTGTGAGATGGCTCAGTAGAATAAGCGCTTACCTGGCAAGTACAAGGGCCTGAGTTCAATCCCCGGTTCTGAAAAACAAAAAAAAACAAGACCACCACAAAAATGAAAACAATTAACTATGATATTACAACAACTATGCTGTCACTACGAGATAGGGGATTTTAGCTCTATTAAAGTCTTATGAGACTAATGTTACGTATATGTTGTCCATTGTTCACTACAACACTATTATGTGGTACATGCCTCATATCCTGGGTGACTTTTAGTTCCAGCTTAAATACTCTCTTCAGTTGAAACATAGCAACAATATCAGTATAAAGAAAGGCATATTATAAGGAGATGTCCAGGAAAAGTCTGATAGACAAAGTTAAGCTTTGTTATGCAAATTTTTGTATCTTCTTTATTAGTAAGAGTCTCTAGTGATTTAGACACATAATTTTCTTCCTGATATAGAGAAGAGTCATGCTTTTATATATTTCATCTGCAGAAGATATTTCCTTTATAGAAAATATTTCCTTTAGAGAAGAAAAATTTCCCTTAACTTTCTTAAGGGAAATTTTTAGATAACTTATATTTTGTTTTCAAAAGTTACCTGTATTTATAATACCTGAAATCAATCAATGCAGAATAATACCTGTGCCAAAGAGACATATATTTGACGTATATTCCTGTCCTTTACTATTATTGTAAACTAGCACAATAACTATCTTTGTACAGTACTCACCTACTAATTACATACTGTATAAGATTGCTTTTCACTCACTTTTACTAGCACAGCATGCTCTTAAAGTTTATTATTCTTGTCAATCTGACAAAAATAAAAAAAGGCAGATCATAGCACATAATTCTGTATAAGTAAAATGTGTGTTTGTTTTGCCTTTCAAATTACAAATGCAGATAGAAAAAACTAAAAATAATGAAGGAAGCTTATGATTCTTATCGGATATCATTAGGTGCTCAGAAGCACAGCATTTGCCTGGGAAGCATGAGGTCCTGAATTCAATTGCCAGTACCCCCCCCAAAAAAAAAATCTTATTATGAACATAACAGAAGAGAAACCAAAGGTGCCGAAATGTCTGTAATGACTTTATTGCTGAAAATGTCCTGATTCTCAAAAAGTATGTGAACATCCAGATCCAGGAAGGTCAAAGGACAATCACAAAAGATCCTCCGAAGGGCCGGCCTGACTAAAGAAGAGCTTGATTAGGCAGCGGCAGAGGTTGGGGCTGGATCCCAGGGGTCCTTGCTGGCCCCACTCCTGGGACGCAGCTGAGACAGCGATTGAGACTGGATGTGGTGGCGCTGGACATAGGAGGCTGAAAACAGGAGAACTGTTATGAGTTTGATCTACGTAGTGAGACTCTGTAGACCGTGTGCTAAACAGAGGGGGAAAAAAAAAAAGCTAGACAAACTGAAAAAGAAAAAGCAGAAAGGAATATTTAGGAAAATTTACATCAGATTAAGTAGATTTTTCAGCGGAAGACTTACAAATAAGATGACCATGAGAAGGTTTATTTAAAGTTCTGAAAGGAAGCAAAACAAAAACAAACCAAAAAAATCTGTCAATGCAGACTACTATATCCAATGAAGATATGTTTTAGAAGTGAATGAGAAATAGCCTTGCACACAAGCAAGGATGGGGGAACTTCATTATCATTAAACTAACCTAATATCAAGTGTCTAAGGGATCCTTCAAATAGAAAAAAAGTAAAAAATCTCACTGAAAAAATAGATATATGAATAAAATAAGAATCAAACATCACTACAGAATGCAACCAAACTAAATAATAAAGATACAAAGCAGAAAAAGAAGAGAGAACATTTTAAACCATCAAAAAAATAATTAACAAAATTGAAAGAGTTTTTACCTACCAATACTAAACTTGAACAGGTTGAATTCTCTAATTAAAAGTATAAAAACAAAGCATAAAAAGTAAAGCCATGCTGTTATGTTGAGCTGTAGGGGACTCAGGTCAACAATTTCTGACATTGCCAGTCAAGCAGAAGATCCAATACTATTATGGACTACTGGACTCTTTTAGAATATTTTGCTGAGTTAACACACCTTTAATATTCAAATAATGGAACTAAACAAAAAAAGGGTATACAGATGAATGTTCATTTTGTATCTGTGTATTCAAAATGGTTAGGCTAGATACATAGTTACATTCTCTTAATGAATAGAAAGATTTGTTCTAATAGTGTTTGTAAATAGGATATCATGTCCGCATCTTGTACAGCAATTAACCACTAGGAAGAATGTATGCAATGTGTTAATTATTGAAACTGTCCTACCAATTTCATTTGAAACTGTCTCATTGCTATTTGTTTCTCAATAAAATTATTGGGAAAAAAAGATAAAGAGTGACTGAATGAACAGAACCAATTATATATCACCTACAAGAAACTCATTATACTAGTAAAGACTCACTCAGAAACAATAGAAAATGAGCTGAGGAGAAAAAAGATACTGTCAAACTAATGAAAACTAAAACCAAGCAGCTATACTTGCATCAGATAAAAGACTGAAAGTCACTATCTGCACAAAGCAACAAAGGGTGTCACTACATAAAATAGCAAGAGAATATAATAGTTGTAAATATATAAGACCACCAAAATAAGTGTATGCAAAGTTCAACCAAAGAAAAACTTATATAAATAATACTAAATTATTGATCATACTCTTAAGTGAAATAAATCAGTCATATGTTTAAATACCATATTGTTTCTCTGGAGTGAGAAACAAAAGTGTAAATAAGAACCAAAATGTATAATAGTTATTGGGAAATAGGAAGCAAATATTCAAATGTGAAGGGAAGAAACGCAGGGTGAGGGGAAAAGGAAGGAAGCCACAAGAAAAAAGGAGAATAAAAAGGAAAAATGGAAACAAAGCTTTCGTGAAAGAGGAGGAGAAGATGAATTGAAGGGAAGGAAGGGAAATGGGGTAAAAGAAAGATATGTCATGCATAGGCACAAGTTCCCTATTATGAATGTTATCATTATGCATAATTAAATATATCAAGAAAGTAGACAAAAAAGGAATTCCAGTGGATTTTGTTAATTTTACATTTGTTTTATTGGTATTATAAATATAGTTGTAGGGCTGGAGAGATGGCTCAGTGGTCTAAAGCACCTACTTGGAACAAGCTTGGCAAAGCACAGGGACAGCGGTTCGATCCCCCAGCACCACATGCCAGCCAGCCACGCCCCCTGGTGAGCTGAGTTGGCCACACACACACACACACACACACACACTAAATAAATGTTAAAAAAATTGAAAAAAAATTAAATAAATAAATATAGTTGTATTAAGCATATAATTTTATAAATTCATATCAAATCTAAACCTGAATATTATTCTGATTTTCATATTATTTGTATGTGTTATCTTTTTATATGGAGATGCTGCAGATTTTTAAAAGAATTTGTTGTTATAATTTACAACAATTTTAAAGTTGGTTCTATAAATACTTGGTGGTATTTAAGATAGTTTTAGACATAAATAATGCCCTTGCCTTACAGTGATATGGGAAGAGACATTCTCTTAATTGGAGAGGAATTCCTAAGATGCTCAGGATTTAATGTACAACTGACTGCATGCAGCAGTTGAGGTGTAAATGTATGGAAATTATTTTTAAAAAATGAACAGAATATGTAACCCGTTAGGAATACAGTAGCTATGGTCTAAACTAGAACAGTGAACAAACAAATACACAGGAAAAAATGGGCAATTCATACTTGATATTTTTCTATAAATACTGTCAATTCAAATGAATTTTTGGCATCTTTGTTTTGTGCTGACAAAATTTATTTTATTGCTTTAAGTCCATCATCAGATGAAGTACTCTTGACTATGTCAAGCTACAGTGTTAGCAATCAGGTGTCTCACATACGGATTATTTTGTGGGTGTGTTCTTTCTGAGGCTGTGACTCTGACTGTTATGGGTATTTTACCAGAAAATGTTTGCTTTTTCATCGCAAGGCTTTGAAGGAATCAGAAAATAATTACTCTATATGAAGAATAGCTGTGAAGGGCATGTTTAGTAAAAGAGACTTAGATTTCTGAGATCATTAATTCTGGTATGCCCCCTTGATGAGTAAGAACCACCTAACCCATTTGTAAAGTTCTGAGTTCTCTGTAGGTAACTGGTTTGTAGGGCACAGTCTAAGCAGAGAAGCCCCATCCTGTAGGCTTTTAACAACAAGCAATAAACTTCAACTCTGGATGAATTAAAAAGTGAGAAGAAATTTATTGAGACACTAAGAAATAAACATAAGTTACTTTTAGCCTCTGTTATTACAAGAGGTGCTCAAAGTGGTGGCAGTTAGCATCCAGATATTTGTTAGTAAAGCAAAGGCAAACTTCCACTTGGGTAACCTTGGTGCTTGAGATAGATGCACATGTATTTTCAATTTCTTCTCTAAGGGCCAGAAGTGTAGTGAGTTTTCTACTATATATGACATTCTCTATGGTCTGTCATACAAAAGTAACACCACTATGAACAAACATCAACTATTTTCCTTTCCCTGAAATGTGTACATTTTTGCTGAGCCTGTATATGAACTAAATACTGAAATATTAAAATGTAAAAAAAAATAGTATTAGCTATAAAGGGAGAAACTGACACCAATTCAATAATATTTCCAGATTTCAGTACCCCACTTTCAATAATGGACAGATTATACAAACAAAACAAATCAACAATGGAAAGCCAGAGTTGATCTACATGATAGCCCAAACGGGCTTTACAGACACTTATGGAACATTTCACCCAACAGCTGCAGAGCACACATTCTTCTCATTAGCTGATGGAACATTCTGTAGCATAGATCATGTATTAGGCCAAAAAATCATAAACAAGGAGAGCAAATGCACTTCCTCTAAGATCTAGAACAAGACAATGAAGGCTACTTTCACCACTGTTATTTACCATGGTTTTTTTTTTACATTTTTACAAATAAATTTATTTATTTATTTTTGTACTTTTAATTTTTAATTTTTTTATTTTTTCCATAATTTTATTGATAAACAAATAGCAATGAGACAGTTTCAAATCAAATTGGTAGGACAGTTTCAATGATTAACACATTGCATACATTCTTCCTAGTGGTTGACTGCTGTACAAGATGCGGACATGATATCCTATTTACAAACACCATTAGAACAAATCACTCTATTCATTAAGAGAATGCAATTATATATCTATCCTAACCACTTTGAATACACAGATACAAAATGGACATTCATCGGTATCCCCTTTTTAAGTTCTGCTATTTGAATATTATAGGTATGTAAACTCAGCAAAATATTCTAAAAGAGTCCAGTAGTCCATAATAGTATTGAGTTTTCCGCTTGACTGGCAGTGTCAGAAATTGTGGACCTGAGTCCCCTACAGCTCAACATAACAGCATGGCTTGACTTCTTATATTTCGTTTTTATACTTTTCTGCTGGATATTGGACATCTTAGCAACAGAAGTTAGCCAAGAGAAGAAAATAAAGGATATCCAAATTTGAAACAAGAGAAATTATCCCTGTTTTTATGTTACATGATTTTTATGTAAAGCAAAAAAACCTAAAGATTCCATCCAAAATCTGTTAAAATTAATAAGTTTAGTAAATTTGAAAAATGAAAATTCAAAATACAAAAAAAATAATATTTCTATACATCAATAGCAAACTTGCTGAAAAAACTAAGAAAACAATCTTATTCACAGCAGCTTCCAAAACTCCTAGAAATAATTTTAACCAAAAAACAGAAATATTTCTACAATTAAAATTATAGTTAGAGGTGGCACACATCTAAAATCCCAGGTGATGAAGGGGCTGAGGCAGGAGGATTACAAGCTCAAGGCCAGCCCTGAGCAACTGAGCAAGACTCTGTCTCAACAATAAAAATTTATAAAAATTGCTGAATATAAATAAAGTCCTGGGTTTAATCAATCCCTAGTACCCCATCACCACTACATCAGAAAAGACAGACAGACAGACAGACAGACAGACAGACAGACAGACAGACAGACAAAAAGTAATTCAAAACACTGATGAAAGAGCCTGAAAAGAACACATACAAAAGATTGGAAAGATATCTTATGTTTGTAGATGGGAATTACTTGGAATTAATATTGCTAAAATGCTAATGTTACTCAAGGTGATATATAGACTCACTGCAATCATATCAAAATGCCAATGATATTCTTCACAGAAATAGGAAAGGAACAACCATTAAATTGATATGGAACTAGGCCACTCCCCAAATATCCAAAGGTTTATTCTGGTTTATTGAAGACAAAAAGGAAAATATACCTCGATTTCTCATTAAAATGAATTTTAAAAAAAGAAAATATAGCTAGAAACATAATAACTAAAGGTCATAATTTGTTTAAACACAACTCATTTAATGTTCCGGGAGCAAGTTTTTGTTTTGATCTTTTGCTCTGATAGGTTAATAGCTATGACTTACCCAGTCACTTAGTAGGTTTACTTACATAATATTTTTAACAGATTTTTAAAAAATCTATATTTTTCAGTAGTAAATATTTTTTTTTATTACCTACGCTTTTTCTTAAAGTATAAAACCTCTGGATTTTTTAATTTTTATTTTCATAAAGAAACCCTTGCATTTTCAAAAATAATGATTTCAGGCTTTTCCTCAAGAATGTAATCCAGAAAAAAATTCCAGTTTCCTCTGATGAATGTGAACATTACATATATCTAAATTGTACCAATAAGCTTAATTTTAAAAATGGAATTTAGTTTGAAAGACTATGCCATCAAGAATTAAACCAAGAAAAAAAAAGGAGGGCACTGAGGAGATGGCTCAGCAGAGTAAGCACTTCCCTGGCAAGTGGAAGGGCTTGAGTTCAATCCCCAGTTCCAAAAAAAAAGAAAGAAAGAAAGAAGAAAAAAAAGAATGTTATGTGTTCTTTTTAGACATAAAGTGCTTTAACTTATATATGACACAGTTTAGGACACAAAGGTCTTATTAAATGAGTTTTAAAACAACTGGTAACCTATATATGGGTATCAGTTACAAATAATTTTGTAATGATTTACAGCTTTTGAGTAAAACATTTACAATTAGAGGTAGTCTGTTCCAAGAAAAATATTTCTTAAAAAAATTAAAAATATAATACACAAGAATGTTAGCATTTAAAAAAATTTATATAGGGTCTACAGGGTCTCACTACATAAATTGGACTTGTAGTGATCTTCCTGTTTACAGCCTCCCAAATGCTAAGATTACAGGTGCAGAAGCCACCACACCCAGTCTCAATGGTCATCTCATTGCACCCCAGGGGTGGGACTAATGATGCCGGGCCAGGGATTGAACTCCCTGCCCCTGAATCTTCCTAAGCAGGTGCTTTAGTCCACTGAGCTATTTGGCCAGCCCAGCATCTTTGTTTGAAACAATGAATCTTAGGATATTGATTTGTTTTCAGTAAAAGTTGCAAAACAACATCTAAAAGAGTTTTTGAAAGATACCTGAGAACACATCAATTACTGGTATACTCTCTCTCAAGTAAAAGTTTGTTTTCTTTATAAAAAAAAAGATAATAAATAAAAACAAGAGACAAGAAAAAAATGCCATAGGACTGTCTTACTACAATGTTGTATATCGCTAGATTTGTAAATTTCTGTGTAAAATTTGTAATTGTTTATTACTATTTTTTCCTTCTTTTCACATGCTGCACAGATTTAAAGTTTAGCATATCAACGATTGATGGAAAATACCTGTTCCATGTTATGTCTAAGGCATTTGATATTTAGACAGATACTGATCTTAAGCTCAACAGCTTCTGTTTTAGGGCAATGATATCATTAAGCTTCTCTTCTGGAGGGTTAACAAGCTAAGTTTGCTGACCAAAAATTTAAAGAAAAAGAAAGGCTACACAGACAGCCAACATTTTGGCCCTAGCCCTTCAAGGTCAGTGAGGACTCAGGACATAAGAGAACCTGTACTGTAACATCCTGTAACTCAGTAGTGTCTGTCTCAAATTTTCTGACCAAGGAGATTATAGGGCCACAGGAGAAAGTGATCAACAATGTAAAGTGTGCCTAAGGAGAGTCACATGGAGAGAAAACATTCTTTCAGGCTTTCACAGAGAGCAAATTGATCAAGCAATGGCTGTGACTCATCCACATGGCTGATGTTGACAATAGATCTACAATCTGCTGTACAAGCTTTCAGGGTAAATCCTGAGGGGATTTGATTGACCTTGTCAGATACAAAAGTTATATTTTTTGTTATACAGGTGTTGCTTTATCCTGGTCTTAACCATCCAGCAGAAAAGTATAGAATCGAAGTATAAAAATAAAGCTATATTAATATGCTCAGTTGTAAAAGGCTCAAGTCAACAACTTCTGACATTACCAGTAATGTGGACAACCCACTACTAATAGAGACTACTGGACTACATTGGATTACTTTGCTGAATTCATGCACCTACAATATATGAATGGCAATGGAATACCCATCTCTGACAAAAGAAAACAAAAAAGGGGATATAAATAAAGAACCAATTTGTAGTGAAAAAATATATGTATGTCTCTGTGTGTGTGTGTCTCTACACAAACTAGTTAGCTTATATATACAGCTACTTTCTCTTAATTCAATGAGAAGAAAGTTTTGAACTAGTAATATTTAGACAAGATATTATGTCTGCATCTTGTACTATGAATAACTACTACAAAGACAACAATATGTAGTATGTTATTTATTGTAACTGTCCTACTAACCTGTTTTGTTTTGGGGTTTTTTTAGGTTTTTTGTTTTTTTTTTCCTTTGAAATATAGTTTATTAGAATAAATTTTTACCAATTTACCACATACTAACCTGTTTTGAAACTATGTCATTGCTACTTCTTTCTCAATAAAATGAATATAAAAATAAATAAATAAATTTTAAAATTTAAATATTAAAAAAGACATGTAAGAATTACTTATTGTAGTCTCTATTCTTGTTAGAATTAAATATTTAGGAAAATTAAGCTTTTTTCCAAATGTATTTGGTTTTTACAGGGTCTCACTATGCAGCTCAGACTCGTGGTGATCCTCCTGCTTTCAGTCTCCCAGCACTGGGATTATAGTGCGCCACTATACCCCAAACTCTGGCTGGCTCAGCCTGCCCTGGGGATGAGCATGTGGTACCAGGGATCAAACCAAGGTCTCTGCCCTTGCCGAAGCAGGCGCTTTAGTCTGCTTAGGTATCTCACCAGCCTCCCTTAAGTCCTGAAAAGTCTATGTATTTTAAGATATCTGTTTTATGTTTTAAGTTTCGTTTTACAATTCTGTTTACATAAACTACTGCTGTATGACTTTTCTTTACTTTTTAAAAATGTAATTGTTCTAATTATAGTAGTATAAACACAGGAAGTCATGATTGTTGTCTTAGTATGCTTAATATGTAAAAATTACCAAAATGTTTTGCTAAATTTCTAGCTTGTACATTGCTTATGGTCATATAAATGATAAAAAAAAAGTTCCTCTTCATAGATAAGGGGTGGTCTTACTCAAAAATGTATGTTCTTAATAAAATAAACTTTAATCTTTGTATAATGTACTCAGAAATATTTACAGGTTTGTACTTGTTCTTTAAAACTCCTAAGGGTGTAACTAAACTGCAATTTTTAGTCCTAGCATTAGTAAATTGTGTTTTTTCTCCCAAAAGATAATTCCTATTGATTTATACAAGAAAAGGAGACTCTTAAGGGTTATTTGTTTGTTTGTTTTTTGATATACTTTTTTTTTTTTGGATGGCTCCGAATGCCTTCAGCGCAGGTTTGGCTGGTTTGCGCTCTGGGATCTAACCACAGCAACCTGAGCCTGACTGCTTTGTTGAAGCAGCCACTTAAAGAACTGAGCTAAGGGGCAGGTCCCCTTGATATACTTTCTGACAGAATTAAGCTTGCTTCTCAGAAATACTGGATTTCTTTAATTAACTTGGTCATTACCTTTTTAAATTCAAGTCTACTGTATAGGTTGGATTTTCTTTGCTCTTATCAGTTTGTTTTGTGTCTATTTGCAACCTTTGTAACTATTTCTTAAAATTCTAATGAGTTAAGGTGCTAATTACAAAGCAGACAGGATTAGATTTGACAGTGAACTCTAGATAAACTAGCCTAAGAATCACTTTTTCTACATCTCTGTTATTGCTCATATTTAACAAGAAAGATTTTGATAACACTGACTCAAAACGTGTTTCATTGCCTCCAATGTCAGACACGGTCTGCCTAATTGTCTTGGCAAGGGAAAGCTACCTCAGCACCAAGAGACAAGGCTGCAGATGGCAGTATCTTCAGAAGAAAGGAAAATACATTCAGAGACAAGAGGAGAACTTTTTAAGCACCAGAGAGTCCCATGTGTACCAACTCTACCAAAATAAGCAGAATTGCAGAGTTTATAAAAGAATCCACTTTTATATGACTATTTAAAAGCAAAACAAAAGCCCATCTGTCAGATATAATGGTAGATATCACGTGACTGGTTTTGTTTTTTTTTTTTTTTTTCTTTTTCTTTTCATGACATAACTTTAGTGTGATTCTTTTTCAGGCTCTAGCATCCTGTTTCCTTTTGCTCATGCCCAAGCTATTTGTATGGGATTCCATATGCCAATCCAACGTGAGACATCCAGCCAGATGGTGTGGCACCTCAAGACCCTCAGCACTGAGAGCCAAAATTAGCAAAGAAAGAATTGTAGCCAGCACTGCAAAATGCGACCTTAAAAGTTATATTCTTAGGGGCCGGGGAGATGGCTCAGTGAAATAAGCGCTTCCCTGGCAAGTGCAAGGGTCTGAGTTCAATCCCCAGTTCTGAAAAAAAAAAAAAAAAGTTATGTTCTTTTTCTTGTAGACAGAGAAATTTCTCCAAACTTCCTCATACTGAGCATAGATGGCTAAAAATGATAAAGCAAGCATGGAAATCTGTCCTGTCTCTCTGTGCCCCCACTCCCTTGTTTCTCACTATAACAACCTCATCCACCTCTAAATGGTGAGATGCTGATTTAAGGTAAACATATGTCTTTATCTCCTTGGAGCTAAATTAAAATAAATTATTTTACCAAAGTATATTGCCTTTTTTGATTTGGTCAATAGTGAGCAAATGAACCTCAGTAGTAGCCAATAACAATAGTAGTAACACACATCAACCAAGATGTTCACCAGTAGATGAATGGAGAAATTGTAGCAAACATACAGGATAGACTATCACTTATCTATGAAAAAAAAAAATGAAATCCTGTCATTTGTGGTAACATAGATAGACTGCAGGACACTATTTTAAGTGAAATAAGCCAGGAACTAAAAGACAATGACATGATTTCTCACTCATTTGTAGAAACTGAAAAGTTAATCTCAAAGTAGAAAAGAGTAGAATAGTTATTACTAGAGAGGATAAGTGATGGGTAAGAACATACTGCTAGGTGGGAGGAATTATTTCTAGTGTTCTATAGCAGAGCAGAACAACTGTCTTATAATACTATATACTTTAGGATAACTGGTAAAGAGAAGAAAGACCATTTCGAACTAATAGAAATTACAAATATATGAGGAAGGAAATACTAATAACCTGATTTGATCATTATATTTTTATATTTATTACATTGCCATATCATATCCCCTAAATATTTACAAAGATTATGTTGATAATTTAAAAAATTAAGCTACAAATATGCATGCCCTTGAACAAATAATCCTATAATTAGGAATACATTATACAAATTTACTTATATGTGTTAAAATTTATATGCCAGATTATTCATTGCAAACTTCTTTATAAAAGCAAAATATAGTGGCCACCTAAATATGCACCAATAGAGTACTACTTATATAAATTTATATATATATATATATATATATATGTGTGTGTGTGTGTGTGTATATTCATGTCATAAATAGTATATACAAGATGATTTCCAAGATACAGTTTTAAAACAAAGAGAGTATTATGTGTATTGTACAAATACTTGAATAAAATTTGATTGATAAATATATTTATTAACTCTGGTCACTGCATTCTATATTTCAACCTTATCAGTTTTTTATACTTAATTTTTGCTTGTCAAAATTCAACTCATCTTTACATCCTCTGGGAATTAATATTTCTCTTTGCTTTTTCTACACAACCCTCTGAATCTGCGTTATCTTCCTGATGAGAAGTACTAAATCTATTAAGTCCACATAGCACCAAAGATAAAGAAGAGAGAGAAACAGAATAGTTCTAAGTACATGTCTGCTAGATGTGACAATGCCTTGTTACTTAACAACCCTATAATTTCAGCATACTCCAGTTAGAAATGTTGAAACCAGCCTGAGAAGATTAGAGAACATTCCCAATGGCACACATCTGACAACTGGAGATGCTGAGATTTAAACTCACATATTTCAGATTCCAAAGATAGTTTTTCCTACTATGCAGCCTTGTACTTAATAGAATTTCTGCCACTTTTCTTTAGAACTCAAACCTTTGAGATGATCTAGTTTGACACTCTTGATTTACAAATGAGGAAAAGAAAGCATGAGAGGTTAAGAGCTTTGCAAACTAGTTTGTTAGTGTCACTCGGGTTGGAGAGAGGTCTATAAATACACATGTATGTAATTAGGACTAGGGATGTAAGGTCAAGTTGGCACTTTACACTTTTATAATAATGGAGTTTAGAGTTAACAGCATAATTGATAGTCTTTAAAATTAAAATGTTGGCACACACCACTGATGGGAGACACATTCAGGAATAGCAAGCACAAACATCTGAGAATGCATGGCCATCTATGAAAATTAATGATCATGCATGACATTTACAAGAATGTTTTAGTGTCATTAATTCTTTGTCAAGCATCTTTCTGTGCTACAGACAAAATGAGTTTTTGACATTCTAGTACAAAGTCCATGTGCCCTACAATAAAATCCTGAGGTCTCTAGCACTTACTTGCCTCCTCCCTCCAATATCTGGCTTCCATCCCACAGCCTCTACCACACTGGCTCAGGAAGTAGGCAATTTCCTGCCCTGGCTGAGCCGGATATTAAGACTTCTTTGTTCTCTTATCTCTAAGAAATAACACCTCTCTGTAATACTCCAATGGCTAACTGACTCATGCTTATTCCTACATGACTCTCTGCTGTTCTTTAACACTAATGTTGAGCACAACACGCTAGAACGTGTGGGATTCACCCACATTCTAAGTGTACAGTGTCATGGGGTCAAATGTAGACTTCTAGATTATTAGTTTGCAGACTGATATTAGAATGAAGGAGATTTTTAAAAGAACTAAAATGCTAGAGAAAATTTCTCTCTACCTCACCACCACTCACCCTCAAGCACATATTTTATGCTGATTTTTGTTTATGGGCAGCATACACTGAAATGTCTAGGTTGTGTAACACAGGCAATTTGACTCTTTTCTTTGGAGGCAGTACATACAGAGATAAAAACTGCTGACAACCTTTTGGTACATCCCACTATATAGAGACACATGCCGTATCGATCTGCACACATAGGCTGTGTTCTCTAATTGACTGATTGTTAGTAATACCATCTGCACATCCACAGCTTGTCCAGTTCCCAGGTTTCTTCCATTTGGTCGACTGTTCTTAATACACTATTCCTACTCAACACTTCAAAGGCTTTTCTAAACATTTCACATTTCATGTAATAGATGCCCTATACTCGAGCTTCTTTCTATTTAGAGCTCTGATGTCAGGAGGAGCTAAAAACAGTAAATCAGGATGATCATGCACAGAAAGTAAGATTTGGAAGAAAAAAATGTAAAATGTATAATCTGTCCTCCTTCCTCACTTGCAAGGTAAAAAAAAAAAAAACTCAAAATATTCTAGAGCTAAAATATTTCCAGTTTCACTGGTTTGTTTTACAAATAGGAAAGGAGGCTCAGGATGACGAACAGCATTTTTAAAGGGTGGGATGGAAAATGTTCCAGGTAAAGGTACATAGACAAAGGGATGCTGACTGTACCAGTAGGAGAAGACTCTGGCTAACTAGACCCATCAGAAAGATGCAGAAAAAAAGATTGAATAAGTAGGATTAAACAAAAGCTTTATAAAATTTCCATTTGCAATTTGAAGACCAATTTTATTTACTTTCCTGGAAGCTTAGATATTGAATAATATAAGTTAGATTTGGGAAGGAACTTAAAATCTCAGCTCTTTTATCCTTCAGAATAATTGAGTTAATTATACTTATTGAAATATCTTTACTATCTATTAGTTTGTGATCTTCAGATATTTCTTCTGAAAATTTGTATTTTTCTCAGTTGGAAGGCATATAGTAAGTATTTGAAAACTATCTTTTGATAGGTTTTTTTCACCCAGCACAAATCCTGAGTGATTGTATTCACAGGATGAATTGATGTAACACCCAACTTCATTGTTTGTCAAAATCCCTGACTCATACTGCACTGTGCCTATTCCTTTACCTGAAAAGTAAAAACACTAGAACAATGCTGAGAAATGATGGTGAGAAGTGATATGAACAGTATGTGGAAAGATGTGAGAATTTGAATATTTCTTGTGTTTTTAGTAATCACTGAGTGTCTTTCAGCAAGATAGAAGGAAATGAAATATTAGAGGGTCTTTGTATCTATCAAATAAGCCCACTACCTCCATTTTATCAATAAGGCAACTGAGCTTTCAGTACCTTAGTTAAGGCAACACAGTAAACTTCAATAAAGTTGACTTGAAAGGAAGTCTAGCTCCAATGGATGGGTTCTTTCTCAGTGGCTATACTGCCTTCATTAAAAAGTATCAAACATAATTGCTACTATCAAATAGGACTCCATATAGCAAAAAGATGGTGTTAGGGCCAGCCAGATAGCTCAGTGGGCTAAAGTGTCTGCTTTGGCAGACACAGGAACAGGAATTTGGTCCCAAGTGTGCCATGCTGGCCTGCTCCCAGGGCACTCTGAGATGGGGACTAAGACTGGGTGTGATGGCATCTTCCTGTAATCCCAGCAGTTGGGAGGCTGAAAATAAGAGGATAACTATGAGTCTGATCTGTGTAGTGAGACCCTGTAGACCCTGTACTAAATAAATAAGGAAAACTAAAACAAATAAATGAATACAAAGATGATCTTATACACATAGACTAGAATGTTTACACCAGCATGTTAAATGAACTATAGACTGTAGCCATAAATTCTGCCTCAAGTTTGGAAGTTAGGTAAGGTATCATCAGAGAGATGGCTTCTGGTCTGAATTACAAAGATAATTGTCAGGTGAAATCAACCAGAATAATCAGAAAGAGTCTTTTAGGTGTGTTATAACACACTACAGCTAGAATCTTCTTTCACTGGGACATAATAGATCCCAGCAAGGCAGAGGGCACACCTCAATCAGTCTACAATATTTTCAGTAGGATATTTATAAGGTTGTTCTGCACCTACCTCTATGTGTGCAATCCCACAATACTATTACATATGTCCCACTACTCTCTTTGGACAGATGGCTCCAGCATCTTTTCTACTGCACTCACTTCCATTCATATAAATATAAGAGTAGAACTGAAGGAGTTTTAAATGCCAGGCTTAGTTAATTTAACTGATTTGAATGATGTAGACTTTTTATCACCAAAACTTTAGGACAAGGAGTGAATTACAGACTAGGTATCAGTAAGAAATTTCCTGGACTTCTCAAGTTCATAATAGAAATTGGCAAATGTCCTCTGAAATTTGCTTTAAATGCAGATGGAATTAGTCTCTCATGGAAACACATACCTTCCTATACATTTATTACAAGTGGAAAAGAGTGTCTGGTTTTTAAGGCAGCCAAAGACCACCTTGCTCTCTTGCTTAAAGGAAACTCAATAGAGAGTTTAAAATTAAAACTCAAGCTTGTTCAAGGTCACCATCCAACACGAGCACTAACAAGGTAGCAACAAATCAGATTTACAGGTTTTGTTATTCAAACAACAACAGGACTTGATATACTCAATAAGAAGATTATTTTTGATTGTTACTCAGCTGTAAATAGATATTGTGAAAGTGATGACTTCTCAAAGTAAGTACTGCTATTCCTGCATGATGTATCTGAATCATTCAATGAACTGAATCTTTGGAAGAAAATATTAAATTTTAAGTTTTTTCACTTAACACAAATCCAGAGTGACTGCATTTGCATTTGCAGGATGGACTGATGTAATATGCACTTTTATATTCATTAGTGATACTGAGGCTGAAGGTGGTGTGTGTCAGGGATTTTGACACATTTCTTTCACCAGAATAATAAAGGAGACTAGAAAAATATTGAGAAGAAAAGGTGGGATGGGATATGAACAAAGTGTGAGTGGAAAGACATCTAATTTGATAGTGGACCTGACTTTCTTAACCTTGCACTTGATATGCCTTTAGTCCCCAACATACCATGATTTACATAACCAGACAGTCTTAATGAAATCGTGGAAAATGTGTGGGAGTGGTAGTAAATCCTTACAATGAGTTAATAGAGGGCAAGTTTCTGCTGTTGTTGAGGAGACTTCAGAAAGTTTTCTAATGTAAAGTGATTTAACAAGATCAAAGGAACCAAAGATACTTTGGAAAAAGAGTCTAAAAATGGGAACCACAGCAGTAAAAATGGCACACACCTATAATATAGAACTTGGGAGGTGGAGGCAGGAGGATCATAAATTGAATTCCACTGTGGGAGATTTAGTGACTTAGCCAGACCCTATGATAAATTTTAAAACAATTTCAAAAGGGCTAAGGATGTAGTTTTGTGTGAAGACCCAAGAAAGAAAAAGGCAAAATCTTGGCCTGTAATGGAACAATTTAGGAAAAGAGGATAAAAAAATTTCCTAAAAAATGAAAAATAAAAATTCAGTTCTATCTAGATTTATTACCAAAAATTGGAAAAGCTATGGAAAACAGCATGATCTTTCTTCTGGGTTATCACACTTATTTTATTTGGGGAAAGAATCTTGGAACTTTGGCATTGAAAAGAATCTTAGAGATGATATATCCCAGTGCCATTATGATACAGCAGGGGAAACTGAGCAACCAAAGACTGGAGTCATTCATTGAAGTCTACAAGCTAATCCTTGGTAAACCAGGACCATAGAACATGCTTCAGACTGCTCTAGGTTAGAAGTTACAAGACAGGACCTACCCCTGGTATGTACGCTAACTAGCTGCTATATATTGAATAAATAATATAAACTCTGTGTCATTTTTCTCATGTGCTTATTTTCATAGTTATTACAATGAAATGAAGATGTGGCATGTACTTTAATTGTAAAAAGTAAATGGTACTACCTCAAAATAAAGTATTCCCACAAGAATTTATCTTTCTGCAATTTGGAAACGGGTATGAACTATGTATCTTTCCCAGGATCTAGCAGACATGACGTAAATATCAATGAAATAAACTGACATATCTTCCACTTTTATAAACTAAACATAACCCAATTGTGTATAACAGGGAAACCATCCAGCAGAACTCCTTCCAAGAAAGCTATATTATGTTCTCAAAACAATAAATGTACTCCTTGGGGAAAAGCAATACCCATCTGCAACATAATTTTAGATATAATGATTGTATCCAGTAAGAATTTAATGATATGGCTGGAAAAATTTTTATTACATTTCCATACTTTTGGAAACCAACAAATAATTTCTAATTATTATTCAACTTGCTTTCCTTATTTTTTCTGTTTCAATAGGGGAAAATGTTTTCAAACATTTTTTTCTACATCAGCCAACTAAACAAATTAAATTAAAAAAATACATAGGACCACTCAGTCTAGTTAATAATTCAATGAACTTGATAGCTACTTAAAAATACTATCGGTATTTATTAACTGATTCATTAAAATTATATTGAAATTATAAATTAAGCTCACTCTTTGGATTTTCTAAAAATAGAATGTACTCCATAGATACAGCCCACAATTATTTTATTTACCATCTAGTTTTAAGTGGAAGAACATATGCTAAATAACTGAATCATAAAATGTAGATATTTAAATGTGTAGTTTAGCTTTGTTCCTGTGTCTCATTAAAATATCTTTGTTGGGGCCAGGGAGATAGCTTAGTAGAATGAGCACTTGCCTGCCAAGTGCAAGGGCCTGAGTTCAGTCCCTGGTTCTACACAAAAATAAATAAATAAAATTTATATATATATATATATATATTTGTTATTAATAAGTATTCAAAAGTCTACTGCTAATATTTATTCTTTTACATCATCTCAGAGAATACTTAACAGTTAATTCATAAAAATGACATTTTATAGAATTGCAATTGGAATATTTTGTGAAATTCCACTGTCTTGAAAAGGACTTGGTTCTAATTATAAAAGTACTAACAGGAAAAGGAATTAATTCTAATCTCCATACTCAATTTTACTTCTCAACTGTAGGGCATAGCAACGTTAGTTGATTTTGTAAGTTCCAAAACCAAATTTTACCAGGTTTAAAGGTATTATTCCAGAAATAATAATGATAATAATGACAATAAATAAATAAATGATATCTGAGAGAAATGAAGTTGATGCTAAATTTAGTAACACTCACTATAGAAATTCCAGAGCAAAAGAAGAGACTTTCTTGGGTTCTTAAATTCCTGACAATTAACATCTACCAGTTTGTAAAAAAAAGCAAAAATGATATTAGATACACAGCCAACATACCCAGATTTTATGACAGCAATGTTTTGGTCTGTTCTCACACAGATAATTTGATGTGTCAAATTTTGTGGTCACGGGTAGACTTTATTAATGCAGAACAATGGACATTCTTTACTGTCTAGTAGCAGATCCTCCAACACTTTAGATTTAGAGAAAACTTACTTTACTCAAAGGCATTTGAAGAGAAAAATTATCTCTATAAGCAAAAAGCATACAATGGCCTGAACAAACTTCAACAGAGATTTGCTTAGCAATAATCTCTATTTCACAGTGGTAAGAGGGGATCAAAAAATAGGAGTACCAACATGTGGCCAGCACATTGCCCAAGTAGTATATTTCTTTATCAAGAGCCCAGCCAAGAAAGATCAGGTGAATTGATTATCTCCAGAAGTAGTAGTTCACTGAGGATCCACAGAATGTATCTGGAATTACATTGTAGATCATAGGCTTTAGAATCAGCCATGTCTGGGCTAGAAGTCTTGCTTCATCATTAACAGTTGAGTGATCTTGGACAAGATTTCAATGATGGTGAATTTCAGTTCCTGCATCTGTAAAGTGTGGATAACATCAACTACCTCAGTGGGAAACACCACTATAAAGATTAAGAGGCACATAAGTAGGAGTGCTTAAGCCAAGCTGGGACACAATGAGAGCTGAAAAGATAGTGACTCAAGAGGTAGAGATGAGACTAAAAGGCTTTACAAAAGGTGAACTAAACAGAGAGGAGCACCATGCTATCATTACAAGGAAGAGGGCATGACAAGCCCAGAAACCCACATACAGCATCTGTTTTTCTAAATTACATGTAGCTATATAAACCAAATGTAAGACTAGCTGTTTAAGTGTAGATTTCAGTAGTAACTCAAAGTGATTTTAAGAACTTTATGGGTGAAGAGCATCAAGTTGTGTTATCATCCATCAATGAAGAGGTTTATCAACTAAGTAGACCAAAAAAATTGTTGAAAGCTCACTATCATTCAGCATAATACTAACTAGAGATCACTAGTAGCTTCAGGATAACGTCCCAGAATTTCTTCTTGTTGTACTTGGGTACATTAGAGAGATCTATAAGAGACTTTCATTGTCCCCTGAAATTAGTGGTTGCCCATAATCCCTCCAGACTGCTGGTTCAACAATTAAGAAATTATAGTTTGATATATACATATACCAAATACATCTTTTTATATCCAAAGGGGCTAAAATATATTCTGTGCTCCAGAATTTTAGTTTATTTTGAACAGTTGAGAAACAATGCTATTTCCACTGTTTCATTATCTAGGCTGAATACTTAGAGGAGGGAACAGAACCTAAGAGTGGGATGCATATTGCTCGACAAATTTTTCTCAATATTATATTTTTAGAATAAAAAGATTTTCCAAAAGCAACTAAAAATATCTGATATAATCTTTTTAGTTGGAGAAGGAACTCAGAAAACTGAAAACAAATGGAGCAATGTTGCTTCCCCTTCTCTCCCATAATATTGTCTTTTTCTTCATGCAGGTCATAAAATTATTTCCAGGGAAATATGAGATTTTTTCAGTGGTGGAAAGAAGTCATGAAAAGGTAAGAAAAATCACTGGGAAACTCACAAGCTGTAGAACTATTTAAACTTCCCAGGGACAACATACTCTCCCTATGAGTCGTGTTCAGGAAGGAGATGTACTGACACCTTTAATTTCTCCTTGGTAAATGGAACTAAAAATTCAGATTATAGATACTGGAATACTATCTTGAGTGGTTCTGCCAAGTTCTGCCAGAGATTTCATTGAGGTAATTCTGTCAGAGATTTTCATTATCACTTCTCTTAGAAGAAATCACTTTGAGTCAGATGAGAAGATCCCTGAGTAAGAACATACTACTTTGAAGAACTGCTAATCAACTAATGATTTCAAAAAAGGAAAACTGAAAACTAAACATCACACTTACAACTTCCAGCTTTACATAAATTTAACATGTTACTCTTTCTCACTTGACTCTTATATTGATATGTCCAACTTTTGTGTAAGAGCAAAGCATTTTTTGTTCATATCGAGTTTGGCTGATTTTTGCTATAAAACTCATATATATTCCATTATACTCGAACTTCTTGCATTAATTGGATATTTGCTTATATTTTCAGAGGTCTTAGGGATTGAACCCAGTATTTCATGTATACTAGTTGAGTACTGTACCACTGAGCTACATCCTTAGGACATTTTCTTGTTCTTATTTGAGACAAGATTTCTTTGAGCTCCCTAAGGTGAACTCAAATTTGTAATTGTCTTACCTCGGCCTAAAGAGTAGCTAGAATTACACACATTTCTCATTATACCTGGTTGAACTTCATTTTTTGTTTGTTTGTTTTTTGAAACGGGCTCTAACAGTGTGGGTTAAAGTCACTATCTAGCCCATGCTTGCCTTGAACTTGCAGTGATCCTGCTGCCTCAGCCTCTTGAGTGTTAGGATAATAGGCATGAAACACTATAACCAGCTACCAAACTCATTTTTTTATAGTAGTTACTCACTAATACTACTTTTTAATGGAATAATATCTTACCCCCTAAAATTATTTTTCTTTGAGTAGTAATGACCAGTTCAAGATGAGTTGCACCACCCAGCAAATCAAGTCTCAATATCTTATCTACTACCAAATCTCCAAGTGCTTTAGGAAACTTTGTTTTTATCACAAGTCATGGTTACAAGTATAAAATAATATTTTCAAAAATTATCAGCGAATACACTTACATCAACAGAATGGCAATACTTTTAAATTATAATGAGATAAAGATACTAGAGACAACTTAATCCTATCAGTGTTAGGCTATGGGTGGTTGTTGAGCAAGTTGTGACAAAGACTTTGGATTTTCCTAATTTAAGGATCTGGTCCATAAAGCAGTGCAAATAAGTATGAGTTCAAGACCAAGTGGGTAGCAAATAAATAGGTCCATATCTTATTTAACACTGGGGGTTGTCTATAGAGTTCAGTAAGAGATTACTACAGAACTCAGTAAACCTGCTATATCTCCTTACAGAAAAGATACATAAAGACAGCGGTTACTGTATTGCTAGAGCCTTACCATATGTGCCAAAGATGAGACTGACAGACAGAAACAGCAGAGATGTTTTGCAGATGACATACTGAATGAGAAATATCTGGATTAATCCTAAAATGGGCTGAAAGGAGGCAATAAAGTCAGTTATGAAAAACAAAAAGCTTTAGGATCATCTACAGGCAGGCTTCATGTTTAGCTGGGTCACTCCAAGGTTTTCTGTAAACAGATGTTTTATACCAAGAACAGCACAGGACCAAACAATAGCTCCTGAGATGTTTCCTTGACAGGAGGTCCCTGACATGAAGTTCAGAGGCTCTTGAAAAATCCTGTATGTTACTTGAGTAAGTCATTGCATTTGTTAGATTAGGTGCTTCTGACATTTCAATTGACCTGCAAATGAAGACAGGTTCCTATGTTTTGATATTTTTTTAGATAAAGAAAGGGATTCTATCTAGAAAGTGCTTGTGATGGGATGGAGATTAAGGAAGGAATTATGATATGGAACCTCTACTAAAACTACTCGTGAATGGAGGATTAATTTAAAAGGACTTACAGTGAACTTGATGAAGAAAATGTAAGAGGAATAGAAGCTTCAAAGGCTTTAGTTTACATTGGATTATTTTCTTCATGATAATAATTTCAGAGAAACACTTTTGGAGTTGATAGCAATTTCTAGATTTTCTTTGGAATATAATGAATCATTTCTGGCATTTTAGTATCCACATAATATAATAGGGACCCAAAACTTTGGGATGAGAAAAATAAACATATGTATATCGGTTTGCTCTCAAAATAGGTTGGATAAGTTTGAGACATTTTTCGGAATTTTGAGTCAATTTCTGTATCTATTCACATGACTAACACTAATATGTATTTACTAATTTCTGAAGATGTTTTATTTTAGGAATATAAGTTGTATTTAAGTACCAACTATGTTCAAAATACTCAGATATATAGGAATGATATTTGTTTAGGGGACAGTGAACTCATAAAATATGGCATAAGTTAAGAATGTATCTATTTCATATATATATGAAACAGGGCTAGTCATCCATGATATCATTTCTTATTAACATACATATAGTTGTTCTAACATGGCAAAATGTAAAATTAATGTACATTTTTTTCCAAAAAGAAGTAGGCCATAAGCTCCCAATCAACTAAATATTGGTCGAGATGAGGCTAACAATTAATTATAATATATATAGGGAATATCTGATAAGATCTGAGCTAAACACCAATGGTTTTTGTTCTAGATGCTCTTGAAGTAACATCATAAACTTGGCATTCAGGTATATCTGATTCATTACTTGGGGATAAAAGAAGACTGTCTCAGAACAAATTAATAGTAAAGGAAGGTCTTAAAATGTTTAATAGCAATTAAGAATGCAATAGCACCGCAAATCAAATGTAATTTTTTGAGCCATGATCTCACTATGTAGTTGTCTATCCTTAAATTCACTATGTAGCCCCAGGCTGGCCTCAAATTCTTAACAACTCTCTCACCTCAGTCTGTGGAGTGCTGGAATTATAAGCACACACTACCACACTCCGCTAGCAAAATGTAATTCTTAACATAAAATTAAAGTCACATTCTAAACAAATTTAGAACAAAAATTTAATTTTTTTCCAAAACCAGACATGTAACACTAATTGGTGCATTTCAGAATACACACCCACACTAACAGACATGAATGTAACCATGAATACCAGAGCACCTAAAGCTTGAAGCCTCATAATGACCCTTGCATTTTACCACCATATTAGGGATAGAACAGGCAATCTCAGGAACATCAGTTTAAACCCAATGTGAACAATCTGATTAGCAAGACTCAACTCAAGATAGAAGAAATCAGGGGAACAAAGACAATTGAATGAAGCAAGGTTTGCCTACCTGCTTTCATACAAGCCAGAACCTGGTATGTGAAATAAGAAATTTATCATTTGGGTGTACCAGTTCTGGAAATCAGGTACTATCTTGTTGAGTATGATGTCCCTAGGGCCCTTGGAACAGTAGCTACTTGATAAATGTTAGTTGAATGAATGAGGTGAGTCTCTAGCCCCATTCTCAGAACAATCCTGTAGTAGTTTCAAGTGTTTATGTCTGGGTCTTTTTTTTTTTCTTTTGTATTTTAGGAGTATTTTAGGAAATCAGAAGAGCAGTGAGCTGGAAGCCAAGGAAAGTGGAGGAGAACACGGTAAATGAGCCATCTAAGTCACATTTATTGCAGCACATAAACTACCTTACGTTCACAAGCACTATCTGTGTAAAGGACATAGCAGTTTATTCAGTCTTGTGAACTACTCTAAGATAGTGCTTCCTATCCTACATCAGCATTGCTGTGATTTACTAAATGCTAAAACATTCACCCTGGGTAAACTGAGGATTGCATAGATCAGAGTCCAATATGAAAATCTACATTAAAATGGAGGACTTTTCAACAATCTGACCTAACCTTCAGTTAATAAGTGCACTTTTGTGTTTGAAATATACCTTGAAATGTTGTTTGTTTGTTTTTCATTTGTGCTGCAGATGTAACTCAGAACCTTTCGCTTGTCAGGCAGGTGCTTATGCCACTGAGCTATCTCCCCAGCCCACCTATTCTCGATACTTAATTTATGTTATCTTGTATCTACATGAATAGGACTGGTGATAAAGAACCAATGAGAACATTGTCTCAACTGAAAGCAGAACTCTTCCTCCTTTGTGAAGTATATCCACTTCTCCTGCATCCAGACAAAGAAACTCCCAGAGAAGAGGCAGCATTAGGATGCCATCCATGGAGGTTGTTTCAGCTATGTCTTGGACTTTAACACACTTGTCTAACGGTGGAAGAAAGGATCTCGGAAGTCAAATGGGCCAGTTGTATGCTGCCACTCAGTCTCCAGCATTCATTACCCAGGCAACATGAAGGCAAAAAAACCCCTCCCTTCCCTAGCCTTACTCCCCTCCCCCAGCTGGGCATGGGATAGGCATTAAATAAGGCCTCTTTTTACACAGAGCATTTCCCCCACTGCAACATTCCCTCACAAGCCCCCTTTGTTCCCTGCCCTTAGCCACATCTATATGCTGCTGCAGCAGTCACCCAGATGTTCTCTATCAAGTCCTAAGCTATGCCAGCAAAGTTTGGCATGCATAAAAGTGCACTGAGTACTGGCCCTCCAGAAATGCTCCCCCCTCTCCATCTTTGATTTCTGCAAATATTTTTAAATGTTAATGGGTTCCACTCACCCACAACCCAGGGGGACGTTACAGAACAGGGCTCTGTGTGTCCAGCAAATTAGCAGCCTGAGGATACTGCTTGGCGCCTAGGTTCTGTCCCACCCTCGGGCGTTGGCTGGGGTTCTCTAACCTTGAACTATTGAGGCCAGTTTGCCAGCACATAGCTTTCTCGTGACAGAGGTTAGATGGTGGTTGGCAGGAAAGTTGTTTCAAGCCACACAAAGGAAAAGGTCCTATCTTGCCCTAAAAATTCTGAGAACAAGAAATTTCTATAAACATCATGGAAAAAAGACATTGAAATATTTATTTTCTCATCGTATTCATCTGTTTTCTCCTCCTCCTTTTCTTTTCTGTAAGTTAAATTGTGCATATACATTTTTTTTCATTCAGTAAATATGCACAGAATATATGACTTAGGCTCTGGTACTTTATCACATCCCTTTGGAAACTTCAAAACAATAAAAAAAAAAAAAACAGCCTACAAGCAGAAGCCTTGACATAAATTTTAATACAAGGGAAATTTGGATCTTATTATATGGTGGTGGGAAACTGATATATATATTTTCCCAAGAGAGACCTATTCATCTTACATGCATTGTGTTAGCTGTTTTAGGGTCTGGCTAGAAGCCAAATAAAAAATAATTTAAAGCCACCTGCTAAGGGCTAAATAGTTGTGTTCCCTAAAATTTATAAGTTGAAGCCATAATCACCCATGCAATGGTGTTTGGGAAGTAATAGTTCATGAAGGTGGAGCTTAGGATGGGACTAGTGTCTTTATAAGACAGGAAAACTCTTTCACTTCCTCTATGTTATTTCTCTCCCCTTTCTCTGCCAGTATCTGAGCCCCAAGTGAGGACGTAAGAAGACAGCCCACCTTCACATGATTTTACTGTTATGCAATCTCATTCACATTTATTTTTTTCTCTTCTAGGACTGGTCTGACAAGCACATGATTTGATTATTCATTACAGGAATTTCCCTAAAGACTCACCAACTCATTAATGGGAAGTAGTGAGACATATGGTTTGGATTCTCTCCCTGCCTTGTCTCAAAATCCTTCCCTTGCTGCTTCTATTGATCCTAGTCTATGCTATTATGCTTCATACATAGTCCTAATCAAGTTCCCACCTTGAAAGAGCAAGTTTAAACCAAACTTCCCATCTGTAATAATTCTTCCCTTACCTCCTCACCTTTGTCCTTCCAGACATTGCCAACACTTTGTGATGTAGTATTTTCTTACAATGGTAAACAACAAAACAAGTTCAACTTTGCCTGCTCTTGACCCTCTTGCTTAAATACAATGAAAGTAGGATTTTTAGATTTTTACTTTTATGGTTAAGATTGAGGGACTAAGATGGTTTCCTTTCAATTCTTTATTTTTCTCAAATAAAATCATTATTTCTTATGGTTAAAAAAGTTTTGGGGCTAGGGAGATAGCTCAGTAGAATAAGTGCTTGCCTGGCAAGCACAAGGTCCTGAGTTCAATCCTCATTGTTGAAAAAAAATTTTTTTTAAAGTTCTGATAGAATTATAAACTGAAGTTATGAATTTCCACTACTATACAGTAATTCTAAAATAAAATTTATGTGAAGCAAAATAAAACTCTTCTCTTTAACAAATTAAGAAACGAAGCAAAAATTTACTTAAGCTGAAAATCTGAATGCACATCCTTAGATTTAAATAATTTGGTACAAATAAAAATACCTGTAAGCCCTTATGTCAATGTTAAATCGTTTGTTTTTTTAGTGTGGGAAGATTTAATATAGAAGTCTCTCATTCGCAGTTTCTGCAACAGTGACTCACCCGGGGACTGTACTGATAGTGCCATAGCACAGAAATGCTCTGGAGATCAGGTAAAACAGCCTAACAAAGCAGATCAAACATTCATATGACTTACGTAAATGTTTAGCACTACTTATATTTGGTCTTGCCTCCGCAATTTCCAAGATCTTCCAAGAATGCCATTAAATTATAAATCCACTGAGGTATTAATTCATTGATGAATCCAATGATGGATTTATTCATTGAGGAAGCTAAAGGCCTCATGATTCAGTCTTCTTCCAAAGCCCCATAATGTAGCATTGAGGACCAAGTCTTTTAACACATGAATCTTTGGAGTCACTGCACATCTAAATTATAACAATCTGCACACAAATTTATTAAATGTTTTCAAATTTAGAAAAAAATAGACTTAATGAAGTCATTTAACTTAGAAGAAAAATACGTGAACTAAACATTTTGACTCAAAATGCTAAAAAACAAAAGACAGAAAATTATTCCAAAATGATCACATAACTAGAAATAAAGCTTTCCAAATCAATATAAGAAGATAAATTAATCCTGGAGCAATGATTAGGAGTTTGTAACTTCAAAGAGGAGTGGTCAATAACTTTTTTGTGTGAAAAATGAAAAAGAGCCCTCAAAACTCAATATTCAAACACATAATTCAATTTTTAAAATGGGCAAAAAGATTTCAATATAATTTTTTTTCAAAAAAATAAGATAGATGGCAAGCACATGAAAATATAACATCAGATTTCAAAAGAAAATGTAAATTAAAATCACAGCGAGTTACCAATACACAACCATTCAATGCCTACAATTTTTAAAAATGATAATATCAAGTATTGAGAAACACGTGGAACAATTAGAGTTTTTATTTTATAAAAAAGGTAAAATGCAATTCCATAAAAGATAGGAGAATAACAATAGCTAATATATTGCATATTATTATCTTTAAAATTGTTAAGAGAACAAGATAAGGCCATAGGGCCATGGATATAGCTCATTGGCACAATGCTTGCTTCCCACGCTCAAGGCCCTGAGTTTGATTTCTGGCACAAAACAAAACAAAAGAAAAAAAGAAAGAAAGAAAAGAAAACATATAGACATAAAGAATTCTCCAATCAATGTGAGCACAAAATCTTCCTGTTCTGTGAACTAAGAAACACTAGCAGCATAACTAACTTGCATTTTTTTCTCTTTTCCCATCTTTCCTTTCCCCTTATCCAATCCTAGTTCCTTTTTCCTTCTTAACACTTTCTTCCCATTTCACAATATGTACTGTACGTTTTACATTGTGCATAGTTTTTCAGTTTCTTGACCCAGGAAGACAGTACAATGTTTATACATGTGAGTCAGCTTCATTTCTCTAAGGAGTATAGTCTCAATTTTCATCCATTTACCTATTAAAGGCTTAAATATATCCTTTATGGCTGAGAAGTACTCCATTGTATAAAAACACCACACATTTTTAATCTGTTCCTCAGTTGATGGACATTTCCACTGTTTCCAGTATTTGGCTATTGAAAATTGTGCAGTTATAAACATTGATGCACACATATCGCTGTGGTATGATGTTTCTTAATTCTTCTGGGAGGCTACCCAGGAGGGGAATAGCTGGGTCAAAAGGAACCTCTAATCCTAGACAACTGAGGAATCTCCACACTGATTTGTGCAGTGGTTGCACCAGTCTGCACTCCCACCAACAGTGGAGAAGGATTCCTTCTCCCCACAGATCCACTGGCATTTGTTATCAGTTGAATTTTTTATGATAGCCATTCTTTCTGGGGTGAGATGAAATCATAGTGTTCTTTTAATTTGCATCTCTCAAATGAAATCATGTTAAACTTTTTTATATATATTTATTTGCCATTTGTATTGCTTCATCTGAGAAATGTGTATTCATCTCTGATTCCCTTTTTAGGATTTGGTCTTTGAATTGGGGGAGGGGATCCAACTTTTAAAAAAAATTCTTTATATGTTCTAGATATACTTTGAGGGAAAATGGGCTAAAATTTTTACCATTCTGTGGGTTGCCTTTTCATTTTGTTGGCGGTTTCTTTTGAGGTGCAAAAGATTTTAAATAACATGAGATCCCAGTTGTTCATTCTTTAGTTTCCCATACAGTTTAGGTTTTGTTCAAGAAGGCTCCGCCTATCCCTTTGTATTCAAGATTTCAACCAACTTTCCCTTCCAGTAGATCTAGTATTTCTACTTTAATATTTAGAAATTTGATCCATTTAACTTTTTGTTAGTACACGGTGATAGACATGGGTCTAATTTTTGTCTTCAGCATACAGAGAGCCAGTTTTTCCAGCACCATTCATTAAAAAGATTCTTCCAGGGGACAGGGAGTTAGCTCAATTGAATAAGCACTTGCCTAGCAAGTGCAAGGGCCTGAGTTCAATGCCTGGTTCTGGAAAAAAAAATTCTTCCAGTGAACATGTTAGATCCCTTTTTCAAAGATAAGTTTGTGCATGAGTTTGTTTGTAGTTGTGCCTACATCTTCTAATCTGTTCTTCTGATCCCTGGTCTCTTTTATTTGCCAGTAGAATGTTGATTTTATCACAGTAGTTTTGCAGTATAATTTCAAGTCAGGAATTGTGATGCTTCCTACCTTTCCAGGATTGATTTTGCTGTTCTAGGTCTCTTCTGATCCCAGATGAACTTTAGGAATGTTTTACATAGTTCTATGGGTTATGCTAACAGTATTTTGATAGGGATAGCATTAAACAGTGACCGCAGTTTTGGGAATATGGCCATGTTCATAATGTTGGCTTTTCCTATACATGAGCAAGGAATATCTATTTCCTGAAATCCTCTTTGATCAGTTTTTTCAGAGTACTGTAATTTCAACACATAAATATTTTACTTCCTTTGTTAGATTGATTCCTAAGTATTTCTTTTTTGGATGCTGTTATGAATGATGTCGCTTCCCTAATATTTTTCTCAGTGAGTTTATTTGTATACAGGAATGCTATTGATTTTGGAGTGCTGGCTTTGTATTTAGCTACACTACTGAATTTGGTTATTAAACCTGTAAGTATTTTGGTAAAGTTGGTGGGGTCTTACATGTAGAGTATAATGTCATCTGCAAATAATGATAATTTAACTTTTTTTGATAAGTAATTTTATTTTTTATCTTTCTTTTCTAAAGAATACAAAATGCTAAAAAAAATAGAAATGATACAAAATTTCATTAAACAAAATAATAAAAATTTGACAATAGTTGCTGCATTGAATAATGTTATCTTCAAATTAGTTGTTTAGGCTACTAATTCTTGTACTTTAAGAACATTTTATCAAAATAAACCAACAAAGACAGTGCTAGATATCACTTGCCTTGCCACATAAATTCTCTTCTTTGCCTCTCTCCCCTCATCTCTCTCTCTCTCTCTCTCTCTCTCTCTCTCTCTCTCTCTCTCTCTCCCTCTCTCTGGACCTTGCACTTGCCAGGCAGGCACTTATGCTATCTCCCTGGCTCCTCTCTATTCTTTGCTCAGGAAAGTTGGAGTCCACAGATCACATAACTAGATTTTTTAATATATATTTTTATTATTTTTTATTACTATATATTTAGTAGAGGGTCTACAGGGTCTCACTACACAGATAAGACTCATGGTGATCCTCCTGTTTTTCATCCTCCCAAGTGCTGGGATTACAGGAGTGCAGCACCACACTCAGTCTCAATGCCTGTCTCAGTGCATCCAGAGAGTGGGCTGGGGGGCGGGGCTGGCATGGCAGGCCAGAGGATCAAGCCCTATACTTATGTTACTTATGTAGTAAGGATTAGGGATGTAGCTTACTTACTTACGAACTGATAAAGAAATAAAATTTATTAAGAAAGAAATAAATTTATTAAGAATAATAATTCTGCCTAAGCAGGTGCCACATAATTAGAATTTTTTTCTTTGATTTACAGTGGTGTTAATTTTGTGGCAAAAACATAAGGGAAGAAAGACTGTTTTCTCAGCTCCCAGCCTATGAGGTCACAGGATGGCTATGGCTAACTTCCTGTGCATGTCCATAACTCCTGTCAGGGTACATTTTACTACAAGTAAAACATTTATATCAGCTACACAGGATCTGCTGCTAGATTTTCTCTTAGTTTCTGTAGGCTTTGAGAGTCACGGCTTTGGCTACTGCTGTCACCCTTTGTTAATTTCCATTACTATAGGGTACAACTTTGTAAATATTTCCTTTAATAAATTATGCTCAGTTATGCAATTTGATATTTTCTTTTTTACACACTAGCACTCTGCTGTATTTCATTATTTAATCGATTAAGTTCCTTAGGAATTTTTATTAAAATGAAATCAGATTAAGCTAGGCATTGTGGCAGACCAGTAATACAAAATAAAATGCCTCTCAAAAAATCCTATTAGATTGAAAAGCAAGAATCACATCCCATACTAAAATCTATAACATAAGCTGTGGCACGAAATTATCTACATGCCTATCTGTCCACTTTAGCATAGATAAAACCAGATCAACCTGCTGCTACTCTCTTGGACTTCATGATTTAGTTACTCTTGCCATTAACCTGTGTTAATTAGTTAGTGATATTTAAATAAAAAAAGAAGGCTGACAGGAAAATTCAGTGGTAAAGTGGATGTAAAGTGCTTTCAAAAACGCTTGGGTTCTATCTTGCCACTAAAACATTGAAACATATATTATGTTCTTAATATTCTGAAGACATTCCTTATTGAATATCCTAATGTAAGCTTAATACCACATATAAAACTTCTCTGATGCTTCTTTAAACATTTTGAATATACTCTGGTATATTTCTGTTCAGATTGTATAAGTCTTTCATCTTTTACAAAGCACACACACACATTGGCTGGGGAGATGGCTCAATAGAATAAGCACTTGCCTGGTAAACACGAAGGCCTGAGTTCAATCCCTGGTTCCCCCCCCCCCAAAAAAAAGCACACACACACACACACACACACACACACACACACTTTGAGGTTTTTTTTTTTTAATTACTTAAAAAATACATTCCATTCCTTCTATCCTGCTATGGCTCTGAAGACATTTAGAACAAAAAAGATTAAACTCTAGAGAATACAAAATTTCAAAACATGGGTTTTTGTGTTGTACCTTTTCATTGCACTATTTTAATTTTCATACTGTTATTTTATCTTGTTATATTTCCTTACTTCCATATCCATATACACAACTATGTGATATATGTGTATCGATGTAGATGTGTGTTTGCAGAACATGTTTGTTCGAGTACAAGGCACCATAAGGCAAACAACAGAGTCCAAATTTATAGTTTCTTTCCAAATAATTTCTATTAATTAAAGATAAGTGTGTAGCATAACCAATTATTAAATCATTTTATTAATGTAATCCAAAAATTATCTGACACAATTTTTCTAACCTTAAACTGTCTATCATTTATAAACCACGTAGCCATATGAAACGACAGTTTCACTATGTCTCCTATGTGCATATTCAGTTACTTTAGGAATTAAACATACTCAAAATTATTAACTAAGTGTATTAATAGTGAGGCTTTTTAGAAATAGTTGATTCAAAACACTTATTTTTGGGTCAAACTGTCAAGGTTAATGCCAAGTACTAGGAGTGGTTACTTGGATAAGTTATTTAAAACTCTGTTCTTCAGTTGCTTTATCTGTAAAGTAAAAGGAATAAGAATGTTGTGTTTATTCAGTGAGACATAAGAAACTATTAGAATAGAGACTGCTGAGATAAATATTAGCTACAATTATTTTAATAAAAATTTTTCCTAGAAGATAACCTTTCCCAGAAACATGTTAACATACTATCAAACAGAGGATATTTTGAAGCATCCAGCTGAAAGGTTATTCTGAGAAGAATGTTAAAGATTTTTCATAAGTAACAAGTACTGTAAATTGCTACCTTTTTTCTAATTATATTCATTTTATCTGGTCTCATCTAAAAACTATTTTTCTTTGTGACTGAGTATTTGCTCAAATTGCTCCAAGAGTAGAACCAAATCCTGTCAAAATTCCATCTTACTCAGTTAAACAGTGTTTTCCCCATTAAACTTGGTTTTTACACTGGATGACTTTGTAATACATGTTTAGCAAATATAAAAGCATTTCTCTTAAGTATTCTGCTAGATTAGATTAGCACTAGCTGGTAAGAGTGAGCAACTTTATGCCTCTCTTCGTCACTCAGCATTTTATTTTTACACTGTGCAAGTCAGCAAATCAGGTATACTGTGTGTTCTGGGGGCCTTTTGTTAGATATTATCAGCAAAGAATCAGCCTTTGTGAAGTCCCAGAAGTAGGGTGCCCATATAATCCTTATTGCCTTAGTGCACATTAAAAGCATGTATCAGTGGTTAACTTAATATGTATATGGCAATGAAATATGGATTTCTATCTGCAATATTTATATTTATGAATCTCACTTTCTGTTTTATCTAAAAATCTGAGCACAAGCCTTCCACTGCAATAGTAACTATTGTAGTAATGAAGTAGTTTGATAAGTCTACATAGCAAGTTAACATAAAAATATTGATAAATGATGTAAGTACTCTTAGAAATTTAGCCTTTTTATTCAAAAAAGTTTACATCCAGAATATTTTATTTTGTTCTGTAATTTTTATTAGGCATCCTGCCAAATGCATTAAATATTTGATTTTACTTGTTAAGATTTGCAAGAACTGTTTAAATTTATTATAAAAAATAACAGCTACAGCAACACATTTTACCCTTTCATTAAGGTAGTGAAAAAAAGAACTTTAAGAGCTTTTCTATAAAAATGTTCTAAAATATTCCATTAAAATTAAAAGGCAACTGCCATTTCACACGTGGTCAAATTTAACTATTCAAAGTTATTTTAGGTATATTAGACCCCAAAGACCAAACTACCTGAGAGTCCAGCTGTGTTCAAAGGAGATGCTGAGGTTCAGAATTTCAGCCATCAAAATTTAGATAGGGCTCATACAAAGATATGCTTGACCAGAGAAAAGAATTATAATTCTGGATTAAATAGTAGTATTCTATTTCCCCAAAATGCTCACTTGATTAGAGACTTAGTTAGAAAATAATCATTGTGGAATGATCAAGGAAAATTGCATGATACAGAAAAGAGCTTGAAACAAAGGCCTAATTGTAATCTCAATAGTCTGTAATCCCAGGTCAGTGATGTTTAATTGAGAATCTCAAAATCAATAAACATTCTGTTATGAAAAATAGTATTTCAATTCTTAAACTCTCATGATCATAAAAAGTACTACAATAACATGGATTTTTTTGTTGCTATTACATTTTTTTCTGGTACAATTCTTGCCTACTTTATTTTATAGCAATACTTGTGTATTTATTTATTCATTCATTTATTTTCATTATTGGGAAATGAACCCAGAGCCTTTGGACTGAACTACATCCCTAATCCTTTTAATTTATTTTTATTTTTATTTTAAAAAATAGGGTCTCACTAAATACTCAGGCTGGGCTTGAATTTGCAATCACCTAGCCTCAGACTCCTGCTGGAATTACAGATGACTAGCATCATGCATGACTTACTTGCAGATTTTAAATATGGGTCAGACATTAGTGGAAGTAAAGATAATGTGGATCTAGGCCTAATTTATTCATGTATTTTTAAGGTAGTTCATTATAATTAACTAATCTTGGCATCAGATTTGTTACATATTTATCTTAATATCTCGAGTATCAAGAAATGAGTATAATATTTTATATTTTCATGTATTTGAGTTTTGTACTTAAATCTTAATATTTTTCCTTTTCACCCATTAGTCCCCTACATCCCTAACAAACTGAGCAACATTTTTCCTTTGCACTGAATGCTATAGTCTGAAAATGTTTTATTTTTTTGCAAAAAAAGTCATAAAAATAAAGAAAAAGGTAAACTGACTACAAAAAGAAAAGAAAACCATGCACACAATTAAAAATATCAAAAAGCTTTGCCAATCAGTATTTACATCTAATTTCACCAATCAGTATTGCAAACATTCTATGGGCAAGAATGTTTTCTTTTGTTTGCTTAGTTGTTTAGTCAAGTGAAAATTCTAGGGCATGAAACTATATGTACTTGGAATATAATTTTGAATCTTTTATTTACTCATTTTTCTGATCCTGAGAAAATCATTCAATTTCAAGTGACTTCTATGTTTCATCAGATTTCCTTTCTGGCCTGTTAAAAATGAGAAATGAAATTAATAAACAACACTGTAGTAATGCTATTTACACACACACACACGCACACAATAAAAGAATAGAAAAATGGTAACTTTTAGAATAGCCCATTGAGTTCCCTTAAAATATCCCTGCTAGGACCTTCTTATTCTCTGCATTATTTAAACTGAAAGATTTAAACATATTTTCACTACTTGCAAGCCAATGGCCACTGGCTTTTCTTGCCATCTCCATGAGGGAAGGGGCACTTCCAGTCTACTCACTACTCATTTACTGTGAACTCCACTCTGTTGGCTGGAATGCTGCCACATGTTTATGAGAGCCTAAGGGATACTAGATGGCTGTCATCTTTCTCTTGTTCCCTCCAACTGCTCCAAATACCCTTGCAAGGTTACTGCACCTGGACACTGCATTCCCTGCAGAGCACCTTGTTAACCAGAATTATGAAAAACCTGGACCAAGTTCAGAGAAGAACTACTAAAATGGTTAAGGCACTGAGGGGGCCAATTTATAAGGAACTCAGAAATGTTTGGGTAAGTGGCAATTATTCTAAAAAAGGTGGAGTAACTTTGGCATTAGGTTTAAGCTCCACATCACACTGAAGAAAGGAAATTTTTTCAGGCCTCTACATTAAGAAATACTTTGAAGAAAAAGGATAGAATCTTACTCTTACATACGTCTCTAAACACTGCACTGGCTGCTTGGGTGATACTCACACTCAAGGGTAGTAAATTCTACAAACTGGCTCTATTTGTCAGCTGATGGGCCTGCAAGGGAAGACTGAAGAGTCTGCGATGGAAGGTGGAGGATCCAAGCCAGAGGTGGAAGAGTCTGCGCTGCAAGCCAGGGGACGACATCCAAGCCGAATGCGAAGACTGAAGTTCCAACGAAGTGAAACGTGACTACTTCCTCAGCGCCTTTATATGGTCTCTTTGTGCTGAGTCACTCTCGGGGCAGAACCAATTGTGTCCCAGGGTAGGGGAAGTACTCACACTTATGGGTACTTCCCAGTATTTACCCACCTATGGGTAATCCCAGCAGTACTAAGACCCATAATCCCAGCCTTGGATCACACATAATCCCAGTGGATCATGAGTTGACACAAACTCTAGA
>NW_004524720.1:6990294-6995908 GCF_000260255.1 Octodon degus
CAGCCTTGGATCACACATAATCCCAGTGGATCATGAGTTGACACAAACTCTAGAAGTCCTCTCCCCGTGACTACATGAGGCTTTGGGGGGACAAGACACAAACCATAACACTGGCACAGAAGATAACACCACCAAATGGGAAAGCTCATCTGAGAAAATGGAAAGATGCTTAAGGAAAGTCTTCCCAGGAGTCATGGATAACAAATCTGGGCATAAAGAGCTAGTCCTTCCATCTCATTTAAGCATTCATTCATATCCACAGCCCATTTCGGCTCAATAGGTAGTTTCATTTAATGAAATCTGCCAACTGAGTCCAAAGAATACAAGTCTATCTAAAATATACTACTGGGAATGTTGATTTCATTAACCATACCTAAAAGAAGGAGTTTCCATTTAGCCAAAGAGGAAAACCTAAGAATGACAACATTGGGAAAGGCGGCCAAGTGAGATAATTTCTCAAGGCAGTATTTTCTCAAATGTCTTTCAGATAAGGTGTGATGTATTTGTTTCTTTCCAGTGATACCTCTCAGAGCCATTAACATGCAGAAGTCCATTGCATCCACTAAAAAGGGTAGTGTAAACTACTTCTGAAATTCATCTTGGGCCTCAATCCCATGCCTTTCCGAAAACATAAGGCCTTTATAGTCGAAGACACATCCATAGTGTCTTATTTTTTTATTTTATTTTAGGTTTTGTTTGTTTGTTTGTTTTTTTGTATTTTAGGGAAGGTTTACAGGGTGTTCAGGGTCTCACTACTAGATCTGGCTCGTAGTGATCCACCTGTTTACAGCCTCCCAAGAGCTGGGATTACAGGAACAAGCCACCATGCCCAGTCTTACTTGCCATCTCAGTGCGTGGCATGGCAGGCCCGGGGATCAAATTGCTTGCAGACACTTTAATCTGCTGAGCTATTTGGCTGGCCCCACAGTGCCTTTTAGAATATTGCAGTCAGTAAATGAAAAAAATGAAACAAATGAATCACCCTATCCTAGAACACAGGTATTAATTTCCAGTCCTCTCTTACAACAAGCTGGTATTCAATATCAATGAAATTAAACATGTTAACCAGAAGCAGATTGATCTGAAATGATTCAAGGTCATTCCTGAGGCCCTCTTATTTGATTGATGCTTCCAAATTCCTGTAACTGAATGTGTTACAATATTGTACTCTTTCTTTGGGAGGGCCCAAAAAACTGTATTACCAACATATCTTGTGATACCTGCTGTGATATAAAATGAAATGGAGTTTTCACCAACCTTAACAGATTGTAATTGTAATAACTGAATTTAAGTTACAGATGATACTACATACTAAAATTCACTTTGGATTACTCTGGGATCATCTTTAAAAGCT
This sequence comes from Octodon degus, assembly GCF_000260255.1. Lineage (NCBI taxonomy): Eukaryota > Metazoa > Chordata > Mammalia > Rodentia > Octodontidae > Octodon > Octodon degus. Next base: position 6,991,649 of record NW_004524720.1, read on the forward strand.
CCCATATAAATAAAATAGTGTAGATTCAAATGAGAAACAAGTCTAGGTTCATTTTTCTATATATATTTCATAACTATATTAACTTTAAGCATCATACTTCTTAGTATTCCTTTTAAGAGGTTTATCATAGCCAGGAATGATAGCACTGGGAGGCTGAGGCAAGAAGATTGGAAGTTTGAGTCCAGCCTGGGCAACACAGGGACTTAACAAGACTCTACCTCAAAAAACAGATACATAAATAAATAAAAATAACAAGTCAGGTATGTAGACCACATCTAAAATCTTAGCAGTTGGGAGGCTGAGGCAGGAGGGTTGCCACAAATTCAAGGCCAGCATGAACTGTATAACCTTGAAAAACATAAAATAAACAAACAGGGTTGGAGTATGTAGTACAAAGGCCCTGTGTTCAATCCTGGTACCTAAATAAATAGTAAATAAGATGCTTGGGCCTACTAGTTCAGTGGACTAAGAGCCTGCTTAGGCAATCTCAGGGATCAGGGTTCAATTCCAGCCACCACATGCTGCATCAGCCCCACCCTCACCCCCAGTCACTCTGAGGCAGTCACAGAGACCAGGGGTTGTGGCCATACATGCTTATAATCCTAGTGGTGGGGAGGCTGAAAACAGGAGGATTTCTAGGAGTCTGAGCCCTAAACCAAATACCAAATACCAAATACAAAAAAAAAAAGAAGATGCTTATCACCTTTCCTATTCTTTTGGTTTAAAAATTATTAATAAAAAGTTAATAAAATGATTAATTTTCCAAAAATCATATTTTTACTCTCTCCATCTCTCAATATTTTAAACTATACATAAACACTCTGAATACATCACACTGAATTACTACAAATGGAATTTCTTGAAAAGACCAACTGAAGTTGCTGCATCTATGTAGTGAAGATTGATGTTTTTGAGCTAGAATCTATAATACTGCCCAATTCTTGAATCTATTTCAATTCTTTAAACTTTTAATTTATATTGATATTGTCTTGTGAAATTTCCTATAGGCTGTCTGAGATAGAACTAAACTCCAGCTTAATCTTCATTATGTTTGCTTTCCACTTGAGATCATGTATTCAAAATTAAATCTTATTTACTCTGAAACAAAAAAATCTTTATTACAGAATATAAAATCAATAACTAACAGATTACCTTTGGTTGGGCCAGCCAAATAGCTCAGTGGATTAAGTCACCTGCAAACAGGCACCGGCACCAGAGGTTCGATCCTCTGGCCTGCTGGACCAACCCCACTCCTGGGAACGCTGAGAAGGCGATTGAGACTAGGTGCAGTGGTGCATGCCTGTAATCCAGTACTTGGGAGGCTGTAAACAGAAGGATCACTATGAGTCTGATCTAATAGTGAGAGCCTGTACACCTTGTAGACCCTTCCCTAAAATAATACAGAAAACCAAAAGCAAAATGAAAGAAAAACAAATTGCCCTTGGTGATTCTTTTTTATCAAGGATGATAAATAAATATTTAAATTTGGACTATAGTATCCAAAACTGTAGATTTCCTCCAGACTATTCATAATGTGTCAAGATGTTCTAAAAACTACATACCCATGCACACAAGCAGCCATGCATGTCACTATTCAACACTTTGTTTAGACCAGTTCAGAGTTGTACTTTCTCATTTTTTACAGTAAAAATTACAAAATAATGCTGACCATAAGTTTTGAGCACAGTCAAAGTTTTACTTTGCTCTCTTTCCTTCCTCTCATCATACTGAGTTGGGGACTATGAAAATATGCTAAGCCCAAAATAGAAGCTGTGCACTGCCAGGTCAGCTGCAGTCGTTTCCAAGCCAAAAGGGAATTGACAGATACCCCCTTTAGAAGGCTAATGTTTGTAAATATCCAATGAAATGACTTCATTCAGTCAATTATTTCTGGAGAAAGCTGGCAGAATAATGTGTTAATTAAATTGAAGATGAATGGAAACTGTTAAACAGGAGTTATGTTGCCCAGCAGTTCTAGCTAATGCTTTTTATGCATTTTTGCTTTTTAAAAAATGCTCAAAATAGTAGTTCAATTACAAGAAACTGCTTCATTAGAAAACATTTAAAATAGTCCAGTGAAGATAGCATAGGAGGAATAAATAGGAAAAATCCAGTTATCTAGTATCTTAATAGTCAGTATCATTTAAATATGTAGGATGAATTCTGAAGTCAAAACACTGCAAGCAGAAAACACTCCAAAGCCAAAACACCATATAGACAAGACTCAATTACACAGGTCCTACGCATTAACTTCATAATGAATAAACTGCAGCATATTTTCCCCTTGCCTTTTCCCAATGACCACCAGGAGCAGTTTACTCATCCATCCATCCACCCACCTACTCACGCATCCATAGCAATCCATGCTATCAGGCATTTTTTTTTCTAGTATCTTGTAGTGCAGCAGTAAACAAAATTACTTTCTCATGTATCTCCCATTGCTCCCTAATAATGGCACATTCGGGGACAGACAAAAGCTCTAATGCAAGAGAACAATTTTAGAATCTTAAAACTAATGGAAAGAGCTCTGAATGCTTCCCAAAGGAAAACAGGAAAATGCAAGTGTTAACTTTCTTGTAGCATGTCATTTTTAAAGTTTTTTACTAGCATATGCTTGCAATCTATAATTACATTGCTCATGGGAAATTGAATATATATATTCAATTGGAGATTTATATATATATAAAATCTCCAATCAATCATTTGTAACATGTCCTTTTCAAATAATTCTTACAGACTGCCATGCAAGGCATACATATTTTATTCTGATCCTCTGTCCACTAACATTCATCAGTTTTTATGTATTTATTAATTAATTTTACCCAGAAGGACTGTTGCTAGCAACAGCAGGAGCACTAGACCTCATCAAACAAAACATCACTCAGTCTTCACACAACACTCGAATATTTTAAGCACTAAGCTAGATGGACAATGGACTCCCCCAACCATGACCTAAAGAAAAAGAAAGCATTCTTAGGAGGTTACTTCCAACCTCCTTCCTCATATGAAAATCCAATATAAAAATTGCAGCCTTTTACCCTAACACTGTAGGCCTCTCTGGTACTTGCCCACTGCTATCTTGCAATGTATCAATACTTTTCTATATTTCTTGACTATTGGTAATTTTGGTTTTTTACCACTTGCAGTACTGGCCTTTCACATGTCACACCTTGCACGGCACATATAACCACCATCTTTCCCATCACCTGATGTCATGGATATAATAGTTACAAAAAGAGAAACCTTGCTGAGTTGACACACCTATAATATTTAAATGACAGAACTAAACAAAAAAGGGGATACAGATGAATGTCCATTTTGTATCTGTGTATTCAAAATGGTTAAGATAGATATATAGTTACATTCTCTTAATGAATAGAGGGATTAGTTCTAATAGTGTTTGTGAATAGGATATCGTGTCTGCATCTTCTACAGCAAATAACCACCAGGAAGAGAATATGCAATGTGTTAATTATTGAAAATTGTCCTACCAATTTGATTTGAAATTGTCTCATTGCTATTTGTTTCTCAATAAAATTATGGAAAAAAGAAACCATTAGTGCATCTATAACAGTGTGAACAATGGATTAAGATATTAGCAAAAATTAAGAACAATTTAGGGAAACCAAGTCAGAAAATGGGGTAAGATGAGGTGAAGCTGGGACTTAGTGACTAAAAAGCTTCTGCTAGACTTCAAAACTATTTTTCATTTCTCTGTTAGAATGAAAAATCTTTCCAAGCTAAAGATTATCCTGCATAAGTAAGCATAGTCTTGAAAATACATACACCATGGGGCTGTGGAATTAATGCTATAAGAACCACATTAAGAATCTAATGAAGTATTTATACCACATTTTCTTGTAAACTAAGAATATTGTGAATGGAGAAGGGCAAGATCATTAAGACCATGAATTTTGAACTATAGTGCTTGACTCTGAATGTAAATTGTGAAATCTGGAGAACTAAATCTCTTAGTGCTTCAGTTTTACTCACCTACAATATATGTGGAACAGTTGAAATAACTCCACAAGTGTGCTGAGAGGCTTGAATTAGTTAATAGATGCAAAGCACTTAAAATACTGAAAATTTCACTTTCAAACAAAATAACAAGGATTAAATGTATGCTCCCTCCTGAGCAACTCAAAATAAACAACCAAATCCAATATATAAAACAAGGATTTTAAGACACACTTTATCACACAACAATGGACAGTGATCTCTGAATAACTGGAGAAATAAAATGAAGTAAGACATGTATAT
>NW_004524720.1:6996008-7004241 GCF_000260255.1 Octodon degus
TATTTTATGTAGGACAAGGTGTATGGGATCTACAGGGTCTCACTGCATAGATCAGACTTGTAGCGACCATCCCAAGTGGTGCACACCACCACGCCCAGGTTCAATTGCTGTCTCAGCGTGCCTCTGGGGTGGGGCTGACACAGCAGAAGACATACAATTGCTCCAACTTAGTGCCTTGATTTTCCTGGCCACCCGGTAGGGTTGAGGTAGGTGGCAGGGTTTGGGAGGCAGTGGCTGAACATAGTTCTGGAGGACTCTCTGGTGGAGGAGATAGGGTTTAAAATGCAAATTCTCCTAACAGTAATCTGTGTAAGTGAGAAAACCACATGAGGTCAGGGGAAGAACACACTACACAGCACTGGCATCCAGCCATGAATAGTGCTTTTTCCTGCCAGTCAACCCTGAAAACTTCACAATTTATAGAACATCTGTGAAAATATATAGATTTCTGGTTCAGTATTAGGAAATAATTGGCCCTGACTAATCATTTCTCTGGTTATGCCACAAATACTAAAACAATTTAAAAAAAAAGTATTTTTAAGTAGTTTAACTGCATCTTAGGTCAAAGTTCAAAAGCATTTATGCAGGGCATTGTGGTACATAATGTAATATGACCACAAGGAAAAATGACACAGAAGGATCTAAAGTTCAAGGCCAGGTTAGGCTACATTTAGAGATTGTATCAAAAAACAAAACAAAGTAAAACAAAACAACTGCTAGCACCAAATGAGGTAAAGCTGACAATATTCTGAATCAAATGAAAGAGTAGCAAATATACAAAGAGTAGCAAATATATAAAGGAACAGGAAAATACAAATCACAATAAGGAAAAAAACTTACCAATAAACTTATCCAGAATAGTTAAGAATCAGAAGACAGGATATTGTTATTGTTCCTGCATTTTATATGTTCAAAAAGGTAAAACGCTGAAGATATAAGGCTCTAAATACCTAAATAATAGCTAAATATCTAGCCAAGTATCTAGAGATTAAAAACTACAATGTGTATAATAAAAAAAAAAACATTGCAAAGGAGTAACAGAGTAGACATAAAGAAGAAAATACAGCAGTCCCTCACTTATTGCAGAGGTACGTTCCAGACACCTCCATGTTAAGTGAAAATCAGCGACGTAGGAACATTATATTTATTTTAGTATTTATATATAGCTTAAGGCTTTATTTTTTTTAAGATTTTTTTTCTTTTTTTTCTGGGCAGAACCGGGGATTGAACTCAGGCCCTTGCACTTGCCAGGGAAGCTCTTATTCCACTGAGTCATCTCCCCAAACCCCATAGTTTAAGGCTTTATAAATCCTTTCACACTTACAAATGTTTCCCATACTTTTAAAAACGCTTCTAATGTTCCTAACCATTTTATAAACCCGTAAAGTTAGGTAATTTCAACAACATACATATACTCTGTGGTACTGCAAAGTCCCACAATATAGCAAAAAATTTGGGATAAATAATTTAGATTAATATTTTTTTGAAAAATCCATGAAACAGTGAGTCTGTGAAAGTTGAACTGCAAAGCAGGAAGGGACTACTGTAGTAAGAATAGTGGTGAATTTGAAAACTTAGTAAAAGAAATAATACAAAATGAAACAAAGAAGGAGAAAAAAGATGTTAAAATATAAATCATCCGTGAGCTACAGAAAAACTTCATGTGGTTAATGCATAAATAGTAGAAACTCCAAAAGGAGAAAGAAACTAAAATAATATTCAGAAAATCTTTAAGTTTGATAACTATAAATATAAGCACCTCAAAGAACTCCAATTATAAGAAATATAAAACCTACAGTAAAACATTGTCTTCAAGCTGAAAAAACACAGTAATAAAGTAAAATGCCTAAAAAAGTACAGAAAAAGACAAAATATATGAAGGAACCAAGGTGAGGATGATAGTAAATTTTCCATTAAAGAAACTAAAATAAATATTCATAAAATCTTTAAGTTTGATAACTACAAATATAAACTCACATATCCAAACACCTCAAAGAACTCCATTTACAAGAAATATAAAAACTATGGCAAATTACATCATCTTCTAGTTGAAAAAAATTATAAAGTAAAAATCCTTAAAAAGACACAAAAACGACGTAATATATGAAGGAACAAAGGTGACAATGATAGATTTCTTAAACACGAGAGCTAGATGAGGGTAGAGCAGCACTTATAAAACACTAAAAGAAAAGTCATACTAGAATTTTGTACCCAATGAAATACTTTCAAAAGCAAAGGCAAAAGTTTTTCATATAGAAAAATCTTTATAAAGAATTTATCACCTATAGATCTGTACTGTAAGAAACTTAAAGGCAGAAGAAAAAATGACACCTCATAGAAATATGGATCTACACAAAAGAAAAAAAAACAGTACAGGAAATTATAACTGCTGCTGTAAATATGACTTTCTTATCTGACTCTCTTTTAGGGGCTGCTGGCCTCAGACTTGCAACGATCCGTCTGCTTGATCCTGCAGAGTGCTGGGTTTACAGGTGTGTGACACTATGCCTGGCTTGAATCTCTTTACAGATAACTGACAGTTTAAACAAAAACAACAACATAGTGTGGGTTTTATTTCATGTACATAAATTAATTAAACAAAAAATATTATAAAAGAAATGAAAGTATACATGAGTAAAGTTCTTATTCTATATAGGGCATCACACTACCTGACAAAAGACTGTAAGCAAAAGATGTACACTAGGATCCTAAAACAATTACTAAAATAACACATTAGAGTACAGGTAATAGGTTAACAAAAACCAAACCAAACAAACAATAAAACAACTGGCTCTAGCTATGCTATCCAATCTCTATCCCATCCAGATGTCACACTGATAATGCATGGCCCAGGCAGAAAGGCAAACAAAAACATGTACTCACCACAAATCACATCCTTAGCATAAATTTTCTGCTAATATCAAAGACCCCAGACACATAAAGTCAGTTTTACCAGGCAGGACTCTAGATTAATGAGGGCTTAATCTAGAATTTACCTCCTGTAGTCAGTCTAGAGCTACTTCTTGCTTCAGAATTTGCAAGTGTTGAGCACTCCAAAGTGAGCAGAATTACCTCTTTATTGCACAGTAAAAGAATAATATGAATGTTTTATGCTACTACATTCAGCAAATTGGACAAAATAAAAATATCTTCAGAGAAAAATAATAAAAAATCACTCAAGAGCACTAGATTTTTGGGTGTGGTCATGCATCCCTGTAATCCTAGCTACTCCGGAGGCTAGGTAAGATGACAAGGTAGGGCCCAGCTTGGTCAAATTTGGGAAACTCTGTCTTGTAATACGGCTCAGGGGTATAGTATTTGCCTACCATGTGGGAGACCCTAGGTTCAATCTTCAAAATCTTAAGAAGGATCATATGGCTATCACTGCAACTATGAAAGAAACTGAGCTTACAGTTCAATCTTGTCCACACAGTGGGAAATGGCTGTGTTGATAAATTCTATCAAGGATACAAAAATCATTAGCAACATAGTCTCCTAGAAATCTGAACAAGGCTATTTCTCAATTTATCTGAGAGAATTTACCCTTATCTCAAAATCAGACAAACATTACAAAAAAATCAAACTGCAAAACAAATGCCCTTTGTAAAAAAAAAAAAAAAATACACACACACACACACACACACACACACACACACACACGGTCTCAAAACTTTGCCAATACAGACCAATAATATACAAAAAGGATAATTCACCATGTGAACTGAAATGTATCACAGGAATGTAACGACTGGTATAACACTGGCCAATTAATCAATGCAGCTGACCACATTAATGTTCAGAAGGAGAACAAAAAAAGTATGCTTATCTCAAAAGACTCAGAAAAAAACATGCAGAAAAACCTAGTACCCATTTTGTTCTCTGCAAAGCAGGAACACAAAACAGTTTCATAAACCCATGAAAGGTCATCACAAAAAACCTAAAGTTAACATCGTACACAATGATGAAAGATGTCACCTTTTCTCCTAAAATCAGAAACAAAGAGGGTGGGTTTTTTTGTTTTGTTTTGTTTTCAGAATTGGTGATTAAACTCAGGCCTTTGTACTTGCCAGGGAAGCACTTATTCCACTGAGCCATCTCCCCGGCCCCAAAGAGGGTGTTAATTCCATATCCATTAACATTTTACTGGCTTTCTAGCCAGTGTAATAAGGCAAGAAAGGAAATAAATGGCATACCAGAAAGAAGTAAAACTGTGTTTACTTGTAGACAGAATTGTCTATTTATATAATCCAATGAAACCTACTGTCCAAAAATGCTATTAAGTGTGTTTATCATAGGTGAAGGATACAAGATCAAGAAACATTTTTATCAAACATTTTATTTCCATATTATCTTGACATATTTGGCTACTGTTACAAAATATCTTAGACGGGGTAATTTGCAAACAACAAAAGATGTCCCCTTCACAGTTCTGGAGGCTTGGAAATTCAAGACCAAGGTGCCAGCAAATCTGCTGTCTGGTAAGGGTTTGCCTTCTGTTTCCTACATGGTGCTTTCCAGCTGCATCACATAGCAGAAGGGGCCAGCAGACCCCTTAAACCTGTTTTATAAGCACTCTAAACTATTCACAAGGGTTCCTCACCTCTTGACAGCTAATCACCTCTTAAAGACCCCATCTGTTAACATAATCACATAAGGGATTCAGAACTAGCACATGAAATTTTGAAAGAACACCAACAATCAGACAATAGCAGATGTAAAACAAAATATTAAAACTTTAGAAAAATGTTGGTTGTAATAGCATTGTTATCTACCTAGGAATCAATCTGACAGAAGTACAAAACCTTATACTGAAAACCATGAATATTGCTGAAATAGTATTTTAAGGCCTTATCAAAAGAGAATGACATCTTGAGTTTTATGAAATTTTAATGTTTCAATTTATTAATGAATCAGTTCATAATTACAAGTAGAATGAATAGTAAACATGGTTAAAGTTATTAACCATTAATCATACTAGAAAGAAATTGTAAAATACATTAAATGTAGAAATGTATCAATATTTAACTCAGCAAAGTTTATTCAATATTTATCGATGCTCAGTAGCTATCAAATATTTACACTGGGTGAATAAAAGATACAATCCTAGGGCGGGGCAAATAGCTCAGTGGATTAAACCACCTGCTTAAGCAGACACAGGGAAATCCCCAGCATGGCATGCCAGCCCACCCATAGGCGCACTGAGAGGGTGACTGAAACTGGGTGTGGTGGTGCGCTCCTATAATTACAGCGCTTAGGAGGCTGAAAACAAGAGGATCACTGAGTCCATTCTGTGTAGTGAGACCCTGTAGACCCTGTACTAAATACATAAACCAAAAAAGACACAATCCTGATCTTGTGGAACTATTTAACAGAAATAAATACAAATAACTTAGCAATTAGAATTAGAGCTATAAATATAATAATACAGAAAATGGGAGGATGCTACTTAGATAGGAGGGGTTAAAAGTCTATGTGAACATTGAAGCTGAAACCTGAAGCAACAAGAATGAGCCAGAGATGGACAGCACATGGGAAAACCCTGGGTGGGCAGATAGAGGAAGGAGATCTGGCAGGATGGGGTTTAGGGGGTACACAGTAAAGGAAAGAAACTGCTTACACCAGTAGAAGGAGGCAGAGATCAGATCATGTAGAAACACAGTGGAACTGTGGTTTCACTCAGAAATATGATGGGAAGCCATTTTATACTTTTAACTAGGTTATAGACAGTTGTCTTGGTAACTTTTTTCTCATTGCTAAGACAAAATATCCAACACCCAAAATTAAGGAAAGGTTTATTTAGCTCAGTTTGTGATGGTTTCAGCTGGCTACAAGGTGGGCTGGCATGGCACAGGGCAACACTTGCAGGCAGCAGCAGACAGCAAAAGCAACAAGAGCCAAAGGGGGCTGGAGCAAGCCTCTTTCTCCCTTATATTGTATGCCAGTTATCTACTCACATGCTATCTGCCCTCCTGCTATCTTCTTGCCCTCCTGAGGATGTTTACCAAGTGAGGACCCTGGCACCCTGCTCAGTTAAACTTCTAAAGTGGACACAATGTATAAACTATTAGAATGATTAGGAGTTGTTTTGTTTTGCACTATTAGGGATTAAACTCAATGAGTCTGCACTGAGCTACAGCCTTAGCTCATTTTCATTTAATTATTTATTTAATCTTAAAGTGAGTCTGGCTAAATCCCAGGTTGGGTTTCAATTTGGGATCCTCCTGCTTCAGTCTCCCACAGAACTGGGATTGCAGATGTGTGCCACCATCCCCAGGTGATTGGATTTTTATTAAAAGATTATGTGCTCTGATGGAGAGCAATATTATAGTCTGGAGGCAATATTATTATGGTCTTAAGTTATCACAGATGCTCCCTTCTTATAAACACATAAAAAGACTGCATAATACGCAATGTTTCTATTTAAATAAGAAAATATATCACAAAACTTAAAAGAAAGCTAAGTATGTAGAAAGGAGGACCCTATGTAATAAAGGGGTCATGAAGATTGAGATTCTTACATATATTTGATAAAAAAAACCCTCAAGTTCAGATCTTGAAAAAAATAGATCATGAAAGGATTAGAAAAACTCAGCCTACTGCTCTAGCAAAGTAGTAAGCAAGACTAGGATCTATGATTTAAGTAATCCCGACACTTGAGGTTTGTTTGTGTTGACAGTAATGACACAGTTAGAGATCACCATATGGGTAAAGAACAAACTCTTGGACCCTTAAACTGCTATTGAGCAAAAGCATGATTTGTGTTCTTCTCTGTGGCAGTCAAGAATTTAAAAATGGTTTCTGCTAAAAACCACTACTCTTCACTTGGACCTACAAGTGTCCACTAGGTAACTAAGAGTAGAACAAAGCTTAAACTTCATTTTTGCACCTTTTATTACTTTTAAATTTTGGATATAGTTATCACACATTTAAGAAAAGTTGACAAAACATAGTTTATTAATTCTAAATTTACTTAGCCTATTTCATTTGCCTTCAGGATACAGAAACCAGATGGTGACACATGCCTGTAATCCCAGCACCTTGAGGGCTGAGGCAAGAATGAGACAGGAGAGTGTGGCAAACCTAGCTGAGGAAGTGGGTATGACCTTTTAATTACAACATCTGAGAATGCATGAGCTGAATAGCTCCCAAAGCCGTGCATGTGGACTTCTCAAGAGAACTCCAGGTCGTTTTCAATAGGATGGCCGGAGCCTGACATCAGCCTGTGATGTGGAATCCCAGCACTGTCTCTTAGGACTTATATATAGAATTCTCACTGACTTTAAGATTTAGAGAGCATGAAAGAATTCAGATGCCAAGAAGAGCCTCATATTGTGGCTTTCCTCACAACATTCCCCCTGCATCCTCCAGAGTGTATCTGTATTTTGCTTTTTACTATTTTTAATCGGCCCAAACTAGCTGTGCAGAGTCAGTGTCTTTACTTTTACTTTTTCTAATAAATTTTGTCACTATTTTATTTGCTTGTTTCATTCAATTCTTTGTTGGAGCCAAGAAGAACCTGGAATCCAACTCCAGGAGACATGATAAAACCCAGTAATATTTATCTTGCAAGCCATTTTTAGAAGACAATTTCCCAGTAACAGTAAGACGTCAAATTCAGACTCAGCCTGGACAACTTAGCAGGACCTTGTCTCAAAACAAATAAACAAAAAGGGGTTAATGTATCTTAGTGAGAATGTGCTGACTTCAATCACTAGAATCAGGGAGAAAACAAAGATACAGAACAAGATAACTAACGCAATTTTCTGGATTCAGAGGGACATTGGATTATTAGCCTTTATAACACCCAGTTCTAGGCCTCTTTTTGGTGTGATAATTAAATGTCTCCAGCCATTCTCCTGAATTGGTAGTTACATAGGTTCCCAGAAAAGCAGAATCTCTTAAGACTAAAAACAGCTACCAGAACTTGAGAGGTGCAAAATCAAACCATAAACCCTGAGGCCTCGAGAAGCTTATGGGTAGGTCAGTCTGAAGGCTAATCTTCAAGGGAGTTTTCCCTTAATTTCTCTCTTTTCCACCTAAAGCTTTTTGTTGTTGTTGTTGTTGCAAATTTATGTTTTAGCTTTAATTTCCATTTCTACTAGCACAAGGAATCATGATGGCCAGTGACAGTATCATACACTTACGGCAATACCCAAATTTATATTTCCAGGTGAAAAAAACTACCTTAAGTCTGGTTTAACACAAGCAACAGTTTTTTTTTTTATTTTTTATT
>NW_004524720.1:7005470-7011630 GCF_000260255.1 Octodon degus
CAGCAACAAAAAAATGCAGAGTTTAAAAGTGCTATTTGAAAAACTCATAATTTCATTTCCCAAGCATTTTATAGAGCATGCTGTTTATAGATCTTATTAAATATAAGTGTGAGTCATATACTCCATTTGTTTGCCTTAAGAAGTCAACATTGGCAAGAATAGTTCAAGAATATAATAGAAATATTATTATTTAGTTATGCTTAAAAATATTCACCCCATTGTTTTATCTATTACTTTTCTCAAGCTGTTACCAAAATTAATTTGAATGCATTTATTTAGAGCCTGGCTAGACTTTGGGAAATACAAACTTTCATTGTTGTACAAGATGAAATGAAAAAAAAAAAAAAATGCAGAATTAATTAGTGTTGCTAGAAATAAAAGACTTTATTTAATTGCATTTCTTATAATGTCTATCAGTGTATCAAATTGCCCCAAGAACTGTTAAAACTGAAAAGAAAAAAAAAGGAATCCCATTTGACACCTAGTCAGCTTTGTTCTCAGGAGAATAAATAGAACCACAAGCCAACCATAAAACACATCAGAGGATCAAACAATTCCATTCTCTGCCCAAATAGAAATTAGGCTTTTTTTTTTTTTTTTTTTTTTTGCGACTGTATTGAGGATCACATCTAGCCTTACATATGCTGCATATGCTATGAAAATGAATCACCACTAAGCTACATCTTTGCCCTTTTTTATTTTTTGAGACAGTGTTTCAGTAAAGTACCCAGGCTGGGCTGGAATTGCAATCTTCCTTCACCATGTAACACATTAGTTAATTTTTGACAGTTGCCTAACTCACACATAAATGGACTTCCTGTGAAGAGCCAGATTAGTTTTTCTTAAATATAAACAGTATGACATGAAGTATATAAGAAAATGACTGTTTGGTCTGGACTTTCAAACTAGAGAAAGATAGAAGAAACTCTAGAACAGTTATCAAAGTTCAAAGTCAGTGTTTTCTTAGGGAAACTGATTATTTGTTGCTCACATGAAGGAATTTTTTTAATTCTCTTTTATGTAGATTTATTTGAACCACCACGCCGTCTCCCTGTGAAGAAAACTCGACAACAGCTTCAGCGAGAAAAAGCCTTACTAGAACAGAGCCAAAAACTTGGACTTCTAGAAGGCTCAGCCTCATTACCTCCAGACCAACGGCTTTCTGCCCCCAAACAGAGAGCCAGCACTCAGAAGCCACATTCATCTCCTACTTGGACCTGTGCTAGCCCTGCTGCACTCACCTCTCCTGTTGGTGATGGGGAACTCCCGGGTACTGAAAGTCAACCCAGGGAAGCAGGACTGGAGAATTCTCATAATGGGCATGAAAACTTGGAGGTCCTGCCTTCAAAGACAGCCTGCAATTTGGAGAAAAAGAAAGTGGAATTGTTAGTAAGTCTATTAAGACTTTTATTTTACCTTTTTACCCTTATTGGGCTTTAGGGAAATAGGGCTGGTTGGTTTGTTTTGTTTTATATTGAGGCCTAGAAGTGTGGTTCATAAACTACTGAAAGTAGTTCCACCTCCCTATAGTATATGCTAGGCAGTTCCAGGCATTTTATAGTTATGAATCATTTAGTCTTTACAACAGCCTTACAATACATGTTTTATTATTTTCACTTTATAGATGAGACAACTGGAACTCAGAAAGGACATCTTCTTTCTAAAGCTATAACACAGCTAGTAAGTAATAGAGTTGAGATTCACATTTAAATGTGTCTGCATCCAGAGTCTGTGGCCAATTATATCCACCAGAAACAGTTTTAATAGGCATAGTAGCACTCCCCAAATTGAATCCATTCTTTAGCTTCCAGCTGACATCCTTATTGGCCCAGAAAAGGATAATTATGGAGAAACATGACAGGCTAGTTAAAAGGAGGAGTGTGTAGGAAATGACTATTATACAATTCTGTTGCATCACTAGGTCTTCCTATCTTCTTTCCTTTCTTGCTTCCTTCCTGCACTAGGGATTGAATCCAGGGCCTTCTTACTGAGCTACATCTTCAACCACTTTTTAATTTTGAAAAAAGGTCTCCCTGGGCTCAGGCACCATGCCTAGCTTATTCGATGTGTTTATATCAGGAAGAAAACCATTAATTTCGCCATACTCATGTGAAAAATGTCATTCTTAAATTCATAAATTCTGAAATAGTATTTGTGGAGAAAAAATGACATTTGTTTATGTTTTTATTTTTGATTTTTTTGTTTCTTTTTTTCTAATCTCAGATATACTTCTCATCTTTGGTGATCTGGATTTTGTACTGTGAGTTTAAAATGTTTCCTGTACCCCAGGGGTTTGTGACTAAGGATTCATTTAGACAAGAAATACAGTTCTACGTGAATTATGAAACCTATGTTGAAAGAGTGAATTTATGTATCTCTAAATGGAGTTTACCAATAAGAGCCTGAGACCAGTGGAAACTGAGATAAATTGAGCTGAGCTGGACAATTTAGGGAAAAATTATTTTTTTAAGTACTTAGGAGAGTATTCATGGAAAGCAATATGAAGGACTTTGAAAAAAAGGAGAAATTCTGAGGTTATCATTAGGGAAAAGGAAAGCTACATTCTACGGAATGTTCTCAGATGACCTCTGACTTCTCTGGGAGTGGCAAAGGTGGGCCAGAGAATGGCAAGAAGTCTTTAAAGATGTAGGGAAGTGAGTTCTCTTGAATTTATGAGCAAGGAATGGTTCGAAAAATGCCAGGTGTCAGTATTGGTAACCATCTGGGAGGGAGACCAGGTGAGGAGATGCCTCCAATGGTAAAATTGGGAAATGAGCAGTGCTGATGCCAAGGTAGAAACTATAGGAATTGAGGAAAAAGACAGTTTTAGAAGTGGTTAGTACAGACCTGAAATTGTGGCTGTGAGGAATGCCAGTAGTAATAAATAGCTTTGCTCTTAAGTTGACATTAAATTCATGGCTTTATGGTAAATTTTAATGCATTTGAACACAGTACATTTTTAAGATTTTTTTTTAGATGATTCCCTTTGACTTTTAGCTCATAATACTTTCTTCTGTTTAATAATTATATGTGAGAAATGCAAAAGAGTTAGTAGATGGAAAACATACAATATATAGAGTGAACATTGTAATTGTCTTAGGGATATTAAAATGATAAGGAGCTTTTTCTTATAGAAAATTGTTAAGCAGAGCTGAGCATGGTGCCTACAACCTCAGCCCTCAGGAAGGTAAGCAGGAGGATTGTGAGTTTCAGGCTAGCCTGGACTATGTAGAAGAAAGAGTCTCTGCCTTAAACAAACAAACAAACAAACTCTCTTTAAAAGGTATGACATAATATCAACTACAGACCAATTTATTTTAACCTCAGTTTTGCATATGATGCGTAATGAGCTTACACGTTTCCTCAAATACTCCTTAAAAACTGCCATAGTACTCTGGCATCCAGTTTGTGGGTTCCTAAGTTATGTACATAAAATTGATTTCAAAGGCTTATGTAAGCTTTTTTTACTTCAGATTATACTCTGTTCCTATTAGAACAGAATAATGAGCTGCAGATGGTTTCTTCTAAGAGAAAATATATGTAATTTGCCTGATTAGATTTTATACTTTGGAGATTGAGGCTCATAAGTTGTGAGATAGGATAGTGTCTTTTATAAGTTCATTTGTAAAACTTTTTTCCTCCACAGGCAAGAGAAATCTCATTGGCAAGTACTCCAGCAAGAACAACGACTAATGGAAGAGAAAAATAAACGTAAGAAAGCTCTTTTGGCAAAAGCTATTGCAGAAAGGTGAGGCACCGAAACCAGGAGAGGTTGTCTGTAACCAAGTCTATCTGTATATGTGTTTTTCCTTGGCCGTTCTAATGACCTGGTGTTTTCTTTATAGTTACTGCTGTGAACGCTAGCTAAACTGTGCTTCATAAGGGATACTGAAATTCCAGTTTTAATTTATTAAGAAGGCCTTTTAAAGCATAAATCATAATGACTTTATAAGTACATTACAATTAAACCTTGTGGACCAACATCATGGTTTTCAGTTGTAACCATCTATATTTTCATAAGGAAAGCAGTAATTAGCTATCAATATGTGAAAGTGAGTAACAGATACAGGTTTTATTCATTTTAATGTGGAAAGGCCTTAAATGATCTAACTTGTAGAGAAGTTACTCTGCAAGTGATTTACACTACCACAAACCTTAATTGTGTTATCCTGTGTGTAGTAATACAATATGTAACAATTTAACCTTATGTTGGTGACTCGGGCTGACCCTTCTTTGCCTTGTGTGAGGTTTGTTTTTTCTCACACGTCCCAGCGTTACTTTGTCAGTGATCCCTTGGTAAGTCACTACAGCAGTGGTGAAGAACAGTGTGAACTGACTGCAGATCTTTGCTGATGTTTTCCTTTTATACCTCTTGAAAAACCTTGTTTGAGGCTGAAGTATATATAGAGGCAGGGGAAGCTGTAAGAGTAAGGATATAGAGCAGTTCAGAATTTTTATCTGTCAGGGGGATGTGTATATTTGAAATGTTTTTTTCCCTCTACTACTGTAACTTCATCTTCCAGGAATGTGTGAGATACCCTTCTTACTATGCTTTAAAAAAAATGAATACTGATAAAAAAAAAGTGCCCTCTTATTTTCCTCCCACATCTGATAGTTTTGAAAAACATTTTATTAGTTTTCAATTTTGAGGAAGTATGGATGCTGTTTACTAGGGATTTTATAACAATTACAGGTTCAGTCCATCTTAGTACTACTGATTTAAGGCACATATGTAATAAAATGCAATATAATTGGATTTTTAATAACTGGATAATGAAGTGCTTAAACTAAGAGTTACTGGTCAGTGAACTGTTGTAGGCAGAAATGAAGGATCAATGCATAATGCAGTGGAATTAAGGAGAATGTAAGTTGCACAATAGTTTCATGTAGGATTTTTTTTTCACTTGAAAGTGAAATTTTGAAATGTGTGAAATCATGATTAAGGTTTTTTGTGTTTTTTTTTATGTGTATTATCAGGACAGGTGGTGAGGGGACTCACAAATGATGAAGTTAGATATGCTATTAAACTAGAAGAAAAAAGGATGTTTTGATTTTGAGGACCAGTATTTTTGCCAGTAGAACAATAATCAAAACAATGAAGGTATGGGGAAATGAGTCCTAAGAATGCTTGAAAATAAGCCAGGTGCATGCTTGTAATCCTAGTGCTCTGGAGGCTGAGATAGAAGGATCACAAGTTTAAGTTTAGCCTGAGCTGCTGAGTGACTTTAGTGAGACCCTGCCTTAAAATAAAAATTAAAGGATTAAAGTCCAACTTTTTACATTGTTATGAAAATATTCGGTACCAAGAAAAAATTTGGGAACTCACGGGAAAAACTACAATGCATGGTAGAGAATATACCAAACTATTGGTAGCATTTATTTTATTTAAACTCATTTTTTATAAAAAATATACTACAGTTTTATGTCTATGTAAATGTAGATATTTAGAGATAGATATCATGTCTTGCTTTTTTGCATATCATATATAAGTACATACTTTGCAAATGTTTATTTTTGCTTTTTTCCCCTCTTCATGTTCCTATCTTTCTAGATCTAAAAGAACTCAAGCAGAGACTATGAAACTAAAGCGGATCCAAAAGGAGTTACAGGCTTTAGATGACATGGTTTCAGCTGACATTGGAATCCTCAGGAACCGGATTGACCAGGCCAGCCTAGAGTATTCATATGCACGGTGAGCTGACAAAATTGAACCTTAACACAGGGAATTTGGTTTGATTAATGCTTATTACTAGATAGGCCGGTGGCTGTCATATAATCCTTTAAGTCTCATAACAACCATCTGTCTTGTACTAATTCCTGCATCTTCTCTCCTGTGAAGTCCTCCTTAAATCAACTTCATCAGTTAAAGTTAGGCTTGTTCATATGCCTGTTAGAGCATTTTCCTGTATTATTTATTGACATTTTAGTTTTACAGATAAGCTTTCAGCTGTTTAATGTTTGGGACTCATATTAATCTTTTGGGATCTAGTAAAGTAAATGTTTGAGTGATTTGTCGTAAAACTGTATTCTTCTAACACCAAGTCTTTTCATTAAAACTTAATTATTCAGTGTAGTCTTCATGGAATTGGAGTCTATCCAGTTCCCAATTTAATTTTCATCAAAATAAGATCTAATTATTTTTTAAGATTTGTAAATATTT
>NW_004524720.1:7011730-7021308 GCF_000260255.1 Octodon degus
AAAACAGAAAATGGGTTAGGACATATCTCAGTGAGCAGTTCATAGATTCAATACCAGTAGTAACAAAAATTCTCAAAATTTACTGGGAATGAATTAAAATATGGGCAAAATTCAGCATGGGACACACAAGTTGGTCCAACCTTATTATTACTAAATTAATTAGATGGCTGTTGCCCACAAAAGGGAAACTGAATTATCTACTAGACTGCCATTATTTCCCATCTACTACTCTGAAACTGTAATAATTTTGACCTCAGTGTGTATTCAGTGTTATGTTCAAAACTGGATGAAATTATCCTAATCCTTCCCAGTACCATTTCATTTTTAAAACATATTGAAAAATGAGTCCACAATTTAAAGTATGTATGGCGTTCCCAAATTTCACAAACTCTTTGAATTTCCAGAGCTTGAAGATAAGAGGAGAAATTCGAAACACTCCTTTCTTGCTTTCTTTGTCTAATCTCTTATCTCAATCTGAAGTTCTCAGTTCAATTCTTTTATTCAGGTTGATGTGCTGTTTTCCAGTCTTCTCCTTTATTTCAATTTGTTTAAAAATATTAACACACTAATCTTCAAAGTCACATTGAAATTTTTCAAATATAAACCCAGAAAAGCTATTGCTGCAGATAAGGAAAAGAGTGAAAAGAGAACTCTGATCTATGTATCTAACCTGATAACATCTACATTTTTTTTTTTTTTTAATGCTCCTTGAAAAGCGGATACGGAAGCCCAAAGAAGTAAAATGTTCAAGGCACAAGTAGGAGGGACTTCAACAGGCTCCTAAAATTTGTGCTCATCCCTCAGCGTCCACGTTTTACACTGTGTTCTCTGAACAAAAAAATTTTCAGGGGAGACATTCAAGGAGTCCCTTAGAAAGACTACACATTAGCAACGATCATTTGAAAAAGGAACCCACTGAGGGGAACATATTCTGAGAGAAACACGTCTGCGAGCTCCAGTTCTGCCACGTGTAGTGGCTGGAAGGCGCTAAGCCTCCGCAGTGCCTAGCCTCAACGCCGTACTGCCTCCAGTCGGCCCGCACCACGCCCCTCCCGCCGCTCGACGCCCAGCCCCTCCTCCTGCGCGCTCCCGCGCGGCCGCTCCCGGCTCCCCCGCCCCGCCCCCACGTCGAGGACCCCAGGGCCCGCCGCGCCCGCCCCCTTCCGCTGCCGACTCTGCCTCTTCCGAAGTGCCTACCGAGCGCAGCCAGCTTTCGCACTGCCTTTTCCCTCCTTTGAAGGGAAGAAACAGCGAGCGTAAAAGCCAGGAGACAGGACAGAGGCAAGTGATGGGAAGTGAACAGCTGCGCAGTCAAGGTTTGCTCAGGCCGTTTTTCTGGCAGTGCGGCACTGCTCGAGGCACCCTCGAAGGGACCTGGGCGCCGGAGGAGGCGCAGAGAGTGATCGCTGATTGGCTGCTCTACCGCTCCCGGGAAAGAACCCGGATGTGCCTGAGCCGCCGAGTTGGCAGTCGGGGCTGAAAGGTTTGGGCTGTATTGGGGTACGCGTAACCTGGGCGAATGGCGCAGGGTTGGGCGGGCTTCTCTGAGGAGGAGCTGAGGCGGCTAAAGCAGAATAAAGGTAACGGGCTGTGAAGGCGGAATTTTGATCATTACGTCCAAGGAGAAGGAGCAGGGTACCAACTTGGGAGAAGGGGGCGTGGAAGAAGCTGTGTTCCCTTGGGGGCTGGCGGTCTTAAGTGGGCGGCCAGCGTTGATGGGGCTGCAGAGGTGGACAGAGGCGAGCCAGAGGGGAAGGGCGCGCCCTGGGGAAGAGAATTCGGAATTAGGGTGGATCGAGTCAGAGTAAAGGAGGGAGGCACCAACTATGGGAGAATTTATAAAAGGTGGTTATTTGCCAAAAGGAATCGTGAGACTCTGGATGTACGCCTCGTACGTTGTTTGGTTGACAGTACACCTGGAAAGTTGCATTCTCTTCCGGTTGCCAGATGAATTTTCACAGATCTTTCTTGCGCGTTAGAGTCAGCAAACCCAAAGAATCTGAGAGGTCAGATGTCAGGCCTTTCTTCATTAAAATTGTGCGTGCGTGCGTGTACAGCCCTGACCCTGACCCTGGGGCCAGCTAAAGTCTTGTTCTTTACCTCCTGATTTGTGGAGTAATCATTGAATGAGCGTGTGTGTGTGTGTGTGTTTAAATATTTTGATGAAGTTAGATAGTTGGCAGAAAATGTGATAGGCACTGTGCTTTGTCATTGAAATTTCATTGAGATTTGTGAAGTGCACCTGGTTGTGAACAACACTGGAAAGTTTACAGCCACTCTTGGTTCAGTAATTTAAATACTTATTTAGTTTGGAAGAAATTGTTAAGTCCTATCATGCTCTTTATGTTTTTGGGAAATTGGTTGTCTTTGAGTAGCCTGTACATTTTTAGCATAATTTGGAATAATTTGGGGCTGAGAATTGCAAAAGGAAAATAATAACAGGGTTAGTGTAGATTAGATTATGGAAATTTTGACTGGTCAGAGATCTTTAAAATTATATCATAAAGATTATACTACTATCTTGTTAGTTTACTATCCATCTTGATCCACTCAAATTCCCTGATTTTGACATCCATTCACTTAATCCAGATGTACACAATACAGGATACCATGTTTCACATCTTTCAAGTTCTAGGTATTGGTTTCTGCATTAGGGCTATAAAGATGAACAAGGCATCATGTTTTCCATCAGAGTTTATAGTCTCATGAGATAAAGTAAGAGTAAATGCTGTACAGGAATTACTACCATAGTTAAGAGTAACCCCATTCATCTGAAGATTGGATGGAGCATGGTAATTTTTTGCAGAGATTGTATATAGGCAGAGATGAGTTTGCCAGGACAAAGATTTAAATAATAGTCTAAATTAAATAATACATTTGTTGCATTTTATGAAAGGATTTTGCTATGTAGCATAGACTGACCTTGAACTTCCAGCCCTCCTTGCAGTGTCACTGCTTCTGGCTGGACATTATATTATGTAAAAGTAATATTTTAAATACTTGAAGGTCCATGTTTTCATAGTGAAATGATAGAGCATGAATACCAGCTCACTAGTCCATGACTACTGTAAGCTCAAGAAAGCATCTTACATAGTAACTGGCATAAAGACTGCAGCTATGCCTCTAAATCTTTTGCCTTTTTAACATTTGTAGAAGTCTAAGAATCAGATCTTTAATTTTTAGAACCATCATAGCTGTTCTCCAACCTTAAAAATAAAATTAAATAATTTAGAAAGATGTGACTGGTTGCAAGCAAAAATGAAGGTAACACACTCTAGAGACACTTGAACATACATTGGGGAATATAGTTAAAAGTGTTCTTAACAGGCTGTTTATAATATTAAAAAGAAACAACCCGGACAAGGGATATAGCTCAGTGGCACAAGCACCTGCCTGGCTAGCACAAGGTCCTGAGTTTGAGTCCTGGTACCAAAAAAGAAATAACCCAAGTGCTCCTTAACAGAGGACTGGATAAATACATGCTGTAGTCATTGGACTGATGAAAGCATATTAACTGTAGTCAGATGGATTAACGTGTGTAAATTATATGAATGTGCAAAAGGAGCAAGTTTCAGGCAGATGACTGTTAAAGGAATAAAACAAGATTCAGACAGATTGGAAGGCCAAGGAGTGTGATCAGCAGGGCCAAGTACACAGAGAATTTTAGATACCTTGGTGAGGTACTAGTAATTGTGAAATCAGGTTAAGTCAAGTTAAGCTGAAGTAACAGACATAAAATATCAGTTGTTTAAGAATTTTCGCTCTATTGTCACATCTAACCTGGGTTGCCAAATGGCTGCTATTCAGTGACTTCACACTGTCAGTGCTGTCACATGGGAGGTCACCATGGCAAGAGGAAAAGAAGATTGATAATTGAACTTTGGCAATTAAATGCTTTCGCCAGTAAATGACCTGTGTCACTTTCATTTATAGTCCATTCAATAAAAGTAAGTTACGATTTGGAAGGCAGGAAATAAAATTTTCTTGTGTTCCAATAGAGGAGCAGTGTGTCTGCCCTTGAAGAGAAGTTACACCTAGTGTAGTCATGTTTCATTTTTATATCCATGTAAATTGGAAGAGTGTGTGTGTTACATACGTATGTTTGATGTGTAATCTCTTAGTGAAACAATTAGAATTAAAACAATGCAACCAGGTGCTGGCAGTTTTGAGTTAGAATTTTTTTTTTTTTTTTTTTTTTTTTGATTCTAGGAACATGTCTGCAGGGAGTTCAGGATCTCACTACTAGATTGGACTCATAGTGATCCACCTGTTTACAGCCTTATAAGAGCTGGGATTACAGGTGTGTGCCACCATTCCTAGTCTCAATTGTCATCTCAGCTTGCCCCTGGGGCGGGGCTGGCACAGCAGGCCCAGGGATTGAACCCCTGGACTTTGTGCCTGCTTGCAGGCACTTTAATCCATTGAGCTAGTTGGCTGACCCTTGAGTTACAAATTTAATTCATAAAAATTCTTTATTCCCAAAAATCCTTGGTTCTGGAGATTGAACCCGTGTTTTGTACTTGCTAGGCAAGCGTTCTACCTATGAGTCATACCCGCCAGCCTCAAGACTGCTTTTTAGGTGTGATACTTGTATTTCCCCATCTTTTTATTTCATTTTTTACTTTGAGACAGGGTTACCATAAGGTGCCCAGGAAGACTTGAACTTGCAGTTCTTTAGGCTCCTCCTTGCAGTTGTGGGATTACAGACATGTCACCATGCCTGCCTTATAACTTATCTTTTAACTTTTGTAAACAATGTATTTAATTTTAGTATGTACAAATTTTCATTCTTAATAACATTTTCTGTGTCTTAAGAAGCCAGTCCTTACTATAAGGTTTAAAAGATGCTACTGTTTCCTTTTTAGAGGCTTTGTTTTTCTATGTGAAGGATTTATCTAAAGATAACTTTATCATACAAATAACTTTTCCATGCTCAATTTCTCATTTTGTCTCTGTCATATACCAATGCTTTATACAAGTAGGAATCTGTTTTCTGAGTTATCTGTTTCATTGGCCATTTTGCCAGATACCACTGTAACATAAAGCTTTATTATATTATTGATGTCTAAAGTCTACTTCCCTTGCTCTTTCTTAGACATCTCCTTACTGTTCTTCAGTCTTTATATAGTCATATAAAACTTAGTAAGTGTATCAAATTTCATAGAAAAAAGACAGTAAGAATTTTTATTAGAATTGTACTGAATGCAGTGTGGGGAGAACCAGCCATGATGGCACATGCCTGTAATCCCAGCCCTTGAGAGGCTGAGGTAGGAGAATTGCCATGAGTTTGAGGCCAACCTGCATTATAAAATGAGTTCAAAGCTAGCCTGAACTATATAGCAAAACCCTGTCTCAAAAAAAACAGAAAGAAAAGCGGTGGTGAGGGGCTTACGGGTTAACTCTGTTGTTTAAAATGCCTCCTTGGGCAAACTAGTTCAGTCCCCAGCTACTTGTGCCACACTGGAGCAGCACTTAGGGAAGCCTGAGCCAGCCAAAAAAGAAAGAAGGTGAGAGAGACAGAGACAGAGAAGTCTAGTATGAATTCAATATAAGGAAATTTGACCTCTTTTAATTATTAACTCTAACAACAATATGGTATATGTCACCATATATTTAGGTCCTAGACATCTTGAATCTTGCTAGGTGTGGTCATGTTGATCTGTTAATCACATTGCTCTAGAAGGCTGAGGCAGGTTGATGGCAAGTTGGAGCCAGTCTGGGCAACTAGTGACATTTTATCTCAAAATAAAAATAGTAAAAATGACTATAGCACAGTGTGAAGACCTTGTAATCAATTGCAAGTAAGATTTTTTTTTTTAATTTTTCTTCCAAACATTTTTTCTTCAGTAAGGGGGTTAGTTTTCTATGCAGATTATAATTTCTAGTATTGGAATTCACTCTTATTCTCTCTCTTCTTGTGTATGTGTGTATGTGTGTGTTGCTTGCGCATGCTAATGGGATGGAACCCAGGGGTTTGCACTGAGCTATCTTCCCATCATATGTTATTTTGAAATGGTGCTTGCTAAGTAGTCTGGGCTTGAATTTATAGTCTTCCTGTCCCAGCCTCCCAGAGTGCTGAGATTACAGGTGTATGCCACCATGTCCACCTGAAATATTCTCTCTTTAAATATGGTGTTTTAATTGTTTGCCGTTGATAACATGAGAAATACAAAGTAATTGAATACCAGTCAGACATGAATAGATATTACATAAAAAAGAAACACAAGGGCTGGCCAAATAGCTCTGCATATTAAAGTGCCTACAAGCATGCACAGGGGCAGGGGGAGGGGAGGTTTGATCCCTGGGCCTGCTGTGCAGGCTCCGCCCCCGGGCGAGCTCTGAGATGAAGATTGAGACTGGGTGTGGTGGTTAACACCTGTAATCCCAGCACTTGGGAGCCTGTAAACAGAATCACTAGGATTCCAATCTAGTAGTGAGACACTGAACACTATGTAGATCCTTCCCTAAAATAGAGAGAGAGAGAGAGACAGACAGACAGACTGACTGACTGACTGACTGACTAGACAGAGATTTTCATCACTACTGATTAACAGAGAATTACAAATCAAGAATACAATGAGATGCCACTCTGCTTATTGAATTACAATTAAAACATTTAACAAAAATGAAAACATTTGATAGTATCTTATACTGAAAAGAATGCATCCACAGAATCTTATACATTACTAGAAGCAGTATGCTTTGGAATGCAATATAACATTTCTCCTACAGTTAGACTTTATGGCCTAGTAGTTTCTAGATATTATCTAAGGCAAATTTTTGCACATAAGGAGCTATAACAGCAAAGTTCACAGAAGCAAAACCTTAAATGAGCATAAATGTCCATCTGTGGAAGATCAGTGGACTCTGGTTTATTCATACTATTCAACATTCAGAATATATGCCTATAGCAACATGAATAGTATGAATATTGACAATAAAGTATTAAGTAAAGAATGTGTTTATGGGTCCAGGGAGATGGCTCAGTGGAATAAGTGCTTCCCTGGCAAGCGCAAGGACCTGAGTTCAATCCCCCATTCCACAAAAAAAAAAAAAAAAAAAAAAAAGAATGTGTATATCATTTTTATATAGTTAAGATGACCAAAATATTTGTAGGATGCAACATGACAAAGAAAAGGAAAGCAGTGATCAACACATGATTCATATCAGAATTATCTTGGGTAAGAGGAACAAGGTTTAATGTTGCCCTTTTTTTTGAGGCAGGGTCATGTAGTACTTTAGACATTGAAATTTTAGCAAAAGTGTTATGTCACTAATGGGTCAGAATAACTAATTGTTGTAATAGGACCTTGCACAACTCTCTTCCTCTGTGTTGGTGGCTAGCAACACTAATTGGTAACGGAGAAACTCATCAGCAGAATCCCTTCCTGGCCTGTAAAATTAGCATGTGGCATTAATGAGAAATAAATCTCTAGTGCTTAAATCCACTTAAGATTCCATCATTGTGGTTTGTGATGAGACATCTGCAGTTACTCTGATGGGTTTTCCTTTAAATGTGGTGTTTCTTTTCTCTAGTGGCTTTTAGTATGCTGTTGTTTTCCTGAGTTTCTGGGATCTTGTTGATTATTATACATCTGGGTGTAGATTTAATTGGGTTGATATTATGTGGAGTTCTGTATGCTTTGGTTACCTGACTGCTGGGTTGTTTCCCATATTAGGGAAATTTTCTCCAGTTCTGCCCATATTCTTTTTATGTCATTTGTGTTGGCTTCTTCCTTCTCATTGATATCTATTAGGCTTATATTGTTCATCTTTGCATCATCTTGCAGCTGTTGAATTATTATTTCCTGGATCCTTGTTGTTTTTAAGAAATGTTTCTTTACCTGTTCGCTAGCTGCAGCAGTGTCTTTAAGGTCTGAAAGTCTATCTTCACTTTCATTCAAATGATTTTGTCACCTTTTGATGGAGTTCTTAATTTATTTTATAGCTCTTTGAATTTGCTTCATGCATTCTGTTTCTTTCCTATATGATTATACAAGGTTTCCATTATTTTTTTTAATTCTCTCTTTTTTTTAAATCAGTTTCTTCTCTAGAAATGCTGAGTAATTCTTTCGTTATATTTATCATTTCTTTTTTTATCTAGGAAATTATTTCTGATCTGTTTTCCTCTATACTCTCTAGTTGTTTATTTACTTCAGTTTGTTATTTCAGAGATTTCAGGTGTATGACTTCCCATTTCTTCTATGCTGATGTCGCCTGATATTGCATTTTGCTCCTTCATTTTGTCATTTTCTATTTCAGAAAGAACTCTTTTATTTTGATTTCTGTGGTACTTTTTTGTGAAAGTTTCATAGTAGATAGCTGTATCACTGCTATCAGACCTCTCTGCAAAGAGTTTGTTCTTTATATATCTCTTCTGAGTTAAAGATTCTGTTTTGTTTGTGTCCCGAGTTTTTGCCTTCTCTATTGATTGAGAGTGGGATGTTGGTTTCTTTTGGCACCATTCTCTGCCCTTTAGTATAGGGCTCTGGTGAAATCATTACCCAAGTGCCTTTCAGTATTACTAAGGGAGACCATGTGGTTAAGGCAGGTATGGTATCCTAGTTGTAGTAGTACAAAGAGCAATACTAATAATATCAGTGAACTTTAAAAATTGACAAACTTTGTTAACTATTTGTATTTTGTATTTTAGACCATAGTAGCAAGGAAAAAAAAAGAAGATTCTATCGTTTCCTCTAATAGCATAATGTAGATTTTCAGTTAATATGTTTCTCTATGTTGAAAAATAAAGGTTCATTGTATGAATATGTGAATTTAAATGTCAGCAAGCAAAATACTTAGTTACACTGACCTAAATTTTTATGAACGTGTGGATTTTGGCTTGTTGTTTAGATACCAAAAAGAGCAACATTTGCATCTTATAGGTAAGTTCTGTAAAAATGCAAAATAATATAGAAGCTCAGTACAGTAACTTAGTTGCAAACAAGACCTGTTAATAATTCAGGGGATGAGTTCAATTTTCTGAAGATGTGATTGAAAAGCCCTAGTTAAGAAGTTTCTGTTGCTAGATATAGGAGGATACTTTGCCTTTCTGCATGAAGTCCATAATAGTATTGATTTTTGATGGTATTGCCGACTGCTTAAATAATATTTCCTGTACTTATATCATCTAATTCTTACATTAACTTCATGAGTGAAAGAGACCCGATAATTTGCTATTGGTTTGGCAGGTTAGGAAACTGAAGTGTTGACTAGATCAATGGCTTGCCTGCGGTTAGTGAGTGAATCTGTAGAAAAGCTGACTTTTGACTCCAGAGCTTTCAACTGATTTGGAGAATTTAAATAATAAGCTTTTGTTGTTTCAAAGGTTAAAATGCAGAGTTTATGGCTGTCTACATGCCGAAAACTAAAAGTTGACCCAGGTCTATCACCATGCAGTAAACTAAATTAAATGGATTAAAGATCTAAACATTAAAGTAGACACACTAAATCTCCTGGAAGAGAAAGTAGGAAGAACTCTTGAAAACTCCTGTCATTCTGAAATTAAAGTAGGAAGAGAAAGTAGGAAGAACTCTTGAAAACATAGGGGTAGGCAAAGACTTCATGAACAGAAATCA
>NW_004524720.1:7029433-7034364 GCF_000260255.1 Octodon degus
GTGTTCAGGGTCTCACTACTAGATCAGACTTGTAGTGATTCTCCTTTTTACAGCCTCCCAAGTGCTGGAATTACAGGTGTGCATCATCATGCCCAGTCTCAATTGCCCTCTCAGTGCACTCACAGGGATTGAACCTCCGACCCCTGCGCCTGCTTGTAGGCACTTTAATCTCCTGAGCTGTTTGGCCAGCCCAAGATATATGAATATTTAAAAGAAAATAGTGTTCTAAAGAATATTGAAACTTTCTGTTTTCTTTTCTTCATGATTGTACTGTGTACAAAATGGCTTAATGTATTTGTTTTAACCATTGACATTTTTTATAGAGAAAAAAATCTTCATGGAACATTTTACAAATGATCTAACATATGTAAAGAATTACATGGACCTTGCAAACAGATAAAAGGGCAAAAAGAATGTCCAATTTCAAGGTTTTTAGTCTCTTCTACATTGCTTTAATCATCCCAGTTTGTCTCTTTTTACAAGGGAATGCTGTATTAATGACTCAGTTTTGCATCTCTCTGTTACACTAGAAATCAGTCAGAATGCCTCATTAGTCCAGAGTAAACCACAACATTAGAATGTTTATATAACAATTTAATAAAGCGGAAATGCTTGATTGTGGTTTTTAATTCACTGTTTAGTGCTTAAGAAAAAGGTTTTGTGGTTGTCCTTGTCATACTTGTAATTGTCATTTGACCATATGCTATTGGATGTAATGTAATGGGGCTGCCTTTATTAATTAAGTTTAAATTAATGCCATCAGTAGCTGATAACTAGAGGCTCCTGCTTTCTATGAATGAGATTCTTAAGGCAGTAACCAAGATTTTATTCAGATTAAACCAAAGATTTATTTTTAGCACTGTAGTTTGTGTAACATGAGTTTAGCAGAAGATCATTTTTATGCTTTATAACATGTTATATGAATTATTTATATTATCAGGTATAGTGCAGGCATCATAACAGAAAAGTATTCATGATTCTGTTTTAATTCTGTCATAGTGGGAACTGGAGAAGGATGTCTGTATGTGTTGAATGTGATGTAAGATATGGCATTTTTAGCCACAAAGAGGGTGGAAGTCCCAGATGAAGAAATCATCATGCAATATATATTCTTAATGAAATTTTAGTAAATTCTTGCATAATAAAAATATTTTACATAGTACTCTATCAACTAAATATGTCAATTTTGCATAGCACTATTACTGATGTAACTGTATATAAATGATGCTTGTTCAGGCTATTAAAAAAATTAAGCTATGAGTTTTGACCTGTGGATCATAGGAGAAGCTTAGATAGTTGTGACTAGAATCAGGGTTGTGACTTATATGTGTATAAGGTGAACACAATGTTTTCTAAATTTGCATTTGTGGTTATTGAGAAATTATAGATTATATAACATATAAATATAGTTTTATGGTCCAGGTCTGTACTAGAAGATAATCTCAGAAGAGTCAGTTTCTTTAAGAGAGTCCCTTGATTTTTAAAAAAATAAAAATTAGGGCCAGGGAGATAGTTTAGCCCAGTACTGCATGCTATACCAGCCCCACACCTAGTTGACCACCTATCTGAACTGTGTAGTGAGACCCTGTACCAAATAAATAAATAAATAATTTTTTAAAATACAAACAGAAAATGTATACCTGTGTGTGATATAGTGCTGCATCCATAAAAAGTTCTTGGATAGTGAGTAAGTCAGGATCCAATTGCAGCCTGACTTGTGCAGAACAACTTTAGGATAGTTACCTGTATACCAAAGATATCCTAAAGTCCTAGATAGACCCACACTTGGAGTTTACAAACTCAGGAGCCATCACCACTAGCACAACTGTGATTACTTTGTTGCTGTGTGTACTCTGTGCAGACTACTTAGGACCATATGTATACCAGGAAAAATAATCATTCCTGTTTATCATGTAGGCTTAGTAGACAGTCCATACACATACATACACACAAATATTTTCAAATCGCTTGATAGACAGTTTACAGAAGTGAAAATAAAAGATGTCATGGAAAACAACTATGTGAATGGAACAATAACACGTGTCTTCATATCAGAGTATTTGGTTCACAAACATGAGGTGGGAGAATGAGCACTATCTTTTTAACAATACAGGATGGACACTTAACCTTAAATAAGCTCTGTCTGTTGCATTGTTAATTGTATGAGAATGTCATGTTTCCTTTTTATCCTTAGAAATAGATTTTTTACTTACTGATTCTTGAGTTTAAGGAAATTCATCTAGGATGGAATTCTCTGAAGACTTGAATTCTGAGATTTAACTGATTTATCAATTATGCTACCAATACATAATTTTTAAAATTATTTATTTATTTCATACAGGGTCTCGCTTTAAAAATCCTCCTGTCTCAACCTACCCATTGCCAGAATTACAGGCGTGTGCTGCCATGCCCGGTTTTGGTGGCTGGTTCAGCGCAGGGCCTACATAACATGTAGTGCGGTGGATTGGACCTGTGTCCTTGCGTTTGCCAGGCAGACCCTTAGACTGCCAAGCTATCTCCCCTGCCCTCATGACCTAGATTCTCAAGAATGTGTCTCTAGGGCCGGGGAGATGGCTCAGTGGAATAAGTGCTTCCCTGGCAAGCGTAAGGGCCTGAGTTCAATCCCCCGTTCTGCAAAAAAAAAGAATGTGTCTCTACATTTGTGTTAGTTTCTTAGAAGTACCATAACAAATTACTACAACCTGTACACCTTAAAACATCAGAAACTCACACATACATCCAAAATTATGGTATTACATAGGGGCATGCTTTCTCAAAGGCAAGGGTTCTTTTCCTGCCTTTCCCAACTTCCAGTGGCCTTAGGTGTTCTTTACCTATGGCTGTACTCCATTCTTTGCCTGTGGTTACATTGTTTCCTCTTCTCCACAAAGCTTCCTTTGTGCTCTCTCTTCAAAGGGTGTGATTGCTCTTAAGGCCCCACTGGTAATTCAGCATGCTCTTCTCAAATCATTTAATACCACTCTCCTTTAAAGATAATTTGCTTGTACAGTAATCTTGAATAGTTTAAAAAATAAAAGGTTTCTAAGAGAATATATAAGTCATACACTGATTCATACAGGGAGTTAAAACTACTCAGAAAAAGAACTAAAAATGTAAAAGTTAATAAATGGAACCTGAAATTATACAAAGAATAATGATTAAGTAAAAAAAAAAAAAAAATTCCCAAAAAGCTGTGGCACATACCTGTATCCCAGCTTCTTGGGAAGCCCAGGCAAAAGATCACAAGTTCAAGGCCAGTCTGGGTAATTTGGTCAGACTCTGTGTAAAAATAAGTGTTAAGAATGTAGCAATGTGAGGCCCTATATTCAGTTCCAAATACAATAAAAGGGGGATACCAGAGGCAGTTTCTAGAATCTTTTAAATAATATGCATTAAATCATTTTATGTTCTCTTAAAATCATTCTGTAATTGCATTTCCAGTTCAGTGTGTTTCATTGTTATGTATAATGCTCTTATTAGTCTGTTCCAATGTGTGCCATCATACTCTGATTTGATACTATCCACTTAATCCCCACATTAGAGGTGCAACTTGGGAAACTAATCAGTATTTTAAATGTAAATCACTCCACATGAGAACATTATATATATATATATATATATATATATATATATATATATGCTTTTGGACAGAAGGATATTAAATAAAATGTAAAATCTTCAGTGATTTATCTAGGGCCAGTGGATATCTAGAGACCCATTTGGAAATACTAATTTCAGTTCAGTATTCATAAAGGTGATCTTTGAATCTCTACTGACTTTGACTCGCACAGGTTAACCTAGACTTGCAGAGCATGGAGTTTTGAGTGTGGGGAAGGGCAGAGTTTTGATTATAGAGAAGCTGTCAGGGGCTTTGAATTGATACAAGAACATTAGTTAGCAGGAATATGCACAATGTGGAGATAAAGGCCCCTGTCCAACAGAGTTCATGTAACAGGAGGTTACAAGGGCAACTAGTTGTTAAACAGCAACTAGTTCTCCTTTGTATTAAGTGATGGTACAAAAAATGAAAAGGTCTATGATAAATGAACATTATGTAAATAAGAATTTTCAAGTATAAACAACAGCTCTCAGTTTTTCATACTATTTTAAATATTTGTTTACTAATGTAATGCTAACTACTTTTTGGTTTCTGGAAGTTGTGTTTCTCAGGAACCCACCTAGCCTGCATAGGCTGTAAGGTTGGCCTGTTCATACCATCCTGTTTTACAAATAGACCAAGACTCAGCTAACGTAAGTGCTCTGATTCACCTATACTGGAGCCTTATTTGCCTGTTCCCCAGTCCTTTCCACAGGATCTATGTTTTTTTACTCCTGATTGGTTGACCCAAAGATAGGCTTTACACTGCAGGACTACAGGCTAAACAGTGGCTACTGGACTCTGACATGCTTTTTTTTGTATCTTTCTTCCCCAATATTAGAACTTAATTATTGTTTCTAGACCCTTTTTAGAGTATCTTCTTAAATGGAAAACTAATGGACCAATCTCTGTCTATCCTGATAGGAAGCGATTTGACAGAGCTGAAACTGAGTATGTTAATGCAAAGCTAGATCTGCAACGCAAGACTGAGATAAAGGAGCAACTCACTGAACACCTCTGTACCATCATACAGCAGAATGAGCTCCGAAAGGCCAACAAGTTGGAGGAGTTGATGCAGCAGCTTGATGTGCAGCCTGATGAGGAGTCCCTGGACCTTAAAGTAGAGATGGAAGAGGAGGCAGAGGCAAGGAAGCAAATGGTTGCTGTAGAAAGGCCATGTCAGCCTGCCCCAGAGGGTGTGACTCCAGGGCTTACTAAAAAGAGCAAAAACTCTCAAGAACAAGCTGTTTCCCCAAAGGGTGATGAACAGTGTGAAAATTCCAGTAGCTTCTCCCATCCAAGTCCAGACTACACAATTCAAGAAGTTAATGAT
>NW_004524720.1:7034679-7036485 GCF_000260255.1 Octodon degus
ACTACACTAAAGCAGGATGTGGTAACACACACCTATCACACCAGTACTTGGAAGATAGCAGGAAGACAGAGTTCAAGGCCAGCCTGGGCTGTATAGCTTGATAATGTCTTCAAACACCAAAAAAAAGTGGTGTGCACTAACTAGTCAAACCATTTAACTTCTCCTGGGAGAAATATTGAGAATGGAAGGTTTATGTAATCTGTAAAAGCATATAAAACTGACTATGTGAAAAAGAGCTGAGTATGGTGGTAATGCCACCTCTTGGGAGATCTCAAGTTCAAGTCCCACCTGGGGCAAATTAGTAAGATCCTATCTCAAAATACAAAATTAAAAGGGCTAGGGGTGTAATTCAGTGCAAAGGGCTTCGGTTCAAGCCCCACAGTGCAAGAAAAGAAAGAAAATTATCTCTGGGTCTTTGTAGCTAGACTGGAAAACAGCTAGGGAATTATACTTTATACAAAAGAATAAGACAGTTAAAGCTCACACTATTTTTGTCCTTTTGTCTTTAATATGTATTTAAATAGTTGTATTTATAACCTGATTTTTTGTTTGTTACTATAAACACATGTAGGTATAAACACTATGTATGATTTTACTTTTAATATATATTTTTAGTAAATGAATTTATTACATTTAGACATTGAAAACTTTTCTAAAATAGTACAGAATGTTGTGTTGCTTCTTTTGATGTACTTTTTTTCCCCTGAAGTTACCTAATATCTGTTTTATAGGTTGGGCATAAATTCTCTTGTTATTAAGCAGTTTAGATTGTTAAAACAGTGACTTATCGCTTTAATTACCTATTGCTAATACATGACCACTACATTGTGCTTTGTGTGATGTGTATATAAATATTATGTTTTTTCACAAAAATCTGTGAGTATATTTTAAATTGTGGTCTTATCAGAAATTTGCATTAAAGGGACTATACAAAAGAAAATGACAATTGCACTATTGTGTCCATTATGTTAGGCACATCCTGTTTTAAATGAGTTTGAAGATATGCTAATAACACAAATGAGCTTTTGTACTTTTATATAATTTCAGTTGAGTGTATAGATTTCTATTATGAACTTCTCTAAACAGAAGCATTTATGCAGATAATTATATTTTTATTTATGAATACTGTACATAGAAATTGAAAGTTTCATTACTGAGAACATTTATTTTTCTAAGAAATAAACAAATGTGATGTATTTATTCAGTTTTTCATTTTAAGTTTCAAGTAGTTTAATACGTTTTCCTATGCAGTGTGTATCAGTAATATATCTCAAGATGTTAGGATAAATGCAATTACCTACTTTTGTATGAGCCTATTAAAGAAAACTCACCAATAAATGGAGTTCTATGATACCATTAAATCCACTATCTGCAATCTTAATTTTCAGATTAAGTACTTAGAAGCTATATGGAAAAGAATCGTGAAAGAAATGAATTGGACAAGACCTCAGACATACCTCATTTAATCACTTCATATTCAAGGAGTAATTTCAGAGCCACAAATTTCAGTAGTTCATTTTATTTTATTCATTTATTTTTTTAATATTTCACTTTTGGTCTTTATTCTTCCAAACCCTTAAGTGATTTGCCTTTTTTTAATCATATATTTATGCTTTTTTTTCCCATAATTTTATTGATAAACAAATAGCAGTGAGACAGTTTCAAATCAAATTGGTAGGATAGTTTCAATAATTAACACACTGCATACATTCTTCCTAGTGTTTAATTGCTGTACAAGATGTGGACATGATATCCTATTTACAAACACCATTAGAACAAATCACTCTTCATTAAGAGAATGTAACT
>NW_004524720.1:7036585-7076514 GCF_000260255.1 Octodon degus
GGGTGGGGGCATTGCTGAGGAGTGGTGGGGGGCGTCCCAAAGGGGTGGAAGAGGGTCTCACCCATGCTGCGTCTGGGCTGGGACCAGTAGTAGGTCCTGATGGTGCAGGTTGTGGGAAGCTCTCCCACACACTCACCGGGCCTGGGCTAGGACTGGGTTAGTGGTTCATTTTAAAGTGCTAATAAAAGTTGTAGCTCTGTATTGGTGCTGTATTTCCTACATATCTCAAGTCAGGAAGCTTGTTGAAGCTCTCTGCTTGATAGTTCATGCAGAGATTTCATGTGTGAAATGCTTTCATATATGGTTACAAAAGGTCCACTGAAACCATTATTTAGAAAATACCTTGCTTGGCTTTCCTAGGGTGGTATCTAGGTACTCAGGTGATGATATAAGTGACAAAATTTTATTGCTTCAGTTTTCTACAAAGCCAGCTGTATCCCATGTGTGGGAAGAACAAGAGCAAATGAGAGAAGTGGGGGCTCATTGATATAAGGTCCATATGCACTGGGTTTTCTAAGATTGTCCTGTTACAAACATTTTTTAAAATATGACTGAAAGGCTTTGATATGTAAGTTCACAATTACCCAGTAATTGTTAATTTCTTTACAAATATTGGTTTAGAATTGCTGCCACAAGTTTACTGGAACACAAGTAGAGTTGTTCTTTTGGCGTTGTGTTGGTAACTTTCTCATTTCTGGGACAAAATACACAATCATCCACTACAAGTGAAAGACGGAAGGATTTTGTGTTTAGGGGTTTCAGTCTATAGTCAGCTGGCTCCAAGGCAGGGCAGCATGGCACAAGATAAACACTTCAAGGGAAGCAGTGGGCAGTAACTCTGCTTTTTTGCAGTCCCTTTATATTTCATGCAGTCCACAAGCCTATTGATTGGTGTCATCCACACCCAGAGTTGGGGTTCTGTTATCCATACCCAGAACTATAAATCAATTTATTCATCACATACCTTTAATCTTAGTATCACCCACAATCCAGTCACCTCACAAAAGTCACCCATGAGTGCATGAGGCTTTCAGGAGACATCTGGATTCAAATCATAACTGTTGTATTTCCACTTCTCAGCTACCTACAAGGCACATTACATTTTTAATTTTTATTTGGGGTTGGGGAGTTGAGATAGTCTTGCTCTGTAGTTTAGACTGACCCTGAACTCATCACATAGTTCAGATAGGCCTTGAATTGAGGTAGTCCTCTTGCTTTAGCCTCCTGAGTGCTAGGATTGTAAGCATATGCCACCACACTCAATAGGAGAAGGTACATTTTAATGATGTGAGTATTTTAAGTTCATAGCCCTTACCAAATTGTAATAACTTTTAACTTATGCTTCCTTCCCTTTTATGTATTTGGTACAGGGTCTCACTGTGCAACTTGGGCTTACAGTGATCCTTCTATTTTCAGCCTCCCCAGTGCTGAGATTACAGGTGTGTCCCACCATGCCCAGACTTTAACTTACTATTTTAAAGCATACTTTTATTTAGTTAAATTTGAATTCTTGAGCTTGAGGGTTTTTAACCTTTGATTCCATATTACTTTTTAAAAATTAGAGTCATTTTTATATGTGTTCAAAGAAGCAGAATTTCTTTCTTATTTTTTTTTTTTTCAGAACCAGGGATTGAACTCAGGCCCTTGTGCTTGACAGGGAAGCACGTATTCTACTGAGCTATCACTCTGGTCCCTAGAATTTCTTAAAGCATAGTTCTAATTGCATTGAAATAACTGAAGTTTTTATTCAGGTTTTTTATGTCTCCATAATTGCTGAATTATAGCACTTGCATGTGGTTTATTTGTACTCAGTAAGAGCACAGCTGGTTTCCAAGTCATGATAAAAATCTCTGATTGGATTCCTAGAGCACATTTCATGGCTAGATTGGCATTTGAATTATAGAGTAAAAACTCAACTATAAACCTCCTCATTCTTTGCTTGGATTTAGCAACAGTACTCTCAAGAAGCTAATCATGTATTCAGCTACTTCCTCTTCATGCCATTGGCACAAAACAGACACAAGAGGCCTTGATAGACAGCAAACTTAGTTTGCTAGACAAGAACTGAGGCTGCTCTGTCCCTACATAATTATACCTCTTAACTGCTATCGCAGGGCTGACTTGAACTACTCTCTGAAAGGATGAAGATATCTGTTCTCCAATCTTCTCTTGCCTCAATGTTAGACAATTTAGGTAAGTTACCAGTCCAAAGCAGCTGTCTTCAGAATGCAGTGCTACATATTTATGCAGTTGGATGAAACTACCCATGTGGACAGCACTACGTAAGAGGCATATGATTTTTTTCCTTTTGTTCTTAAGCTTATGCTTTAATGGACAGAGTTGACATATTCATAAAGGCTGATATATAACATGTTCGATAATGGGAAGCAAAATAAGTGGCAGAAGCACTGAGCATGGGACGTTCTCAAGAAGTCCTCAAATTTTAAATCATTCAAAACTGATTTAATCCAGTTGGTTGGCCATCTATGAATATCTAGGAAGGATCTGCCATAATAGTTCACTTTATCACTAGGGAGATATATATATATATATATATATATATATATATATATCTCCAAACTAAAAGCAGCCATTTTAGGCGGCCTGTTGAGATCTTGAGTTTTAAAAGTAGCTAGGCATGGTGGTTCATGCTTGTAATCCCAGTAATCAGGAGGCAGAGGTAGGAGGATTGTAAAGTTTTAGGCTGCCTTGGGCTACGTAGAAAGACCCCAAAATAAATGAATATAGTCACCAGACCGAAAGTAAATTGGGGAGAAGGGAAATTTTGGCATACCATTTATTTAAAATGGGAAGCTCACAGAATTTATCAGTGTACAATCTCAAGTATTGGGTAAAAGCACACAGCTTTCTGACAGTTGATTTTTTTTTCTCCAGTACTGGAGCTTGAACACATGGCTTTTGTACTGAGCTGTATCACCAGCGTGCCCCCCTACCATCTACCAAGGATCTGTCTTAAATCACTATGCTCCCCAGGCTGGGCTTGAGTTTATAATCCTACGTCAGCCTACCAGAGTGCCTGGGATTACAGGTGTGCACCACTGCATCTGGCCTGTATCTTTTTACAGTATATAGAGCATAGCATACATGGAAAAGCTCATTACAGTCGTTAAATTTGTTGTCAACCAGAGGAAATAATTATTGTTTAAGCCAGAATATTTTGCAAGTAGAATGTGTGAGTTCAAGGATAACTCATCTTAAAAGCTTATTCATAGATCACACATCAGAAAACTCTTTCCATGACAAGTTATTCCAGGAACCTAAAAGAGACATGATTAAGCAATAAGACATTGCAGAAATAACATTCCCTGACTATGGCATAGCAGTAGTTCATTCTGGTATGAAATAATGACCCTGGAAGGTATAGTCACTGGTGTTTTATGAAGAGGAAATGAATCACTGAAGTTAGAAGAGTTCTTTCATGAGCTGTTAATCCAATTGTTGGGTAATCCTGCCATGTGTATAGTACACACGGTCATTGCTTGTATCCAGCATTCTGAAACTGTATTTTCTCCAGAGCCTTCATTTAATTAAAACCTTCACAAAACAGCATCTCATTTATTTAGCAAAACAAAAACCAAGCAATTCAGCTGCAAACTTGCAAACTCATAGTCATATATATAAAATTGCCAGTATAAGTATGATTAGTTGCTTAGACACAGATTTTACAACTGGAAAAGCAACTGAAGGAATTACTAGAGCTATTGACAAACTAAACCTCTCACAATGATGAAGACATCTTTAACCAACAGGATGTTACCCAGTATCTCAAGGCCTCACTAGAAATCTCCTATTAGGAAAAGATCTGAAGACTGTGGAAAATCAAACTTCCCCTCTGAAGCACTGATCACCTTAGTCTATGAGATAAACTAATAGTAGATTAACAGGAAAGAAGATACACATTTATTAGCATATAGAAACTGAGGTCTGATCCCATCTTCCCCCATCCCCAAGTTGCCAGAATGGCTGTTCTCAGCTGCCTGAGCCCAGGGAACAATGAGTCTGCTATGACTCAGCACACCCACAACAGAATGCAGTAGCTATTGATATGTCACATACTCAGCTATTCTTGCTTCACTGGTACCTCACTCCCTCCACCCCAGCTCTAACCATAAAATACCGGCTCAATAAACTTGATTTAGACTCTCCTTCTGAGTTATTCCAGGGAAGTCTCTCTCAGATTCCTTACTCAGGCTGTGTTCTTTCACTGAGTTAATACCATTTACCTAAATAACACAGGAGTCAAAGTATAAAACTTAAAGAAGAGAGTAGGGAATGTGTGGGTACTTGAGAATACCAGTTCCTAGAGAAGAGCAAAGTGGGAGTGTAGGTAATTTTATTTTATTTTATTTTATTTTATTTTATTTTATTTTATTTTATTTTATTTTATTTTATTTTTAGTGTAGGTAATTTTAAAGGGATAATAAATTATGTTTAGGGCAAATGAATGAGTCCAGAAGAACAGACTAGGTTGAAGTTGTAGATGTGTTGTAGATGTACTTGCCTGTTTGTTTTTTTCTTCTGTGTGTTATGTATTTAACCTTCTATGACTAAATTTCAGTTTAAAAGCCTGAAGGCACCTGTGCTTCTCTTTTTATTGATCTGTCCAGGCAGTTATAAAAATATTTCAGAAAGTCTGTCTTTGTTCTGGGATGGTGGAGACAAGGGGAGGTGAGAGAAACCTTGAATCTGAGGCCATCTCTAGGGCAGTGATGGCGAACTTCTAGAGCTTTCAATAAAA
The DNA here is from genome assembly GCF_000260255.1 of Octodon degus. Taxonomy (NCBI): domain Eukaryota; kingdom Metazoa; phylum Chordata; class Mammalia; order Rodentia; family Octodontidae; genus Octodon; species Octodon degus. Next base: position 7,041,345 of record NW_004524720.1, read on the forward strand.
CAGCTCACTGTAGAGTATGTGCCATAGATACTCTACCACTGTAATACAGGGCTTCTCTGAATGTCAAACTTTGGTCTCTATGGTATTGACTTCTGAGCCTCAACAGCAGCTATGTAGGTCTTGGAAAAACTATTAAATTGATACTTCTTTCAAGAATATTTGGAGAAGTTTTCAGTGCAGATTATAGAGTTGTAGGTCTGTTACAGGCTAGTGCTGAGGTCTCTGGGGCTGAAATAAAGAACTTAACATGCCACTTTAAAATAATGCACACCCAAGGAGGGGAAGGGAGGCGTCTGCAAGTTCCCTGATGAATGTTGTGGAAAAAGAATTTTCAGGATGTGTCATTTAAAGAAGACATAAGAAATATTTATTGGAGGAAGATATAGGGCCCACTCAAGAGCATGGTTCAGGTGCTCAAAGAAATGAGACACATGTCACAAGCCAAGGTAGGTCACAGTTAAGGGGCTGTGTTCAATGTGGGATGTGTAATCTTACTACCTGGTTATGGTGCAAGCCATCCACATGGGTTTGAGGTGGAGATACGCCTGAGACATGCTGTCTGCAGTGCAGCTGTTTTCTGGGCAGAAGGAAAAGGCAATTTGCAGGTGAAAATGGGGTGGATTCATCTGCAACTGAAAGCCCAGGTTTGCCAATTTGGGGAAAGGGAAAAGGTAAGTAAAAAAGACTGTGTTCTGAAGCTGCAGGGTTTTGTTTTTTTGTTTATTTGTTTTTTGTTTTGTTTTGATTTGTTTTATTTAAGTACAATTTTAAATTCCAGATTTTTTTGGTCTCCTTTTGATATAGGACCTTCAGATTATATAGGAGAAATAAATGTAACCGCCAACATGGTCAGTGTCAGATACACTCTGTTCCTGTTATTCAAAATCAAAGAATGAATTCTAAGAAACAACAGACTTTAAGAGTAGGAAATTTTATTGAAAGAGACAGCTCCTGAGAGCAACAGGGGTGACCTGAGTAGATTGCTGTGGACCTAACTTCACAGAGGAAGTTTTTTAGAGCAAAATCATGAGGTGGGTACAATGTATACTAAAGCTGTGATCAACCAGTAAGATTATAAATATAGCCACTTAAGTAATATTGATTCAATGGGGAAGCAGGTCACGTAGCAAAGGAATGTGGAAAGAACAATGAACTTTTCTGGAAAGAATGGGTCCAGGGATCTGGGTCACCTACCAAGGGGAATGATATCTATCTAGATTTCATTGGGCCAGGTGTTACTACTTCTCTTATTCCCTGATGAAGCATGGAGGCCTGGTCATTCCATCTTTATCTTGAGGCCTGGCCTCCAAAAGATGTGTCTCTGGCCACAGTTGTAATGTTTTCGTCTTCTGTATTGACTCTTCCAGGGCTGAGTTCTGAGTTCTGTCTGACTGCCTATACTATTTCTACCTAACTTGGCTGTCTAGAATACATTATTATTATTATTATTATTATTATTATTATTATTTATTAATCTTATCCTAGGTCCAGCAAGCTCAATAATACAAGAGAAGGCTGAGTTACTTCACAGAATTGGACACAGATTTCAGTATGTCACAGGATCTGGTTCATGACAGTTATTTTTCCAGGCTAGCATCCTGTCCTAAAGACTAAGCTATATATTGGTTCCTGGTACTTTCTGTGTGGATTACATTTTTACTGCATAATAGGCCAGACTGGAATCCTCCAGTTGTACTTCTCTTTGGTCACTTTTATACCTCTCTCCATTTGCAGACTATTCAGCTCAGTTCCTTGACATCAAGACCATGGAAAATTCTCCAAGGCAAACACAGATCCTTCTGCCATGGATGTTGCCAGGCAGCTTCAATGGTAAAATGCTGGGTCCTGTAAGACTCAGATCTCCTTATTCTCATACCAGAAAAGGCCACATTTCTGCCAGAGCTTAGGTGGGGGAAGAGGCAGAAGAGCACAAGAGCCTCTCCTCAGGGACTCAGCAGCTTCTAGCCTATTGGCTTTGCCTTAGAATCTCCTCTTGTATCTCAGCCAGGGGAATTTTTATCTTCCGTGGGCAGAAAAAAAATTGGCTCAAAGGGATCAAATATTCTTCCAAATCTTTTTTTGTCTGAAGCCTGAAGCTCAGCTTTTAAAATTCAAAAGCCAAGAATTTGTCTCTTTTGTTCTCTGGTTCTGCTGTGACAACCCTCCCTTGAGGCAAAGAATGAATCATGGTCTAGCTGTCCAGAAGGGGGAGGGATGAATGGTAACAGGAAATCAGGGGGGAAAACACACTGGTTAATACATCCAAATATTAGCCTGCTAATTTAGAGATTCTCCTCCCTCCATTTTCTGTTAAATTGAGACAAACGTGTCCTTGCTTACAAAGCCATCTGTATTTGCTATGTTTATTTTGAAAGTTAGCAATAGAAATCAACTTATCCTTGCCTACCCCTCTTTCCCAGAGAAAATGAAATGCAGGTGCTAAGAGAAGGAGTGAGAGGACTGGAGCTAGAGAGCTTTTGGATATGAACTGCCATTTGAGCCATGGCTTCTCTGGTTTCTGCTCTTTCCCACATGTTGACTTTTTCCATCTCTTCATGACATTCACATCCTCTTTGTAGAAAGGGCCTAAATGTGTCCTCCTACTTCCTATCATGTTAAAACTGAAAAGCCCTTACTGTGGGATACCAATTCTAAGGGAACAGCTTTAAATGACCCAAACTGGTCAGTGGTCAGTCAGCTCCAGAGACCACTTGTAAGGAAGGATGGGATCCCATTTACAAAATGTCTTCAAAGTTCCCACCACCAAAGGAGGAAAGAAAAAGTTCTTGAGAAAGTGGAGACAGGGAAGGCAACCTCTTATGTGTCTAGTTTACCATTCCCTAGGTGGAAATGATTTCACCTTTATTGAAGCACCTGGGCAGCTTATGTACACCTACCACATAGCACTTATACTGCTTACTTTATAGCAATTTATGGGTATGTCTCTCTTTCCTAATAGATCACCAGCAAATTGCATGCAAGAATTTGCTTCTCTTCCCCATGAAAGCAAACACAGTGCCTTTAATGCATTAAAAGTACTGTACACCATAAATGATCATATGAATTAGTGGATGGAAATGAAGGAACAAGTTTATCAAATCACTAAGTCCAAGCAATCAGTGGTCATTATGAAAGGAGAAAGATAAGGCATTCATACGGTAGGTATAACTTAGAAAAAATACCCAGGTACTTTCAGTTATGTAGCATACTGGGCATTTTCTGCAGGCAAGTAAAGAGTTAAGCAGTTTTGCACAGTGTTCATGGACTTTTGACATGATATAAAACACTACAATTTTGGCTTTTCATTTTAGCTGACATAGTTTAAGTTGATGAATATTTTGATTTGTGCCAGTCTCAAGCAGTTTTAAATGCTATCCCTGCAGGAGTCAAGAAGTCCAGTCATAATCATAACAATATGCTTGTCAGTCAAAAGCACCGGAAGATTGTTTAGGTGCAAAGAAAGCATTTTCCCCTGAAAGGAAACAGGGCAATTGAAATCACCTACTTTTCAAGGCATTGAAGTCAAAACTGTTACCAGCTTCATGGTGTGAAAATCCAAGTCTCAAAACTCTCCTGGTCAGACTGCAGTATGTCCTGGGGCTATCTAAGCAAAAAGCAAGTTACAGTCAAAAGTTCAGAAGAAGATAGGCTAAAAGCAAAACACAATGATCAAGGTTGATTTCCTCACCTATACGTGGAGGTCACTATTTCAGCAGGGAACATGTAGTGAATTCTCTTCCATCTCTGGAGTCAGTGCTCTTGGATATGAACTGCCATTTGAGCCATGCCTTTTCTGACCTTGGGATCGATTTGCAGAGCCAACTAAATCAGAGAAGTCATGCAATTACACAAGATCTGGGCAGAAGAAAGAAATTTTCGTTTTCCTAAACAGATTGAGCAAATAATACTTGGTAGAGCTGACCTCAAGGTTATATTTAGGAATTATTTGCCTTATAGCAGGCAAAACTTAAAAATGCACATAGAATTGGATTCATTAGAAAAAAAGAGGAAAAGCTAGAAACCACAGTGGAAGAAAGAAGAGAAAAAATGAACAGCCCAGAGAAGTAAATTTCAAAGTTGGAAGCAGCCCAAAATTATTCAGATTGTTGGGTATGTTGATGTCAGGACCTTCTTTTTTCAATGTTAGTGTGACCTTAACAATTCCAGCTGTTCAACAAATTTGCTCAGCAACTTTATCCCACCAGAGGAAAGTTGAAACACAGACCTCTATGCCCCTTCAAATTTTATTGCATCAATAGTAGTTTTTGCACGGAAATGAATTGGTTAAATAAGAAGTTACTGTAATAGAAAGTACACCTTTCACCCCCAAAGAATTTCATATACCCCATGCTGATATCAAAAGAAATCTCCTCATGAGAAAGAGCAATGTGGAAAGTATAGAGGAACAAAACTTTGGTATTCCACGTCCTCTGGGAGCTTCAGACAAATGTGAAACAATGACTTCATGTAGTAGATAAATTTCTCACATTCTTTTAAGAGTTTTATTGACTCAATACATGTATCCAGTTGTATGAACACCAAGCCTGCTCAAAGAAGAATGTAAGTGGGTATTTAAAAATATATCCAGCATGAAAATTTAATTATCATGGATCCTATTGTTCAGCAATTAGCAAAAGTTTTGAGCATGTAGTGGTTCTTGAAATTATCTAAAACTATGCCCATGAGTATGCTCTATTTCACAGATATGGACAAGTAAAAATCTTATAATAAAAATAGAGAAAGTATATATTTACTATCATTTGTCTACATCTAATATTCTACACTTTCTACTGCCCCAAGATGCAATAAATACAAACTCTGGTGTTCAAGGCATACAGTTTGTCTTCAGTGCTCCCTCTTTGGCTCTGTCTCTGATGGCAAGTGGTATAATAATTTTTAAAGCCATTTCTACTCAACGCCCCTAAATGAATCAACTACACATCTCTCTCTGTACATAATACGCTGTTCTGTGATGCCTCTGCCTCTCTCTCTCTCTCTCTCTCTCTCTCTCTCTCTCTCTCTCTCTCTCTCTCTCTCTCTCTGTATTCCCTTGTCTCAGCTCTGTCTATCCTTTACATTTGATGCCTTCATGAAATTCTCATGGACCTCCTCAGCATTTTCCCAGGTGCCTCTCATCTGGAGTTTTCTCTGTTGACACTTGTCCTAGTTATCTTTTCCTGTAGTAATCTCTCATTATGTAGTCTGAAAGCAATATAGTATAGTTAAACCTTTAAAATCAGACAGACTTGGTTCAAAATCCAGGCTCTTCTCTGACAAATTATGGTAATTTAGCCTTTCTAAAGTTTCACTTCTCATGTATAAGTAAAGAATAAATAAAACTAATTGTACAGTTACGTGGTTTATATCTAAAAGGTCCCCCAAAAGAGTCAAATTTGGAGGTAGGACCTGATTTAAGAGGCACATCAATGGAGCCATGACCTGGAAGGATATATTCTTATCCCCAGCTCCTCCTTTCTCCTCTTCTCTTTCTGGTTCCTGGCCACCATTCAATAAACAGATTTCTTCTGTAATGCTGTTATGCTATGCTGCTTCTGCCTTAGAGCCAGTCAATCACGAACAGATTCCACTGATACTGTGACTCAAAATAAACTTCTCCTTGAACTTTCATGTGTTAGGTAGTCTCCCAGCAATGGAAAAGTAACTAAAACTGAAAATGGATACCAGGAGTGGGGTCAGCGTTGTGACTGAAGCTGACCATGTAGTTCAGAAGACTTTAGAATTGGTTTGCAGAAGGAGTTTAGAAATGTGTAGAGGTGAGAGCTAGAATGTTGTAAACAGAGATTAAAGAGAAACTCTGGTCAGAGCTCAGAAGGTTGGAATACTTACAGGAATGAGAATAGAACAGCTTATGAAATTTCAGTTGGGAATGAGTGCTCTATTGGCAGTTGGATTAGAGGCCACATGTATTATACTTTGGCAAAAAATTGCCTGCATTTTGCTCAGGTTCTAAGACTTTGTGAGAAGCTGAAATTAAGAATGTCAGACTAATTAATCTGGCAGAGGAAGTTTCAAGGCAACTCAGTGTTCTGCCTATGGTATGGATAGTGCAGATTGACAGTAAGAATTAGGAGAAGAGATCTGAATTATTTGAAACTTTTATTGTTTTTTGACTGCAAAGTTGGAGCAAAAGAGAACATGGTTGCTAAAAAGATTTGAATTAAAAAGAAGTCAAGAGATTGGGCATAGTGGCACGGGGCCTGTAATCCCAGCACTTGGGAGGCTGAAAACAAGAGGATCACTATGAGTCTGATCTACCCAGTAAGACCCTGTAGACCCTGTACTAAATACATAAAAAAAGTCAGATACTTTGCATCAGGAGAAGAGGAAAGATGTCTTGAAGGCATCTCAGAAATTAGCCAACACAACCCTTCACAGACTCAGCAGTGTAAAATGGTAAAGGTTAATTACTTTGAAAGACTTTCCTTTCAGAAGAGAGTCTCAGAGTACCCTGCTCAAGAAAGGTCACTTAGATAATTGACTCCTAGGCTCATTTCACCACACTCAGCCAGGCATTCAGAAGCCACTGTAGTTGGGTCCAAGCGGGCTGGCTAATGCTCGACCTGGCAGCCAAACTTTGCATCATCCACGTGGTTGTTTTTTCGTGTAAAGAGAATTCAAGAATCATGGTCTCATAGTGATGTCTACCTAGATTTGGAAGACAGCCTGGAAAGCCAGGCAAAATGAGCATATTCCTGACCAAGAGCTTTGGAGTGTGTGAAGCTATGAGAGTTAAGCTGAAAGTCCAGTGAAGACCCCAGGACATTAAAGCCTCTTGAAGAAAGGTACAAACAGTGACCAGAGCTAGCCTAAGAGAGAGGTCATGTGGACTGTAAAAAGCAAGGCCATTAGGAGTTGGGTTGCCTAAGCTCTTTGAAACTCACTCCTTACCACAAGCTGCCTTGAGTCCTTGATGTGCAGGTGCAGTACTTTGTGTTTGCCCTGCTGAGTTTCAATCTTATTTTGGTATGTTCTTTCAGAATTGTACCATTTTATGATGTTAATGTTTCACTTTTTTTTTATGTTTGGGTTCATAGCTGATGGTTTGCTTTGAGCCTCAGAAGAAACTTTGGACTTGGACCTTTCAGCTGGAACTGTTGAGATATTGGTGACTCTTAGAGACAGGCTAAATGAATTTTGCATAATAAGATGACCACAGCTTTTGGGAGACCATGGAAAAATGTTATGGTTTAGATCTAAAATGTCCTTTGAAAGTTTCACATTAGAAGATGGAGCTTGAATGAAAGGGACCACTCACTGGGGACATGACCTGGAATGTGTGTTCTCATTTCTGGCTCCTCCCTTTTTCTTCTGCTTCCTGCTTGTCTAGTGGCAAAAGCTTTTGTCCTTCATGCCATTCCACCATGCTGTTTTCTGCCTCGGAGTCACCTGACCTTGCACTGCATCTGATGAAACTGAACAAAAGCAAATTTCACTTCTTTAAAGTTACAAGTGTTGGGGCCAGGGAGATGGCTCGGTATAATAAGCACTTGCCTGACAAGCACAAGGGCCTGAGTTCAATCCCCTGTCCCTCACCCCCCCCAAAAAAAAGAAAGTTACAGGTGTTGAGTATTTTATCTCAGCTACAGAAACATGTCTAAAACACTAATTTAGAAAGTTCATGGAAGAATCAACTGAAGTATACAAATTTCTTACTTATATTACAAAGTAAATCAGTCAGGTTTGGTCTTTGTATTGAATGCTTTACATGTGGAATCTAGAAAAGCTTCTAACTTGTAATAGTTTCACAATTAATGCTTATTGAATGAATTAATGATTATTGGTTGGTTAGTAAACATTGGTTCTCTCTCTCTCTCTCTCTCTCTCTCTCTCTCTCTCTCTCATGTTGCAATGGCCTACAATTTGTTGGAAGACTGAGTTTATGCATACATCTCTTTAGAATTTTGATTAAAAAGTTTCTTATTAGTGCTTAGTCTTCCTGTTTATTATATAACCCTCAGTGGCATTTAAGATCCATTTATGTTGACAGTTAAGCCACCTGCCTATTTTTCTCTGTGCTACTCTTTACTGGAGGGAGCAGTGGAAGAATAAAAATAAACATAAAGAGGCTGGGAAGTGCTGCTTAAAAAATAGCAATCGGGGCTGGTGAGATGGCTCAGTGGTCTAAAGCACCTACTTAGAACAAGCTTAGCAAAGCACAGGGACCACGGTTCAATCCCCCAGCCCCACATGCCAGCCAGCCAGCCCCCTGGTGGGCTGAGCTGGCCACACACACACACACACACACACACACACACACACACACACACAAAAACAATCATTTACTAACCTTCCCAGAATCCTGAGTATACCAGAAAACTCAAAATAAAAGTCCAACTATCAATAGTAAAGGTCTTGAAGAAGAAAGGAAGAAAAGGAGGGAGGGAAAGAAAACAGGAGACATGTAAGATTTGGAGGAAAATAGAGAGAGGGGAAGGACAACCAAAAAGAAAAAGAAAGAAATGAAACAAAACTTTGAACATATTGTAGTTGCCTCAAGGTTGTGCGTCACATCTGTTCCCAACCTGCTTATGGCTCCTGCTGAAACGATCTCAGAGGAGTCTGAAATCCCTAAAGAACAGTTGTATTTAAAGTCAGAATATATAGTCTTGCCTTCAGAGCTTGTGCCAGTCTACTATACTATTGATATCTTAGCTCTGTATCTGTCAGAATAAGAAGGGAAATCTTAAAGACTAGACAATCCCTTTTTTATTTCAGCCAGTCCAGGGCCTTCTTTAGGTTTTAAAACGTTACTTTCTCCATCAGAGAGTTTGTACTGTCATACACCAGAGAGACAGCATGGAGCAGTTCATACAGGTTTTCCCTTGGTGTAATGGAAACTACACACGCATTGCAGGCTCCTGGTGCTCCACTGAGGTGGGTATGTGCTACTTTGAAGAAAAGGAAGCCATTTTCGCCCACATTATCCTGATTTATGCATTAGTCCCTGAAGGTCCAGACAGATTGGAAAAGATCTGGTAACTGGAGAATTGGCAGAGTGAGAAAGTGTATTTTGTAAAAGACTGCAAACTTCATTCTCACTTTAAATTCTTGCCCTGGGCAATGTATAAGTTACAGAGTTTAAATCATTTAAAAAGATTAAGCCAGATTGAGAGTGAAAGACTATAGCACAGCTCTGTGAATTAGGGTTGGATTATGTTGGTAAAACATTTTTTAAGTTGCCCAAACATAAATCAGTCCTAATGAGGCACCTGTGATTATGGACAGGTCTAATGACCCTCTACTCTCAAGATATTCTCATTTTTTCTCTATTTGCATTTTTCCAGTTGGAAAAAAAAAAGAAGTGGAGAGAATTTTTTAAAGAAAGGTTCTATTAAGCCCGATACAGAAAGTTAGAGTCTAGGATGACATAGGTGCTGAGCACAGGAAAAATATGACTGCAGAGCAGTGGCCAGGAAGTCAGGCACAGCAGAATCCAGTGGTGGATTTGGGAGATGTTGTCACAGACAGCAGGGAATGGAAATCAATGCTTTCTGTGTAAAGTTCAGGAATTCAAATCACCTGTCACCCTCCTGTCCCAGCGGACTCCACTACACATGTACTGGGTACATCTTTCTCCTCTTTGGCCAATGAATAGTCTAGTCCCTTGTGGTTCCTTGTGGGTTTTTTATATCCCTCTTATCTATCTGTGAAAAATCTTCATTGCTTCATTATGTTTAATTAAATTTAGGATTTTGACCTTGGTCTTCTTCTTCATGTTGGCATTATTCTTTGCAATCACTGCTGTACTCCTACTAGCAGATAAATTCCTTCCTTCTTCAAATACCATTAGAAACAGCCCTGGGGAAAAACAACAACAACAACAGAGTTGCATTGCTCTTTTGCAAATCTTGCTGAACTGGTCGGACTTGAAGTCTTAAAAAAAAGCTGTCTTCTGGATATTTCCAGTCTTTTACTTATTTTTAATAGCTCATTGAAATTGTCTGTTCTTATGTTCTCTGCCATTTGTAAATATTTATCACTCATCACAGGTAATTCACTTTTTCGGTTGGCATAGAAAGTCTACATATTCCACTACTGCTCGTCTTAGTCACCAAATTTTGAGAACAGATAAAATGAATTGCTGTGTTTCTGAGCATCATACGACCATGAGGCTGCTAGTGGGGGGGAATCGTGTGAAGTCTCCTGAACCTCATCACCAGTGAGAAAACAGATGAGGGCCTCATGTTTAGAGGGCTAACTTAGGTCATATCATGTATTTTATAAAATTCATCAAAATTTCCACGTGTTTTAGCAAACAAATGATAGTGCTAAATTTCTCAACTGTGTGACCTAAAATCCTCTATGAATGTTTGTTCATGTAAAATGATTACATTTAAAAATAAAACCTATATGAACCAAGTATTCTAAGGCTATGTTGGGGGGCATGATGATCTTTTATTGTTTCTCTAATCCTAACATTTAGAATTAGCCACATGTTAAAATACAGAACAGAAATTCAGAAAGATAAACTCACCTATCTAAGACTATGCAGTTCTAATGTCAGGTACTTAGGATTTGCACACATCTGTTTCATTCTAATGCCCTGTTCCTTCCTAAATAGATTGTTCCAGGGATAATAATAACACTTGAAGGCCAAATAGAACATCAGAGTTCTTGGGCCAGCCAAATAGCTCAGCAGATTCAAGTGCTTGCAAGCAGGCTTAGGGGCCAGAGGTTCGATTCCCGGACCTGCTATGATGGCCCTTCCCCCAGGGCGCACTGAGATGGCAATTGAGACTGGGTGTGGTGGCACGCGCCTGTAATCCCAGCTCTGGGTAGGCTATAAACAGGAGGATCATTACTAGTCCAATCTAGTAGTGAGACCCTGAACACCTTCTAGACTCTTCCCTAAAATTTAAAAAAAAAAAAAATCAAAGTTCTCAAGTAATAATTTCATTAGATGTTTCTGACAATCTGTTATGATTGACAAGCAGCAACTATTATTTACATATTTTTACTTGAGGAGATGGGGAATCGACAGGTTCACAAATTTCTCAAAGACTCCAGTCTCCTGTTGCCTCCTTTGGTGCTTTTCTTCCTGGTATACACTGCTAGCTCCTGAAACTTTCTCTGAACCACCTCTGCATACTGCTTCCCTCTTTCGTGGTGTTGGAAGGTGGGAATGATGAAGCACCTGAGGGTAGAATGACATGATGAGGGTAGAACTACATGATGAGGAGGTAGATACATACAACAAAGCTCTGTATATTTTCTATTCAAAATAAGTTTTGTTTTTAAAAGCTATTGTGCATATGTGTGATGGGGATTGAATTGAGGCCCTTACACATGCTAAACATACATTCTTACCTGTGAGAGACACCCCAGGCCCCCTACTTATTAAATTTTTAACTGACAAAATTATATAAATTTATCATGTACAACATGATGTCTTTATATTTATTCACATTGTCAAATGGCTATGTCTAGCTACTTAGCACATTGTCGCCTCACTTTTATGTTGAAACTACTTAAAAGCTATTTTATTAACAATTTTTAAGAATTTGATAGTTTTATTAACATAACTATAGTCAAGATGTATGATGAATTTCCTGAACTCATTTCTTCTATCTAATGTAAATTTTGCAGTTTGATCAACATTACTAGAAGTTTACCCCATCCTCATCCTTTGGTGACCACAATCTACCCCACTTATGCCGCACACAGTTTAGATCATGTGGTAGTTGTCTGCCTGTCCCTAGCTTATTACTTTTAATATAATGATCTCCAGGTGTTTTAGTTACATTTTTCGTTGTAGAGACAAAATATACAACACCCAAAGTAAAAGGTGGAAAGGTTTATTTGGCTCATAGTTTGTAGAAGTTTTAGTTCATAGTTAGCTGGCTCCATGGCAAGGGTATTTCAGAGGAGAAACAGTTCATGGTAGGCAGAAGGCAGCAAGGTAGCAAGCCACAGATGACAAGCACTCACTCTCTTTCCAATCCTTATATCTTATCAATGCTACTTGCCTTCAGGGTGGGTAGGACTCACAGAATGGGGCACCCTTAATCTACAAAGCATTATGCCAAACCCATCAGTGAACTAATTTAGTAATCATGTACCCTAGCATCACACACTTCAGATCCACTCTCACTTGAAAAATCCCCCTATGACAGCATGAGGCTTTGAGGGGGCATCTAGACCCAAGCCATAATACCAGATTTAACAATGCTGTTGCAAATGGAAGAATTTCTTTCATTCATAAGGTTGATTAGTATCCCATTGTGTGTATTTGTCACATTTTCTTCATTCATTTATAGTTGATGGTCACTTAGTCAATATCTTAGCTACTGTCAATGAACTTGGGTGTTCTCTGCAAATGTGTCTTTGATAGACTGACTTAATGTCCTTTGGATATAGGAAAATAGATATTGAGGCAATGACGAACTGCCCATGTTTTACTTAGAAGAGTTGGTAGTGTGATGAAGAAAGTGATGAAGCAAAGGAATAGGCAACAATTTTATAAATACTGCTTTGCAATGATGATAAACAGATCTAAGTGGGCACATAGCAGGTATGGTCTATAGGGAATTTCTGCAGATAGGTTATTCTAAGAAATGATGCTTGGGCTAGGAATATAGTTCAGTAGTAGAATACTTACCTAGCATGAACAGATCCCCAGCATTGGAGTGGGGAGAGGGAAAAGGAATAGGAAGGCGTGGAAAAGGAGGAGAAATATGATAAGGCAGAGAAGGAGGAAGAGAATAAAAAGAGAAAATATGCTTCAGAGTGATCACTGTGTGTGAGGTAGAAGAGGACATTTGTCTGGACATATCCTGCCCCTCTGTCTTCTCTTCCATTGGTAGAAGTTTGCCCCCTAATAACACCTTAGTGGGTGCTGGGACATCAGACAATAGAATATATACTATGATGTCCTATGTCTGCAAATCTGAAAGCGATGGGAGTAAACAGCCACTTTGGACATGTGAGTCAGGTTAGTGGGGTCTGTGGCATTCACAGAGCAAAAGAATGCTTATCCTGCAGGTGGGGCAAAACATGGAGGGTTCCATTATAAGCTCAAAAGCAACTTAGGTTGTGGCCAGTCACCACCACGTCTGTCTCTATACCTCTAACCCACTCCTACCCTCCTTCTAATTTTCCAAAATACCACTGAACTCCATAATGTGGCACAACACTTGGGGTTTTTGTTTGTTTGTTTGTTTCTTAGATTTGTGCTAGATGCAATCCACTGAATTTTCACCAAGTATCAGGTATAAATAAGTAATGGATCCATGGATCCTATCTAAAACAAAAAGCAAAAACAAACAAAATTCTCAAGTAGTCAAATGTACAGGATTGTTTTGTTTTTATTTGTGTTTTTCAGGTTTTTTCTTTTTTTTTTTTCAAGATCTCACTATGTAGTCCTTGCAGGCCTTGATCTCACGATCATCCTGCATCAGATGCTTGAAATACAGGTGCATACCATCACACCCAGCATATATAAACAGTTTTAATTGAGTAATATTTGTTAGGGACTCATTATTTTTAAGATGAGAAAACCTGTGTTGTGCTTGTGTGCATACCCAATTAAGTACTGGAAATAAAACTTTTTTAGTGAAAAAAATACAGTGAAAGATGAGAAAAAAAAAAAAAAGACCCGTGTCTTATGTAATAATCAAGATGACAGTGAAAACTGCTGATGTAAACAACCTAGAAAATCTCATTTCCACCTCTAAAATAGACCAAACTCCTTCTAAGAGAGGCAGAACGGATGCCTAAGTAAACTAAAATAAACCCATCTACCCTGAGGGAAGAGACTGTTTAGCTTACATAGTGGAATGAAAGCCATTTTTGTTTGGGTCTTTTCAGTTTGTTTTATTGTTATGGTTTTAAATTCCTCATGATAAGAGCTCAAGTAATTTTCCTCTCTATTTTAAGTTGCTAGTGGGCTGGTAAACCTTTTTATTTATTTCTAGTGTTTATAGAAAAAGATCTTCCTTTTCTCTATCTGAAGATAAAATGATCTCCAAGCTAAAGATTTTGCCAGTGCTCCTGCCTGCTGCCTTTTCAGGAATTTCCTTCCAGAACTTGACCCTTCCAATTCCTAATAAAACCTATTTTTCATCTTTCCAAAAATAAAAAATATTTACCAACAGGGTTTAGTTTTATGATACTGCATGTCCCTGGCTGATGCTGCTATGTGGTGAAGCCAAAGAAAAACCTCTGTTGGCAAGGAACAGAGAGCAGGAGAAAAGAAGCAAAAAGGAGGAAAAAAAAAAATCCTTGATGTTTGGGACTTGCATATTAGCATTACAAACAAGTCCACAGAGCATAGCATCCACACAGAGGAGTGTGTATCAGCTGAATCCCCTAGGCTCTGAGCTGCTAGAAAGTGTCTCCAAACTCAGTCCCTAATATATTAACTTTGACGCTAGAGCTGGGAATCAGGTTGAAGGTTGGGTAAGGCAGGGGTAGAGTGGAGAGATACTGCATCCTTTCAACACCTATTTTTTCTGACAAGAAAAGACTTCCATCAAGGGAGAAGAAAATATAGCCCAACCTGAAATGTCAGCCCTCAGAAAGAGAACTAGGCAGTTTACATCAGGAAAATCTTTTCACTGATGAACTAACTTAAAGGACAACCTGATGCCTGTTGTATGTTCTTTCTTTTTGGAAACTATCTTTAGAGCTGAAGAAGGATGATCCTTTGGTAAAAAGAAGAATGTGAAATATTGAAGAAACATGCCCTACATATCAGATACTCTACTGGATGGCTGCAAATATTTCTTTTGTCCTCATGTCTCTTCCTTGTTGTGTTATCTGCAAACCAGAAATGAGGAGAATATGGGTTTGGAAAGGTGATAATTGCTTTTTCTTGTCCGAAGTCACACATCCAGTGTAAGAGAAAGTACAAGTGCATCATAATAGTCCCTGTATTTGCTTTGTAATGGATATGGCAGTGGTGCATGGTGAACTACCCAGTAGACCCTCTCCCACGATATTACTCCTTTGCCCTGTTTGGGGATGTGTTGGGTCCTAAAGGCCCTAGTGATTCTCTTTCTAGGAATTGGCCCAGTGGAAGAGAGTAGCCTCACCCAAAGCAGTTTCCCTTCCTGGAGCAACCTGCAACGAAGACTGGTAGTTGGGAAGATAGAAAGAACTGTTTCCTTGCATCCACTGCAGGAACAGTCTGGAACTCTCCAAGGGGCATTCAAGGCCTTGGTGTGCATGCAACCCAATCTGTAAATCTGCCTGCTCGTAGATGTTGTTCTCAACATATTCCCCAGCACACACACACACACACACACACACACACGCACACCCCTCTATTTCAGAGTCTTCTTCTCTGAAAATTTGACTATGACAACATTCAGGGTCTAGAATGTCATTAAAAATAATCCAACAATCTAAATGGCAGGTCACAAAAGCCAACAGAAAATAAAAGCAACCTTCTCCATAACTTCAGTACAGTAGCTTTAGTATTCTATATAGGGATACTGAGAAGTGAAACTCTTATTCCTGAAAAAATTTCATATATTTTATTTGTCCTTAGTTTTAGAACAAATATGAATGCTGAGACTCCTTCCATCATTCCACCCCAGACTACCTCCATAATACAGCTTAAAAAATAATTGAGGCTTAGAGAACAGGAACTGGCTTGGCCAGGTCATACTGCTATTTCACAGATTAGTACCCAGTGCTGAGTCTGATAGATCACTATAAAACACAACTAAGTTCATGACCAAATGTTTTATTTTGGGCTGGGGAGATAGCTCAGTAGAATAAGCACTTGTCTGGGAAGTGCAGGGTCCTGAGTTCAATCCCCAGTACCAAAAAAAAATTAATTTTATTTCACCAAATGCATTTATAGTGTTTGTTATATGTAATAAAGTACTGAAGTCAGCAATGCTAGGTCTCCTCATTCCAATGATAGAGCTAGTGATGCATCGCTGCTACCATTAAAAATATAATAAAGGAATTCAAAATGATGGATGCAAATGATTTATCCTCCACTTTAACTGGCTCATTTTTTATTCTGCTTATGCTATCCAAGTAATATCTTTTGCCTTTTGTTTAGGCACTGGGAATCGAACTCAGGACCTTATGCTTGCCAGGCAAGTACTGGCCACTGAGCTATATTCTTGGCCCCTCCAAGTAATATCTTTTATACATTCACTTGAAACTGAGACAATTCCCATAGCTTTCTTTTACCCTCCATTACGCATTTTATTCCCATGCATGAGCGCACACAGCTCTCCAGAGGCTGGTCCAGGTTATGAGAGCTGACCTGAAGCAAGAGTGTCCCCTTTTAAAACTTTTTTTTAAAAAGACATGTATTAGTACATTTGCATAATACATTACATGCAAAGTGGAGAACGGGTACATGTATGTAGTTCATGTATTTTTGGTTTTTTTTTTTCTGGAACCAGGGATTGAACTTAGACCCTTGCGATTGCCAGGGAAGCGCTTATTCCACTGAGTCATCTCCCTGGCCCCTGAAGCTCCTGTTAATTCTTTTTATTTCCTCCCCACCTCCTCTGTCTTCACCCCTCCCCCTCCATCTCTAGGTCCCCTTCTCATTTGCAAAAGATCTATCTTTTTGTTTACTATCATCCAGCTTGTATTTTGCCCTTTACATTATTTATACTTGGGGCTTCTCATATAAGAGAAACCATACAACACTTAAGCTTGTGGGGCTGGGGAGATGGCTCAGTAGAATAAGTGCTTCCCTGGCAAGAGCAAGGGCTGCAGTTCAATTCACAGTTCTGCAAAAAAAAAAAAATAAATAAAAATAAATAAAAAATTAAAAATTAAAAAAAAACACTTAAGCTTGTGTGTCTGCTTCCTTTCACTGAGCATTATTATCTCCAGGTGCATTTATTTTCCTGCCAGTGATACAGATTCATCCTGTTTATGGCAGAGTAATACTCCATTGTGTATAAAACCACATTTTCTTTATCTATTCTTCTGCTGATGAGCATATAGGTTATTTCCAAGAGTTAGCTCACCAAGCTTTAAGCAACACATTTTTCTTCTTTGTCATCTTTTTTTTATTTTTTAATGTCCCCAAATTATATGACCTATTATTTATATTCCTTGTTGAGGATTGTGGCACATGCCCATGAAGCCAGCACTTGGGGGGCTGAACCTGGAGGACCACCATGAAGTCAAGGGCAGTCCATGCTACATAGCGAGACCCTGACTCCAAAACAATCAGCTTTATAGAACTCCAGAGCTGCTTTTCTCTTCCCTTAGCTTAGTTAACAAGTTTTTCAGAAAAAAACTGAAAGAAGATTCAGTTGGGAAGGAAAACCTTCCAGTGCACAATGCTGGTGTCCCGCCACCCCTTGCTGCATGCCTAACCCTATTCTCCATCATGAGCAAAGGACCGTGGCCTTTTGTTGCACAGGATGGATTAGCATTGCTGAGTCGCTTGGCAGGAGGAAGGACTTTCCAAGCTCTCACATGCTGACGTGTTGAGAGTACATGGTTGTATAACACCATATTTTTTAATACAACTGACAGTCTGTCTTGGGAGTTAAGTGTTTTTTGACAGTTTTTATGCACCTGTTAATTCAAAGCTCTTAACATATGCCAGTTAAAAAGAGTCAGGCACTAAAACATGTACTTTAGGGGCTAAATATGGCTCAGCTGCAATCTCAGGCCCGCAGGCAGGCTGGAGGCCGGCTGGCTGACGGAAACAGTACCTTCCTCCAAGATGGAAATCAGCTGTAGCCTCCGCTGTGGGACCTGAACAAACCATTTCTAGGTGGGGTGCTTGGGACTATCATTTGATTTCTCAAAAATCAGATATCAGGGCCAACTCAGGTCTTCAGGATGGTCGATCTTCTAGATAGTGTTTTGTTGTGTTCAGATGGAGAGAATCCAGGATTTGGAAAGACACGTTCGTCATGGTTGTTCTGGGTGGTGCTGGCATGGCCTGCGACCTGGAGTCTGTCTAGCACAGCTCCCTTTCTGCCCCTGTTCCACATCTCTCTTCTACACTTACCCAGCCACCCTAAGCTAAACTGAGGGGAAAGACCTGAATTTTTCCAATACTGTCTTGATAGTTTTGAAGGGATAAGCCTATGCTCTCACCTACAATACAAACAGAAGTATTTATAGTGTAAATAAACAAATAATTCTCATGAATTTTAAAAATAATGATTAAGGACTATTCACTTCAGCACTAACCATATGCCAAAAGATAAGTGATTGCTTCATGCATACAAAGTACGTTAAGCTCAAAGAACTAAACCAGGATAGAATGAAAGGTAAATAAATAATTTCCTTTGTTTCCAAATACTACAGGGAGCAAGGGGTAGAATTGATACATTTCACTTTCAAGGTTCCAGGTCAGTATTGCATATTAGAAATATAACACAAGCTGCAGATGAAAGCCCCATATGTAATTCAAAAATTTCTAGTAGACACATTTGAAAGAGTAAAGACAAACAGGAAAAATAATTTTAATAATTCATTTAACCTGTATCCAAATTATTGTCATTTTAATATAGTATAAATTAATGAGATATTTTATGTTCTTTTTGTTTATCTTTGTACTGTCTCTGAAGTCCAGTGAATGTTGGACACATCTGAATGCAGAAAAACCACATTTAAAGTGCTTTTTTTTTTTTTTTTTTAATGTATTTGGTTGTTACAGGGTCTCATTATGCAACTCAAACCTGTGGTGATCCTCCTGCTTTCAGCCTCCCCAGCGCTGGGATTATAGGCTTGTACCACTAGCCCAGACTGTGGCTGGCTCAGCCCATCATGGGGCTGGGGGTGGGGTCTGTCATGGCATGTGGTGCCAGGGATCGAACCATGGTCCCTGAGCTTGCCTAAGCAGGCACTTTAGTCCACTGAGCTATCTTGCTGGCCACACATTTGAAGCTCTTAACAGCCACACATAGCAAGGTCAGTTTTAAAATGTCAGCCATAAAAATCTTCCAACAAATAAAAAGTAACACTGAATGACCCTCTCAGTAATTGTATCATTTTATTCCATGTTACAACATAGTTTTGTTCCGTACAACTGTTGAATTGTCTCTTCTAGCTTGGCAGTGATGAGCCCCAGGTTCAATGTGAAAAACAGCAGAAAAGGAAAACTCCTGAAACATGGAATGAATTATGTAGAGGGAAAGGTGAATTTTCTGTCATTAGAGATTTAAGCAGCATTTTAATGGGTGTTTACAGTGACATTGTTGTAGATCTTATCTGTGGTCTGGAGTTAGATAGCGTAACATAATGTGCATGGTGCTTATGAGCTTGGGATTTAGCTAACAGACCTGAAACAGATACTTTCTGTATCTTATCTTAAACATCTCTTAATATGGTGTTCATTTTAGGTGTAAAGATATGGAGATTCAGGGAGGTCAAGGGTCACACTGATAGCATGTAGCATAGAGTTCCTCTATCAGTCCAGAGCTGACTTTAAAGCTCCTGTTGTTTCTACTACATTCGAGTGGCCAGCCTTTACTTTCCCTTATCTGGAACTTTAGATCAGTGACAGAAGCTCATAGAAAGAATGTTTTAGCCAGCAGTAGAATGGAAACATTATGATTGCTTGTTTAACTGTGGTTAAAATGCATGTCCCCCAGCTACCACTGTACCTGACACCAGGGAGGGGGCAGTGCTGTGCCCGTAGAGCATCATTGTTCTCCACCACGTTGCATTCATTTGGACTTTGTCTTTTTACCATAGTACTGCAAGTTTGACCGCAATGAGTAGCTCATTTGTGATGCAGACTTCTCTCAAAGTCATTTTTAATGCAGATATTATACAAATGTTCTTGGGGCACAAACGGTGGTTCATCTAGAGGTGGGAGGCATTGACTTGTTTCCAGAGACACATTCCATTGTGTCTGTCCTGCCCTGATCTGGTTAGGGTTGGTGCAGGGAGCAGGAAGCAAATGGAATGGAAGGGAGTGGCACGGAAAGCAGACGCTTGAGTGCTACCCTGTGGAAGGTTGTTACTGACTGTCAGTGTTCTGTTCCTTTGCTATTAGTGCCTTTAGGACTTGTCCAACCCAGCACACAGCAAAAGTCTCTGCATAAGGACCTGTGCTTCACCAAGGCTGGTCTTTTGTAGCTTTATAGGAAGAAGTCCAAATAACAATGTCCATACTGTTATTCTGGCTTTCAGAGCAGTTTAAAATTTCCAGTGCTTTGATAACAAGACAGAGAGAAACAACACAGTCAAATTTCTTTGTATTCCTTAGCTGAAAGGCACTGGGTTGAGTTTAAAACAAGTTACTGTGGCTGGAGGTGCAGCCTAGTGCTAAAGTACTTGCTTAGTTTTCACAAAACCCTGGGTTCTATCCCCAGTACTACAGGAGAAAAAATCCTTTTAAGCCTCAGGTATGGTGGTGGTTCATGCCTATAATCCCAGCACTCTGTAGGGCTGAGGCAGGAGTACAGAAAATTCAAGCCTAGCCTACGAAAATGGTGTTGACAGCAAGTTGGTGAGACCATGTCAAAATAAAACACTATATAGAAAAAAGACTTGAGGGCTGGGGAGATAGCTCAGCAGTCTAAATGCCTGCCTGGCAAGCACAAGGATCCAGGTTCAATTCCCTGTGCTGTATGCCAAGTGCTGACCTCTGAAATTGGGTGTGGTGACACACACCTGTAATCCCACCATTGGGGAGGCTGAGACGGGAGGACCATTAGGAGTCTAAGCTGTATAGTGAGATGCTGTACCAAATAAATAAATAATGTAAAGAACAAACAAACAAAAGGATTGGAGATAAGACTCAGTGCAGAGGTCTTGAGTTTAATTCCCTAACCTCGCCCTCAATACACAGAGAATTTTGTGTTTTCTTCATGTTTTGATCTTTTATTTTAATTAATTAATTAATTAATTTATTTATTTATTTTTTGCAGAACCGGGGATTGAACTCAGGCCCTTGCACTTGCCAGGGAAGCGCTTATTCCACTGAGCCATGTTTTGATCTTTTAGAAGAACCTCTCTCACAGATTTTGTACATGTGTAATTACTTCTCCTGGTTAAAGGTGGTAGTGAAATTAGCATCACAATGGTGAGCTTTCCCTTTGGGTGTCACCAGCCTGTCCAGTTCTTGGGATGGGATTATTCCAGGGTGGTCAGCCTCTGTTTACAAACAAGAAGCTTCAGCAGAATCCATGAGGACTGTATGAAAACTTCCTAACTATGAGTAAGCATTTCAGACACTATTATCACACAGCCTTTAGTGGCTTGGATCTAATAAGCAAAACACTTGCAGACCTGAGCCGGAACTGCTTAGACTGCGCAAAATATGCAGAATCGAAACTGGCCCTCACTGTAGCCTGCCTTCTTTCCAAACAGCTTTCTTTTCTTTTCTTTTCTCTCTCTCTTCCTCTCTCTCCTTCCTTCCTTCCTTCCTTCCTTCCTTCCTTCCTTCCTTCCTTCCTTCCTTCCTTCTTTTTTCTTTCTTTATTTTTGGGTTACAGTATGCTGAAGAAAAATGGTTCCCTCTCGAAAGGTATATGTTAGGAAACTTGCTGAAGAACAGAAGGCCCAGACATTTGTGTTTGGAGGGTTTGTACTTTATTTTGTTGGCGATCCTAGGAAGAGATCTCGTGAGTCAACACAAGGAAACTTTTTTTGTACTGGGAATTGAACCCAGAGCCTTCACATTCAGCTGAGTTCCCAGACCTTTTGAACAATGTACTGTTTTATATTTCATTGTGAGACAGGATCTTGCTAAGTCATCAAGTTCCCAGACTGGGCTCAAACTTACAATCCTCCTGCCTCAGCCTCCCAAAGTGATGGGATCTGTCCTTTCAAAGAACCTTTCCAGCTGGTGAGAGAGCTCATTGGACTAATCACCTGCTTAGGCAAGCACAGGGACAGAAGTTCAATCCCCAGCACCACATGCCATGCTGCTGCCCCCCCCCAAGGTGCTCCATTGAGATTGTGTGTGGTGGCGCACCTCTGTTATCCCCACACTGGGGAGGCTGAAAACGGGAGGATCACTGAGTCCAAGCTGCATAGTGAGACACTACCAAATACATGAAAAGAAAAGAACAACCTTTCCTTCCCACAAATTATATATTGTAATTTGCATGCACCAGTACAAGAAAATGTATTAAAAGTGCAGTGAAGCATGAGAATGTAGCTTAGTGGTAGGGCGCTTGCCTAGCATGAGCAGGACCTACATTCAATATGCGGCAGCAACCACAGCACAAAAAAGATGGGTTAGGGGAGAGAATTTGGAGGTTAGAGAGAAGCCAGGGTGCTCGCTCCACTATTTAAAAGAAGAAGAAGAAAAAAGTCCTCATCTTTTCACTAGAAGTTATAAAATACTTTTCCAGAAATAAAATTTTAAAACTATATACAGATTTCAGACACAAATCTCTGAGACAGATGCCAAGTACTACTCTGAAACCATGTGAATTTTTCTCTCATACATTTGTCAGCCTGACTCCAAGCCATTTTATTCTTGCCTCATTTCTGTCTCTGTTCAGTCTGTTTTTAGTTAGTTGCTTCTTGGCATAGCTTCTGTTGGAGCTGAGAGTGCCTATTCTTTTTTTTTTCTCCCTCTTCCATGCCTTTCATTTTTTTCTTCCCTTTTAAAACTTCTCTTTTGGTGTTTATTCTTCTGAGCTCTGAAGTGACTGCACAAAAATGCCAGGAATAGAGTGAACAGCAGGGAAGCCCAATGGTGCACCTCCACTGGGTCACACAGAGAGGTGGCAAGGAGGTTCCCTGAGGCTCCAGCCCTGGCTCGGGAGCAACTCTGCTGCCCCTGGGGCACACGCCCAGTCTGCATGGAGGACCTCCTTGAGAAGATTCCTTCAACTTGCTCTTAAGAGTTTGTTTAAAAGAATGCTTTATTTTTTAAACCCAGATAATAGTGTTTCCCATATTCATTTATTTATAGTACTGTGTTCTGTTTTGTTGGAACTCTTTTTTAAAGAAAGAGCTGGCCGTGTCACAGTGTTGCAAATTGTGGAAATGTGAGAAACACAGTTGGACCAGTCACCTGGTCATGCATGTACACCTGAAAGGAAGATGGTGGTGTTTTTTTCTAAGTTGAAGCAACGATGTCTTGCACAGATACGGAGCAAGTTTTGAACAGAAGTAAGGCTCACATCCCAATAGTGATGTTCCATTATATCAAAGGGACCAGCCCATCAGGGCACATCTTTGTCCTTTTTGGCTTAGGGACATCACATGGACTGTAGCTGGCGTTGCCTTTTTTCACCAGAGTGTGATCAGACTTCCAAAAGGCCACTTAACATCAGAATATGCTCATGTGTCCCTCAGCTTAGCTTCTAAGGCAGAAGAGGCAGTCAATTCTTCTAACAGTTGGAGAGTTAGTTATTTTTAAATTAGCCTTGTAGTCTAGTGGTACAGTGGAAACTAGATTCTTTCTTCCTATCTTGATCTGTCCTGCCTCACAGGCATTCTGCATTTTTGAAGAATTACACATAAATCAGAATCCCATTCTGTCTTCAGGTAACACTTGAAGGGAAGAGATTTTTTTTTTCTCTAGTTCTGTCAACAGTTCTTTTAAGATAAACAGAAACAGTCATTTTTGATAATGTGCGTGGGACTTAGGAGCAAAATAAAAATCTCCTTTGTGTGTAGAAGTTTTAAAAATATTATGCTAACTTTAGGAACCAGAACGAAAGGAATCGACACGCAAATGCCAAGACTGATGAGACAGAAAATCATCGCGGTATTATAAGAAATGTGAATTGGAATGACCTGGCTTGGATATTTGTAAAAATTATTTGAAATATTTCCTTCTTTCCTTTTGCAGCCTGGATAATGTCACTTGAGTCACTTCACAGCTACTCCTCTAAGAACTTTTGAAACACCTCGTGCCTGCAGTGACAAACGGCAGAGCTGGAGCAGAACGCGTGGCTATGTTCGCATGATGCCTCACACTGGGGTTAAAGCCAGAACCAGTAGGCCAATGGCTTGATTTTTCAGACCCCCAGATCTTTGGCTTTCTGAAAGGAAACAATTGCAATAGTTGGACAGATTGTTCAGCATTCATTCTGACATTTATCACTGTGTAGCTATAGTCAGTGACACAGGAGGTACATGTTCTCCCCACCTGGGAAAGAAAAATGTTATATAATGATGGGTGTTCTAAGAGAAACAGGCTGAAGGCACCAAATGGGTAAATCATGGAGCTGTAAACGGCCGTATGTCTTCATGATTCACATACATGTGACATGTATGTATACACATTTAAACATTCATTAAAAAGTCCAGTAAGACTACAATTTCACCTGTACCTTTAGTTATTTTGTATATTCTTAGAGCCTCACTCATCCATAAGCCAGATAACTCCTATAAGAATAAGACTACGAAAGTATAAGCTTTCTCTTTATGACTCTGTAAGCCAGTTTTTCCTTCTACTACTTGAAATATTGTTTCTGTGGTTTTAGATTAATGCAGAGTATATTTTAAAGGTCCTGCTCAAACACATGATATTGATAACAATATCAATATTATGTTATATGCATCCTGAAATACTTGAGATATCTATGCAAATCAAATTTCAAAGTTTATTTTCTAAAGATATTAACTCTTTCAGCAGAAATGAAATGTTTATTCAAAGCACATATGATTAATAATTTTAAATTAGTAGACTCTCAAATCAAGATGATGAGAATAAATATTTTGGATATTGATAGTATAATATATTTGTCAAAGAAGCTAACATATATCATTAGTAAGTGGAGAAATAAGGGAATTAACTTAAAGTGAAGAATCATAATGTGACTGATGTTTTAAAAGATGGGGTTTCAATGACGCAAAGTAAGTAGAAAAGGAAATTTTAAAACAGTTTGATAATAGTTTCTTCCATAAAGCTCACAGTATCCCACACGCAGACCTTTTTTTCCACTCTTGGGGTTTTCTGAAATTCTCCTGCGTATAAAGCATATCCATAAGCCCCAGACCAGGAGAGACATACACAGCACACCCAGTCTTGTTGCTTTAGCCATTCATTTTGCAAGAATAATTCCTCCTCTAACATCCTCAGTTTTTAAGTGCAATTACTTCTAGGTCATACATACATGAGATGACATTCATCTCCAAGGTACTGTCATAACTGAAGTCATTTTTCGATTAGAAAGAATCAACATTTTCAAAGCAATACACTTAAATTATCTGTGCAAAGACGTATGCACTATATAATTCCAAATAAGGTTGAGATTGTATGGGATTATCTATAAAGTTATAAACACACTGCATAAGAAAATACTTAAAATGGGCACTGAGAAGGCACATAATTAAATAAAAATGGAAAGCCCTTCAACATAAGCAGATTAGTGTAAATGGTTTCATAGACATAGGTTTCATACTTTCATTTTAATAGTAATAAAATATTTTGGTTATGTACAGTCATTTAAAAACCATGGCATTTATGCACATGTTTAGCATATATTTAAGGACAGATTTTAATGAAGCATGGCTAAAAATCCATAAAGGTTTGCATGTCAACCCTGTTCAATTATAGAAAATATTTTCCTTTCTTAATTTCATTTCTAAAAATATGAGATGTTTAGAGAGTATAGAGGGTAAAAGGGAAGAAATCCTTTGAATAACATGCATGGGTTTGAAGGTAGCTTCCCTTTCCTTTTCTTTTTTTTATTTCATTCTACTGAGAAGAAAAATAAAAACAGTTATGAAGTGGTTGAACGACACCAAAAATCAGATGTAACCTAGCATCATTGTGGTGATAACTTTGTATGCTATCAGCAGCCCTGTGCTCCTCCAGCACCTGTAGACACTTCAGATGTTTCCCGCATATGTATTTGCTGGATCCGATACAATTCTGGAAATTCTTTTTGTCAAGACTTCAACATTAAGGGCTTCATAGTTTTGAACAGGGAAGTTTCTAGTGATTGAAAATGATATATTACTATAGAAAACAACATAAGACATAAAAGCCAGGAAGAAAAAATGGGTGGTGGTGGTAAGCAATGTAAAATGGGAACAGTATGAAAATGGAGAAATAATAGAAAGGGCAGAAAGGATAAAGTTAAAAGCAGATCAAAGAGTCTGATAAAAGCATCAAATATAAACTTAAAAATATGGAGGTAAGTAAATACGGCAAACGTAGCCTTAACAAACCCAGCTCTTCAAGCTTTCCTGCTGCTGCATGAAAGTGTAGTTTTCAAGAAAATTGGTTGCAGCAGTTCGTGCTTTCCAGCAGCAAGACGGAGAAATAAGGGCTGAATTCTGAAAGGACTCTCCACCGAGCTGCCTTTTCTACCTTTTCCATCCCTGCTCCTCCTAACCATATGGAATCCATCTCACTCAAGGACATGGCCTGGAAGAAGGGCTTGAGGAAAGGAGGGCTGCTGCTGGCTGTTTTAAAGGCATGCCACAGGAAAGTTTTATTTCCAATTGATTGGTTACAAATCAGATAAATATCGCTTCTAATGAAAGCAGCTTTGAACTGATGGAAATGCTATCTATAGGAGTCTGGGGTTTATCAGAAGTCAAATGTAGTTTTAATCACATCAGCATGCTAATTACAGCAAACAATAAAAGCTTTAAGAAATGATTGTGCCGGTTTTATTACTATTGACAGTCACTTAGGTATATTTATTTCAGGAGGTAATTGTTAGAAGACTTTCTCCAGAAAGACTTGTTTGTATAATTAAGTGTGTGTTATGCAATCTTATCTGCGATCCGCTCCTGGTGGGTATGTTTCTCCTCCCCCAGTGCCTCGGAACACAGAAGCAATTAAAACAGAAAGGCTCAGACGATGGTTTTCCAGTAGTTCATTTGTGAGGGATAAAGGAATAAAGCGCTAATATACACTGAAGACCCAAAATGTCCTAGAATGAGAAATATGCCTACACTAAATTCAAAAATAAAGCAATAAAGGGTAAGTAAAAAACACTTCATGAGCAGTGATATAAGAATAGAGAAAAATTAGAGTGGGGCTCAAAATCTTTCATTTAGAGCACAACTGAGGGGTGGGAGGGCAGGAAGTTTTTCTTTGGTCATTCAGTGGCATGAGGTAATTCAACTCAAAAGTATTTGATGAAAATGTAGCAAAATGGAAAATAGCAGTGTGTGGCTACATACGCCCCAGTACCACTGGGTTTATTAGTCCTGTGTTTATTATGTAATACTCAAAATCCCTTTTAGTTTTAAAAATTTGATACCATCGTCTCAAAGTTACGCAGTCATAGATGCTTTTCCATCCAATAAACAACAAAGACAAACTGATAGCTATTGCTCCAGGCACTTTTCTAAGGCCCAGACACCTGAAACATATTTAATTTTTTTTCCATTTTACTTTTAATGACAAACTCCGTTGTGGCTGGACTAGAGAGGGGAAAAAAAAACCCTTTCAAACTATAAACTATTTTCATGCCATAAAGAATTATTTAACTGCAATAGGGGAAAATACCTAATTTAAAATATATCATTATTATATCAAAAGGTGTTGGACTAAATTTGATTCTTTCCATTTCCAAATATTGGCCTCAGTTCAGTTTCCATTTAATTTAAAGTGATTAAAAATGTGGCAAATTCTTGATCAACTTTTTACCCTTAAACAAGGTCAGTCTGAAGTTGTCACATTTTAATGGGTTCAGGCTCAGTTTATGCAAGAGACAATCAAATGTTTGCTTTAAAAAGCCCTATAAAATGTAAGAGCTTTTAACCTTTTGAATGCATTAATAAAATGCTAATGACATCATGGCCAAGACCACATTTGGAGGTCCCCAAAACTCCAAATGACCGTTGTGAAAAGAAAACAGAATTTTAATCAAATGATCTGTTATTTTAATGGCCACTTACAAAACAGATTTATTGAGAAGCATAAAGTTTGTTTGCATGAGTGAAGCCAAAGCTTTTAAGAGTTACCTTCTTCTGTCCCCACCTCTAGTTTCTTGCAACATAATACTACCAAATATTTGTGAATTGTGACTCAAGTCTGCAGTCTTATTTCTCACAGAAAGTAAAATCGAGGCTGGAGAATGAAAAAAGTGGTGCCAATTTGTCTGCCCAGGCTCTGATTTTGAATGCAGAAATTTTTCTGTTTTCAGAGTGGAAGGATTTGGTGGGAATGTTTCTCCCTTCAGGGTGAGATATCTGATATGCATCCTGAGACGAGTCGTAAGGCCAAACTTTCATGCAAAACTGCACAAGGGGAAAAAAATGAAGTCTTTGGGTAAAATTCTCATCTAAATTTGCAGCAGATCTCCCATTTCCACTGAGCAATTATGGCTCTTCTTACCATTTCTGATTGCAAAACACACTGATTTTGTTAAGTTATTTCTGATAACTTGAGAACCTTAGAGTCTATTCCCTGCCCCCAGCATTTCTTCCTCCCCTTTGAATCTCTGGTCCTCATTTTTTCCTCTCCTGTCTAAAAGTGCTATCCAGTGACCCCTGGTGCTGATTAAAGTTTCGTGGGTGACCCTGAATGCATTTTATTACATGGCTGGTCATAAAACCTGCTTAAACTGCTGGCTTATCCAAACTCTTGCCTCTTCTGTGGAAAGCCCATAGTAAGTACAACTTCAGAGAGGGAAAATATAAATAAGCAAATCAAGGAAAGACAGAAGCCTTGAAGAAATCTTTGTCGATACCAGAGAGCCTCCTGGCAGATGACAAGGAACAAATTAGAATGAAGACAGATACCCACAAGTGTTCTAGAGGAAGTGAATGTAATATTAGTGTAGGGGCACATGGGTAAGTGAGAACACAGGAAAAATGAAAAAGAAAACCCTTTAGTGTTTGGTTGTTTTCTTTTTCTAAAGTGGGTGTTGCAACATTGAAGTGGCTTGAAGGTACTGTAGTTTGGATCTTGAATATCACCCTAAGGAGCATGTATTTAAGGGGTTGGCCTTGAGGATGGTGTTATTGGGTGGTGAGGCCAGATGGGAGGTCCTTAGTTCATTGAGAACATATAGTTAGAGGAGACTGATGGGACCCTGGCCTCATCCTTGGGCTCTCTTTTAGCTTCCTGGCCACAAAGTGAGTGGTTTTTCTCTGCCTCGTGATCCTGTCATGATGTGATGCCTCTCCACAGACCCAAAGCAACTGGAGCAAGTCATGATCTAGAAATTCCAAAATTATGAGCCAAAATAAAAATTTTCATTGATGGCTTACTTGATTAAATGTGGTACTGGTGATTGGCTTCAGAGCTCTTATACTGGGTTGCATGCCTAGTTTTTCTTTATTTGGGGGCACAAGACCTCACTACATCGCTACATTGCTCAAACTTGTGATCCTCCAGCTTCATTTGCTTAGAATGCTGGGATTACAGGTATCCATCAATACATCTTGCCCTCTCAGGTAGTTGCTTATAGTCATGAAAAGCTGACTAACATACAAACTGAAAATAATGTACAGCTAACACAGACTAGTATGATATCTTTGAAAATATCGTGGTTCTACAATGAAGCCTAGGAAACCATTTACCTGGGTTTTGGAAAGAGCATGAGATTGCAAGAACCATATATATATATATATATATATATATATATATATATATATAGTGTCTAGGCTGAAGGATGGTAGAAGAAGTTAGGGTAGAAAGGGGAATGGTTCTACTGGTAATGAAAAATTGTAAATCCTCGATCTTTCCCTGGTGCTAAAACTGAGTGGGTGTGCGTGTGCATGTGTGTGCATGTGCATGTATGTATGTGTGTGTATAAAATCCAACATAACATTTGGAAGCAAAAAGGGTTTTAAATTCCATCTTTTTAAAAAACATATTAAAAATAAATCAATAGGATTGGTTTGATTCCTGAGCCACACAATGGCACAGTTAGGTACATGCTGAAACATGTGCATCTCCTTGGGTTCTATTAGCAGAGTAGAGCCATGTTCAGAGTTATACCCTACATCTGTCTTTCCAATGGCAGTAAAGATCCATAGAGACAAGGGAAAGGTATATCTTTGGCATCTCCTTTTTTTAAGGTTTCTGTTTCTTTTTTTCTTTTTGACAGAACTGGGGATTGAACTCAGGCCCTTGCACTTACCAGGGAAGTGCTTATTCTACTGAGTTATCTCCTCCAGCCCTAAGTTCTTATTTCAGTGACTGTAAAGCAAAAACAACTCCAGATCCTGCTCAGATATAGTAGTGAGAATAGTATGTTTTGTAAATACTGCCTTGGTGCACAGCCTTGTTTATTCTTATAGTAGACAGAATCCTGAATATGGTACTACCAATGAAACAGCATAAATTATTGGCTTCTGATAATTAAAAAGCAAGATGGTTATTGGAATATTAATCATTTTCTTTGCATATTTTCAAATTCCTAAAATTTTTTGCTGTACTACTCTCCTTTTTGTTCAAACAAATACAAATAACTACGAATTCAATGACTAAAGACTAGAAATATTTCTCTTTACCCACTTACCCTTTTCATAAAAATCACTAAAAAATGTCAAGCATTCCTTTAAGGACACTGTTAATAGATGCTAATGTTATGCCCCTATGTGAAATGAACTGCTATTAAACTGCTTTTCAGGGGCCAGGGAGATGGCTCAGCAGAATAAGCGCTTCCCTGGCAAGCTCAAGGGCCTGAGTTCAATCCCCAGTTCCACAAAAAACAAAAAACAAAAAACAAAAAACTGCATTTCAGTCTTGGCCTAATATATTTAATTTAGAGATCCTTCATAGTGAATGATAAATCTAATATATAATGACTGAACAAATGTTAAAAATTTTTTATACACATATTTACTGTACCTAAAGTATGTCTTATAGATAGAAATACTAAGGATAGGACAGAAAACATATATTTTCATGGGCTGTGGAGATATATATTCTAGATATATATATATCAAGGTTATTTCTTCCATTAAAATACCTTGATCATCTCAATTGACATAGAAAATGCCTTTGACAAAATCCAACATCTGCTCAAGTTAAAAACCCTGGAGAAAATAGGCATAGAATAACTTTATCTCAGTTTGATTAAAAAAGGAATTTGTGACCAATCACTCTGCAATAACACATTAAATGCGGGGAAAGCCAAAAACATTTTTTCTCTAAAATCAGGAATAAGACAAAGATGTTCACTGTACAAACCAATGGCCACTAAATCTTATATTAAATGGAGAAAAGCAAAAATTTTTTATTTTAAAACCAAAGATAAGTCAATGATGTCCACCATCACCACACTTGTTCAATATAATACCTGAAACATTAGCTAGAGCAATCAGGCAAAATTAATGAATTAAAGGATCTGTATGGGATATTAAAAGTCAAATTATAATTATTCACAGATGACATGATCTTCCACTAGAAAACCCAAAAAATCCCACCAAAAGACTTCTAAAATTAATAACCACATTCAGTAACATAGCAGAATACAAAATCAATATGCAAAAATCAACAATATCTCTGTACAGCAAAAATGAACTCATTAACTGAAATACTAGGAAAATTTTATCATTCACAATAGCATAAACAAAAAGTAAATATGTGAGAATTAACCTAAGCAAGGAAATGAAAGATGTCTATAACAAAAATTATAGTACTCTGAGACATGAGAATGAAGAGGACATTGGAAAATGGAAACGATGGCCCACATTCCTGGGTAGGCAGAATTAATGCTATCAATATAGCTGTGCTTCCAAAAATGACATGCATATTTAATGTAATCCCAATCAAAATATCAATAGTATTCCTCACAGAAGTAGAGAAAATAAGCCTGACATTCATATTGTACCAGAAAAGACCCAAAAAGCAAAAGCATTGCTAGGCAACAAGAGGAACAAAAGAGACATCACAATCCTGGACTTCAAGTTACATTAAGCTACTGTGGAATGACAATGTGGTACTGGGAGAAAACAGAAATCTGGACTAGTAGAACAGAATAGAGGATGCAGAAACAATCCTGACACACAGCTATCTGATCTTTGACAATAGAAACAAAAACACATAGACAGCCTATAATAAGTTCTGCTAGAAAAACTGGCTATTCACATGCAGATTGAATCTAGACCCATATCTCTCATCATTAACTAAACTAAAATCAAATAAATCAAAGAGCTAAACTAGAATAACCACTGTGGAAATCCATATGAAGATTCCTCAAAGGCTAAAATGGAAATAGATAACCTGCTAGGAAATAAAAGAGGTAACACTCTTGAAGCCATGGGCTTAAGCAAGGACTGTCTAAAAAGAACCTTGTTGGCAAAGGAAATAATATCAAGAATCAAATGGGATCACACCAAATTAAAAAGCTTTTACACAGTAAATGTCAATAGAATGAAGAATCAGTCTACAAAATGGAAATATATTTTGCCTGATTCTTCAGACAGAGTAGTAATAACCAGGATATGTAAAAGAATTCAAAAATTGAAGTCCCCAAAATAAGAAAAACTGAAACCAAAATGGCCAACTGGTATGAATACACAAAATTATAGATGACCAATAAATATATTAGAAAAATCTTCAACATCTTTAGCCATTAGAGAAATGCAAATTGAAACAATACTGAGATTTCATCTTATTTGAGAAAGAAGTGCTATCTTAAAGAAATCAAAGAATATTGTTGGTGAAAATGTAAACTAGAATAACCACTGTGGAAATCCATATGAAGATTCCTCAAAGGCTAATGATGAAATAAAGAAACAAACTTAAAACTTGAAATTCCATTCAAGGGCTGGCCAAATAGCTCAGTGGATTAAAGCACTTGCAAGCCAGCTAAGGGGCTGGGGGTTCGACCCTCAGGCCTGCCAATCTGGCCCCACCCCCGGGTGCGCTGAAATGGCAATTGAGACCAGGTGTGGTGGTGTGTGTCTGTAATCCCAGCACTTGGGAGGCTGTAAACATGAGAATCACTATGAATCCAATCTAGTAGTGAAACCCTGAACACCCTGTAGAGATTTCCCTAAAAAAATACAGAAAAAAAAAATCCATTTGACCTGGCTATTTCCCTTCTAGATAACACTGTAAAGAAGTTAAAGATAACATATTACAGTGATATGTGCATATCATGTTTATAGCAGTATAATTTATAATAGCTATATTTGGAAGCAGCTTATACAGTATCCATCAACAGATGAATGGATAAAGAAAATGTGTGATATTTATGCACGATGTAGTAGCACTCTTCTACAAAGAATAAGCTTGAGTCCTTTGTAGAAAAATGAACGCACCTTGAGACAATAATATTAAGTGACATAAATCTGACACAGAAGCTTAAGTAAGGCACAGTTTCTCTTATATGAGAAATGCAAAGTATAAATAATATAATGAACAATTGAAAGGCCCTGGATTCAATACCTAGTACCAAAGAGGAAAGAATCTGGGAATGTAGCTCAGTGGTAAAGTGTTTTCCTTGTATGTATGCAGTCCTGGGTTCAATCCAAAACACAAACCAATGTTGTAATGTACTCCCAAAACTCAGCAGGTTGTCAATTAGCTAATAAAATTATAAATTATTATATTAACGTATAGCTCAGTGGATTAAAGTGCCTGCAAGCAGGCTCAGGGGCCGGGGATTCAATCCCTGGGCCTGCCATGCTGGCCCTGCCCCCGGGGCACCCTGAGATAGCAATTGAGATTGGCTGTGGTGGTGTGTACCTGTAATCCCAGCTCTTGGGAGGTTGTAAACAGGTGGATCACTATGAGTTCAATCTAGTAGTGAGACCCTGAACACCCAGTAGACCTTTCCCTAAAATACAAAAAAAAAAAAAAAAAAAAAAAGATAGATATACAGCTACTTTCTCTTAGTTCAATGAGAAAAAAGATTTGTACTAATAGTGTTTCGACAAGATATCATATCTGCATCTTGTACTCTGGATAACTACTGTGAAGACAACAGAATGTATTAATTATTGTAACTATCCTAAGAACCTGATGTAAAACTGTCTCATTGCTATTTAATTCTCATTAAAATTTAAAAAATGAAGAAAAGAAGGATAAAAATAAAATGTATGTTTACCTAATGATAATTATTATCATTTTTCTTGTTACTTGTTTCACTGAAAGTCATAAAGCCTTCTTTTTAAAAATCATAAAGTTTTCATCCACAATTTTAATCCAACTTTTTATATTTTAGACATTATACTTACGTCAATTTTGAGGGTTTTTAAAATATAGTACAAAATGTAGATTAAGGATATCACTCCTACAACTGGATATCCAGTTGCTCAACACTTTCTTGAAAATGCTATCTTTTAAAACTTAATTGCCTTTGTATCTGCTTTGGTTTGTGTCTAGCACTCTCCTCAAAGCCTCATGCAGTCATTGAGATGGCTTCTAGAGTCTGTGATTAATTCATGATCCATTGCTGGAATTATGGGTGTGAGTGCTGCTCCTGCCCTGGGGCGCATAGCCTGAATACACTATAAGGAAGGGAGTGAGGCCTGCTAGCTGCTGCAGCCACTACTCCTTCCTTTTAGCTCTTATGCCTTGCTGCTTTCTACCTCCATGAACTGCTGCCCTCTGCCATGTGCCACTCTGCCTTGGAGCCAGCTAAATATAGACTGAAACTACCATAAACTGCAAGCTAGACAAATGTCTCCTGCCTTAATTCTGAGTGTCAGGTATTTTGTCCCAGCTATGCGAAAAGAAAAAAAAAAAAATAACCAAGACAGCAATTGATGTATGTGTTGATCTTATTCAGGACCCTCTATCTATTGATTTATTTGTTTTATTTGCCCCAGTCATACTTTCTTTCTTGGTTACTATAGATTTATAGCAAGTTTTGAAATCCAGAAGTAAAAGTCTTCCAACCTTGCTCTTTTCCAAATTTTTTATTTTTATTTATTTATTTGTTACAAGGTGTCATTAAGCAGTTCAGAGTGGAAGTGATCCTCCTGTCTCAGCTTCCCTGGTGCTGAGATTACAGTTGTGTGCCACCATGCTTGGTTTTGGTGGCAGGCACAATGCACTTGGGGTTCCAGGACAGCATGCAGTACTGTGGATCGAACTCGGGTCCTCTCGTTTGCCAGGTGGGCACTTAGACCACTGAGGTATCTTCCCAGCACTCCAGCCCTTCGAAGTTGTTTTGACCTTACATTCTTATATAAATTTTAGAATCAGTTTGTCAATTAAAATTATATGGAAGAATTTAATTGTTAGTGCACTGGATTTATAAATCAATTTGGGGACAACTGACATTACATTAGTCCTTGATCCACAATCATGATGAATCTATGTCTTCTGCAAACCTTATTTCTTCCCAACAATGTTTTATAGTAATAGCTGTCTATGTGCTGTACCTCTCTTAACAGGTTTCTCTACTATTATGTG
>NW_004524720.1:7078784-7086992 GCF_000260255.1 Octodon degus
GTGTTTGTAAATAGGATATCATGTCTGCATCTTGTACAGCAATTAACCACTAGGAAGAATGTATGCAGTGTGTTAATTATTGAAACTGTCCTACCGATTTTTTTAATAGGCATAAAGAATTATATACTTCTTATGTTTACACATAAGTTCAAATATCTCACCATATACAACCTTAAAGCAGGACAGTCCCACAATATTCCTTTTCCTGTCTCTTGCTTTAATTCGCCACCCCCTTCTTTTTGAACAACCATCTACCCGAGAGACAGCATAGCAGCAACTTGCATGTCATGACAAGCAGCCCATATTCAGAAGACCAGAATGAGAGGCACTCCAAGTATGAAACTACTATTACAAAGTACCATCTGCAGCACAGTAGCTCAGTTCACAGGTATCAGTATATATAGTTAGTCAGGGTGAGAATCTTCCTAATTTTCTGCTAGATTAAAAAATCTTCTGAAGATTCTGAGGAACAATGCCTTGCCCATCTTCTACATATAACTCTATGGCTTGACTTATTCATGTTTCCTAGCTCTTCTCCTTTCCCTCTCTTGATTAGTTAGTCCTTGAGATCCTGCTTTCCTTTTACTTGTATTATACCTTTCTATTTGTATTTCTTCTTTTGAATTCTTATACTAGGGAGACTATACAATATTTACACATACGTGTCTGGTTTATTTCACTTATGAGTATATGTTCAAGTGACATCCACTTCAATATAAAGACTTTGAGTTTATCATTCTTTATAGCTGAATAATACTCCATTGTGTAAAAACACCACATCTTTTTCAACCATTCCTCAAGTGATTGGCATCTTGGTTGTTTCCAAGATTTGGCTATCACAAATTGTGCTGCTACAAACATGGGCACACATATATCACTATTATATGATGTTTTCAGATCCTCCGGGAAAATTCCCAGTGGAGGAATAGCTGGTTGAAATGGGATTTCCAGTCCAACTTTTCTAAGGAGTCTCCATACTGATTTCCATAATGGTTGCACCAGTCTATATTCCCACCAGCAGTGGAGAAGGATACCTTTTTC
This sequence comes from Octodon degus, assembly GCF_000260255.1. NCBI lineage: Eukaryota > Metazoa > Chordata > Mammalia > Rodentia > Octodontidae > Octodon > Octodon degus. The sequence continues at coordinate 7,079,826 of NW_004524720.1, forward strand.
CCCACAGCCTCTCCCACATTTGTTGTTGGGTGATTTCTTTATGATAGCCATTCTTTCTGGGGTGAGATGATATCTCAATGTTGTTTTAATTTGCGTTTCTTGGATGGCTAGGGAAGTGGAGCATTTTTTCATATATTTGTTTGCTTCTTTAATAATCTTCCTCTGAGAAGTGTGTGTTCATCTCAGATGCCCATTTCTGGATTGGGTCTTTAAATTTTGAGGCCCTAGTGTTTTTTAGTTCTTTATATATTCTAGAGAGCAGACCTTGGTCATGATTATATGTCATGATTTCTTCTAAATTTGTGGGTTGGCTTTTCACTTTGTTGGTAATTTCTTTTGACGTGAAAAAACTTCTCAGTAAGAGCAAGTCCCAGCTGTTAATTCTTTCACCTGTTTCCCGTGTGATTTGATTTCTGTTCATAAAATCTTTGCCTACCCCTATGTCTTCAAGAGTTCCTCCCACTTTCTCTTCCAGGAGATTTAGTGTCTCTGCTTTAATGTTTAGATCTTTAATCCATTTTGACTTTAGTTTTGTGCATGGTGATAGACCTGGGTCAAGTTTGAGTTTTCAGCACATAAAGAGCCAGTTTTTCCAGCACCATTTGTTAAAGAGACTATCTTTCTTCCATTGAGTATGTTTGGCCCCTTTGTCAAAGATAAGGTGTCTGAGTTGTCCTACCAATTTGATTTGCAACTGTCTCATTGCTATTTGTTTATCAATACAATTATGGGAAAAAAGATAATGAAAAAAACCAATTACTAGCACAGTTTCAATAATCAATCCATTGCATATTGTTGTCTTAGTGGTTTTTCTTTGTACAAGATGCAGACATGATATCCTGTCCACAAACACTATTAGAACAAATCTCTCTATTCATTGAATTAAGAGAATGCAGCTGTATATCTATTCTATTTTGAGTATACAGATACAAAATGGTCATTCATTTGTATCCCACTTTTTGTTTAGTTTTGTCAGAGAAGGGTATTCCATTGTCATTTAAATATTGTAGGTGTTTGAATTCAGAAAAATATTCCAATATAGTCCAGTAGTCCATAATAATATTGGATTTTCTGTAAAATTTGCAATGTTAGAAGTTGTTGACTTGAGCCTTTTATATAGCTCAGCATATTAATATGGCTTTTCTTTTTATACCTTGTTTTTATACTTTTTTGCTGGATGGTTAAGACAAAGCAAGATCTATATAGCAAGAAATGTAACTTTTGTATCTTATGTCAGTCAAATCTCCTCAGGATTTATCCTGAAACCCTGTACAGCAGTTTGTAGGTCTTTTGTCAGTGTCAGCCCTGTGGATGAGTCATGGCCATTGCTTGCATGATTTGTTCTTTGTGAAAGCCTGAGAGAATGTTTACTCTTCATGTGACTCTCCTTTGAAACACTCTACATCATTGATCATTTTCCTCTGTGGCCCTTGATAATCTCCTTGATTAGCAAATTTGGGACACAACTGTTCCTCACCCTTTCTAGTCTCTGGAAATCACCTTGCTTTTCTTACCTTTCATTTTAGCTTCCAAATACAAGAGGATATGAGTTGTTTGACTTTCTTTGTCTGGCTAATCCATGTAACATAATATCATTCAGTCACATTCACACTGTCACATACAACAGTACTCATTCTTTTTGTGGCTAAATCAAATTCCATTGTGTATATATATCACATTTTTTTCATCTGTTCATCTATGAATGGGTGTTTAGGTTTACTACAAATATTACCTATCATGAATACTGTTGAATAAACACAGTGGTGAGATATATATCTCTCCAATATCCTGATTTCCTGTGAATATATATCAAGCAGTGAGACAGTTGGATAGGATAGTTCTATTTTCAGTTTTATGGGGAACTGCAGCACCATGTTCCACAATGGCTGTACTGATTGAGATTCTCACCACCAATGTGTAAGAGTTCCTCTTTATCTCCCGTTTTGCTAGTTTTTCTTGCTTTTGCCTTTTTCATGAAAGTCAGTCTGATTGAGTGAGTAGATAATCCATTGTGGTTCAATTTACATTTGTCTGATAGTTATTAATTTTGAGCATATTTTTTCATATACCTTTGGGCCATTTGTAGTTCTTTTTTATAGAAATATCTATTCAGAATATTGGCCCATTTTAATTGAATTATCATTGCTCGTGATTTTTTTGATTCCCTTTTATAAATTAACTTTTGCCAGATGAATACATTGCAAGTATTTTTTTCCATTCTTTAGGTTGTCTTTTCACTCTGTGGATTGTATTATTTCTGGGTAGAAGGTTCTTAGTTTAATATAACCCTGTATATTTTTTCTTTTTGGGAGTACTGATTGAATTCCAGACCTTCTTTTAATTATTTATTTTGAGAAAGGGTCTCACTAGGTCAGTAAAATGTCCAGGCTGAGCTTGATCTTGGGACTTCCTGTTTCAGGCTCTGAGAGTGCTGGGGTTATGTGCATGTACCACCCCACCTGGCTTGTCAGTTCTTTCTTTTGTTGCCTTGTGTGTGGTTGCTTGGTCTGTCCTAAAGTGCTGATAGTGTTGTTGGAAAGCACTCAACTCTCTTACCAGAGTACCCGACATCTGTGGCTCCACAGTTGACCTGTTGGCTCCTCAGTGCACGCCAGTGCTCTGTCCTGAATATTCTAGCCAAACAGATGGTGTTTATCCTTTGCTTTTGTAATGTTTCTTTCAGAGCAGGGGCCCACACATCTGTTGCTTCTGAAGAGTTACCTTGTATGAAACTCTCCTTTTTTGATACTGGTCATTTCTCTCTCTTTTTATTCTTTTTCATTCATCTAGAGTTTCGTCAGTTTTTTTTTTTTTTTTGATCTTCTCATGAACCAGCTTTTAGCTCCATGGATATTTGTTTGATATTGTTCTGCTTTCTATTTCTTAAGTTTCTACTTTAATCTCTATTATTTACTTTTCTGGTGCTTAAGTTTTTATTTTATTTTATTTTATTTTATTTTGAAGAGTGAAAACAGAAGCAAAAACAATACAAGAAATGACAGAACCAGGGTAACATGCAGCAATACATATGCTACAGATTTTTTTTTTTCAGTACTGGGGATTGAATCAAGGACCCTGTCCTTGCCAGGCAAGTGCTTATTCTACCGGGCTATCTCCCCAGCCCCCATATGTTACAGATTTTCAAAACAGGGATAGCTAATTAATAGTGGTTGCTATATTGTTTTTTTTATTTTAATGAGAAAAAAAGATAAAATAACAATGCAACATTTTCAAGATAGGTTAGTATGACAGTTACAATAATTAATACATTGCATATTGTTGTCTTCCTAGTAGTGATTCAGAGGACAAGGTGGAGACATAATATCTTGTCTAAACAATATTAGTAAAAATCTTTCCTTTTATTGAACTAAGAGGAAGTAGCTGTATATTTATCCTAACTCTCTTATATGTACATATATATTTTCACATACACACACAAACACAGACTGAAAAAATGGTCCTTTTTTATATCCTTTTTTGTTTTGTTTTTTCAGAGATGGGTATTCCATTGTTGTTACAGAAGATGTATTTGGAGAAATCTTCAAAGAATTTTTTTCATACTTGATGCCAGATCAAAGATTGTAGGTACCTGAATTGAGCAAAATCACCCAATATAGCTCAATAGTCCATAGTAGTAGTGGGTCATTGGCACACTGGCAATTGTCTGAAGTTGTTGACGTGAGCCTTTTACAGCTCAACATATTAATATAGCTTTACTTTTATGCCTCATGGTTATGCTTTTCTGCTGGATAGTTAAGACCAAGTTTAAGCAAGACCTATATAACTAAAAATGTAACTTTTACTATCTGACAAGGTCAGTCAAATCCCTTCAGGCTTTACCCTGGAACCATGTAGAGTGGTGCTTAAGTTTTTCATTTGTTCTTTTTTACATAATATCTTAAGGCAGAGCTGGGGCATTGTTTTAAGAACTTTCTCCTCTTTTAATATAGTAATTTAAATCTATTCATTAAATCTATATATCTCCTGTGTGCTCTGTTTTAGCTACATGCCATGTACTTTGATATGTTATTTTCTTTTTTACTAGTTCAACCTGTTTTCTAATGTTCTTTGTAGTACCTTCTTTGGCCTATTGGCTACTTAAAAATATATTATTTGATAGTAAATGATTTGTGAATTTTCCAAAATTTTTTCTCAATTCTTTAAAGAATGTTTTAAAATTTTTATTATTTTTACTAATTTTATTGAGAAACAAATAGCAATGAGACAGTGTCAAAACAGGTTGGTAGGACAGTTACAATAATTAGTACATTGCACATTGTTGTCTTCATAGTAGTTATTCATTAGTATAAGATACAGACATGATATCCTGTCCAAACACTATTAGTACAAATCTTTCTTCTCATTGAATTCAGAGAAAGTAGCTGTATATCTGTACTACTTTGTATATACAGATACAAATGGTCCTTCATTTATGTCCTCCGTTTTTGTCTAGTTTTGTCAGAGATGGGTATTCCATTGCCATTCATATATTGTAGGTGCATGAATTCAGCAAAATAATCTAATATAGTCTAGTAGACCATAATTGTAATGGGTTATCCGTAGGACTGGCAATGTTAGAAGTTGTTGACTCAAGCCTTTTACAGCTCAGTATATTAGTATGGTTTTACTTTTTAATACCTCATTTTTATAGTTTTCTGCTGGATGGCTGAGACCAAGATAAAGCAAGACCTATATAACAAAAAATGTAACTTTGTGTCTGCCAAGGTCAGTCAAATCCCCTCAGGATTTACCCTGAAACCCTATACCACAGTTTATAGAACCTTTGTCAGTGTCAGCCATATGGGTGAGTCATGGCCATTGCTTGACAACTTTTTTTTTTTTTTGGCAGAACTGGAGATCCAACTCAGGCCCTTGTGACTGCCAGACAAGCACTTATTCTACTGAGCTATCTCCCCAGGACCTGCTTGAACAATTTGAAGAATATACTTTTGGTGACATCAATCATTTTTTTGTTTATGCCATATTGTAGTCCTGCATACAGTTGACCTTGAAGAATATTCTATCTATACTTAAAATAATTTATATTTTATAGTTAGATATAATGATTATGTATATATGTATCTTATCTTGACAGGTACATTTATGTTTATATCAAGATAAATTTGTTGAGAGTGTTCTCTGTTAATTAAAAATTAACAGAAAACACCAGCTTGCAGGTGCTTTAACCCCCTGAGCTATTTGGCCTGCCCTAGTAAATCTTACAACTCTTAAATAACTTAAACCTCCTTTCAATTCTATTATATTTTGATTGATGCATTTTGGATTTCTAGTGTAATATGTATATACACTAAAAATTGCTATATATTTCTATTGTATTGACCTATTTATTTATTTGGTTGGTTGTTGTTTTGAGATAGATTCTCATTATGTAGCTCAGGCTGGTTTTCAGCTCATGCTATAGCTAAGGCTGGCCTAAAACTATGGTCGTCCTCTTGCCACAGTCTCTGAATTTTGAGAATACAGATGTATGCTACCATACTTCTCTGTTGACCCTTTTAACATTAAGAAATATGCTTTTGTCCCTGACATTATGTGTCCTAAAGCCTACTTTTATTAATAAGATGATTCATATTTTCTTATAATTATTCGTAGTATACTACATATATTCCCCATGCTTAAGTTTCAACCTATTTATGCCTTTGAATCTGAGGAATATTTCTTTTAGACAGAAAAATTTTCTTCTTATATTTTACCCACTTTGAAAGTTTCTGAGCTTGCCTCCTTAGGCAAGTGTGGGAACAGGTGTTCAATTCCCAGCACTGCTGGGTCCAAGATGCATAGTGAGACCCTGTACCAAATAAATAAAAAAAAAAGAAAGGAAGAAAAAAAAACAGTTTGACAATTTCTGCCTTTTGATTGAGCCATTTATTTACATTTAATGTGATTATTAATAAATTTGAATTTCATTCTTGGTTTGAAGTTGAGACTGAGAACAGGATTGCTACCCCTGCTTTTTTCTGAGGTACTGGGGCATGTAGTATTGTTTTCCATCTTTTGACTTTCAGTCTATGAATTTCTGTATGAGTTAAGTGTATTTCTTGTATACAGCATATTGTTGGGTTTTGTTTCCTAATCAACTGTGCCGGTTTATCTCTTAATTGGTGAACTGAGTCCACTTACATTGATGGTTATAATTGAGATGTATTGATTTATGATCAACATGTTATTTACCTGCTGTTGTTTACTCTTTTTTCTCCTGTGTTTAATTCTTTGCCCTATTTAGTGAGTTCTTGCTGTTCTTGTTCATGGAGTTCTCATCATTTTCGTCCCTCTCTAGAACATCTTTTAGTAGTCTGTGATTGGCTTTGTCATCTTGAAATTCTTTAGTTGTTCTTTGTCATGGAAGTATTTCACTCCTCCATCAAACTTGAAAGAGTTTTGCAGGGTATGGTAGTCTGGGCTGGAATTTATTTTCATAAAGAACTTGAAGTAATCTGCTCCATGCTCTTCTTGGCTTCATGGTTTGTGAAGAGAAGTCTGCCATTATTCTGATGGGTTTTCCTTTAAATGTGATCTGTTTCTTTTCTCTAGCGGCTTTCAGTATATTGTTGTGCTGGATTTCTGGGATCTTGACTATTATATGTCTTGGTGTATTTTTGATTGGGTTGAAGTTGTTTGGCATTCTGTATGCTTTGGTTGCCTGAATGTCAGATTGTTTCCTCATATTTGGGAAGTTTTCTGCTGTTACTTCTTCCCATCCTCTTTTTATACCATTTGTATTGACTCCTTCTTTCTCATTGATACCTATTAGTCTCACATTGTCCATCTTTGCATCGTCTTGCAGGTGATGAAACATTTTTTCCTGCATCATAGTTGTTTTTAAGAGATCTTTTATTACCTTTTCCCTAGCTGCGACAACATCTTCAAGATCTGAAAATCTGTCTTCACTTTCACTCAAATGGTTTTGCAAGCTTGTGATTGAGATTTTTAAGTTCCTCTATATCTCTTTTACTCTTCTACATGCAATCTATTTCTTTCCTGTATTGCTCATTCAAGGAATCCATCACTTTTCTAATCTCTATTTTTTTATCAGTGTCTTCTTGAGAAGCAGTTATTAATTTTTTTACTTCAGAGATTATTTCTGATCTGAGTTCCTCTATATTTTTCTGCATTTGATTCTTTTCTTTAATTTTTTTATTTATTTAC
>NW_004524720.1:7088433-7089813 GCF_000260255.1 Octodon degus
CAATGAGTTTCACTGTGATGTTCCAAGGTGTAATTATTGCACCTTGACCATATCCACCCTCCGGTCTACCTTCTCTTGCTCACCCTCTCTCTCACTCCTGCTAGTTTCCTTCCATTCCCTAATTTTCCCTCTTTTATTTTCAGGGAATTTATTTTAACAAAATATAATGGTATAAAATGGCATATAATGTTCTCTTATTAAGCTTTTAGTGACTACAGAATCAGTAGTGATGTCATTTACTTTTGATCTTTCAAAAATGAACGCATAATAATTGTTCACATTTTGTGGCTACAGTGTGATATTTTAGTGCACATATATGATATCTAATGATCAAAGCAGGGAAACCAGCATTTCTACCCTCTCATCATTTCCTTATGTTCAAACCCCTTAAATCAATTCTAGTTTATTAAGAAATATGTATAAGATAGATTATTATATAAAATACATCAATTATAAAAATATGGCATGTTTTTATAGTCTATAGTCACTCTGCTGTGTTGTAGATACAGAACACATTCTTCCTACAAAATACTAAATTATATTTTGGTACCATTATCTAGGCTCCTTATGTCATCCCTCACCCTTTCTTTTTTTAAAAAATAATTTTATTGCAAAACAAATAGCAATGAGACAGTTTCAAAACCGATTACTACTGTGAACTGAGCTACTGCACTACAGATGGTAATTTCTAATAGTAGTTTCATGCTTGGAGTGCCCGTCATTCTGGTCTTCTGAATATGGGCTCCTTGTCATGACATGCCAGTTGCTGCTATGATGTCTCTTGGATAGGTAGTTATTCAAGAAGAAGGGGGTGGTGAATGAAAGCAAGAGACAGGAAAAGGAATATTCTGGGACTGTCCTGCTTCAAAGTTGTATATGGTGAGAGTTTTGGAATTATGTGTAAACATAAGAAGTATATAATTCTTTCTGCCTATTTTTAAAATATATTCTGATTTTTAAATGTTTTTTATCATATTCTGTAGGGACTTAAAGTTTAACATATCAATACTTGATGAAAAGTACCTGTTCCATACTACGCCAAAGATGTTTGATATGCAGACAAATAGTGAGGTTAAGCTTAACAGCCTAAGTTGTATGGTAATAACAATAAACTTGTCTTCTGGATGAACTTAACAACCTAAGTTTGCAGATCAAAATTAAAGAGAAAGGAGGGCTGCAAGGAAAGCCAACATTTTGGCCCTAGCCTTATAAGGTCAATTAAGATTCAGGACATATGAGAACTTGTACTGTAATGTCATGTAACTCAGTAGTGTCCCAAATTTTCTGATCAAGGAGATTATGGGGTCAAAGAGGAAAGTGATCAATGATGTAGAGTGTGCCTAAGGAGAGTCACATGGAGAGAAAGCATTCTCTCAGGCT
>NW_004524720.1:7091215-7100276 GCF_000260255.1 Octodon degus
TTGCTAAGCTTGTTCTAAGTAGGTGCTTTAGACCACTGAGCCATCTCACCAGCCCCATGCATTTGATTCTTTACTTCCGATGCTATTAATTTAGAGATTTTTTTTTTATTTCAGAGATTAATTCTGATCTGAGTTACTCTATACCTTTCTGCAGTTGTTTCTTTTCTTCAGATGTTATTATTCAGACATTTCAGCTGTGCTAGCGTCTTCTGCACTTGTTCTGGGTGGGCTCAGCATTTTGCTGCTTCTCTTTGTCATTTTGTATGGCATTGTCCTCTGACCTTTGGTGTAGAGCTTTGGTGCAGTTATAACCTTAGAACCTGGGTGCAGGTCTACTAAGTTTGAGTTCATCCAGTTGTGCCTAGTTTGGGTCATTGCTACTATGCTCAGCTCCTTTGGACGTGAACCTATTGTGCCCCTCTGGCAAGATGTTCTGCTCCTGGATTAGCTCGGTGGTTTTAGCCCCTAGTCTCTCTGTAGGGACTTCAGCTGCAGAGTTTCATCCCAGGCCTGTATGCCAGGCCTGGGCTGGTCTGGAGGGGTCCAGCAGGCGCAGGGGAGCACAGAAATTCTTCCACACACACATCTAAATTTGAATTTCATTTTTTTTTTCTATTGAATTTTTACTTGTCACCTGTCATTTTGTGCGGCTGTTTCTTTGTGGCTGGATATTTTTGTGTTAAATACTTTTAACATATAATTTAAATCTCTCTGTGGTTTTTTATTGCAGCACTGAGCCATACTCCAGATTTGTGTTGCTATAGATTAAAATATGCACATTAATTTACCTACTACTGTATAATCAGATTAATGTCATTTTAAGTCCAACTAAATTCAGACACTTTGCTCCAATATAGTTCTATTCCTAACCCTCTGTATGGCCCTCATCAGTACAGTTGTTATATCAATATGTGATATAAATCAAATATTACAGTATTAATAGTATTATAATTATTAGTTTTGCAATAGTATGCATTTTATTTTTTTATTCTTTGCAGAACCAGGGATTGAACTCATGTCCTTGCGCTTGCCAGGGAAGCACTTATTCCACTGAGCCATTTCCCCGTTTCCCTAGTATGCATTTTAAATAAAGAGAAAAATGATTTAAAATGTATCTTAAGACATATTAATCCACAGTTTCCTGTGATTCTAAATTACATTCAGATGTTATTTTCATCTCCTTCCTTTTTTCTTCCTATCTGTATCCTTTCTCTCTCCTGTCTAAATATTTCTGTAGCAATTTTGAATGAGACTGCTAGAACAATTTTTTTCAGCATTAACTTAGTTTTTGTATGTTGATATTGAATCTTTCATATCTTAATGAATTCACTTATAAGTTCTGTTTTTTGAAGGAGTATATAGGATTTTCTAGGCACAAGGTCGTATTATTTGCAAAGATAGACAATTTAGCTTTTTCCTTTCTAATTTCAATGTGCTTTACTTCTTATTTTACTTAAATGTTCTTTCCAAGTCTCCCACTACTGCATTAAACAAGAGTGGTGAAAGTAGACTTGCTTATCTTGTTTCTGATCTTAGAGGAAATGCTTTTATCTCTTTGCTCATGTCACAATTGTCTATAACAACTCTCCATTGTGTTATTTCCCCCTAAGAGTTGTTGCTCTTGTTCCTTTTTTGCTTGTTTTGTTCGCTTAATAAATTACTTAGGCAAAAAATCGAGTGATATCTGACTCTGAAAAATTTAATTATGGTTTACTTTCCAGACAATACTTGTTATTTTTGTCACTCTGCTGGGGAGTAAAATTATATTAGAAAAAACAGAAATCAAAATATCAAAACATGAACATTATAAAATAATTCATATTTTTCATATTGATTATTTGCCTCTTGGTACCCATTGCTATTGAGATTCAAGACCCACTTTTGTCAATTAGTAAGAGCTTTTATTTATTGGGGTTAGCAGTTGATTTTCTGCATTGCAAATTTATTTTCCAGCTCAATTTTGTATACTATTGGCTATACTTATGGATTATATATTTACTATTATAATGCATAATATATTTTATTATTTGAAAAGTTTAACATTTATGTAGTCAAAAATATGTTTTTAAAGGTAGGCCATTCCTTAGGTTAGAAGATGCAAATACAACTACAAACACACTTACTTAGCCATCTTATATTTGACAAAGGGGCCAAACATACTCACTGGAAGAAAGATAGCCTCTTTAACACATGGTGCTGGAAAAACTGGCTCTCTACATGCCAGAAACTAAAACTAGACCTGAGTCTATTGCCATGCACTAAACTAAAGTCAAAATCGGTTAAAGGTCTAGACATCAAAACAGAAACAATAAATCTCCTGGAAGAAAAAGTAGGTAGAAATCTTGAAGACATAGGAGTAGGCAGACAGTTCAAGAACAAAAACCAAACTGCACAGGAAATACTGCAAAGAATTAACAACTGGGATCTCATCTTATTGGGAAGTTTTTGCAAGTCAAAAAAATCAACAACAGAGTAAAAAGACAACCCACAAATTGGATATAAAGCATAATGAATAATCATTCAGACAAAGGACTTCTATCTAAATTACATAAATAACTAAAAGAACTTAGCTCCCAAAATTTGATGACCTAATCCAAACATGGGCATGAGATGAATATACACTTCGCAAAGGAAGAAATACAAGTGGCAAATAAATACATGAAAAAATGTTCCACAGCACTGTTCATTTGAGAAATGCAAATTAAAACAACACTGAGATACCATCTCACTCCAGAAAGAAATCAACCAATAACAAATGCTGCTGAGGCTATGGGAAAAATGGAACACTTCTCCACTGTTGGTGGGAATGTAGACTGGTATAACCATTTTGGAAATCAGTGTGGGGAGTCCTCAAAAAAGTAGGCCTGGAAATTCCATTCAATCCAGTTATTCCCTTCTCAATATATTTCCAGAACTGAAAATATCATACCATAGTGAAATATATGTGCACCCACTCTTATAGAAGCACAATTTGATATACCAAATCTTAGAAACAACCAAAATGCCCATCACTTGAGGAATGGATGAAGAAAATATGGTATTCTTATAGAATGGAGTACTATTCGGCTATAAAGAAAGACAAATTTGAAGACTTTATAAGTAAGTGGACACTTATAGTACAACAAATAGAGGTTATACTCATAAGTGAAATAAATCAGACCCACATGTACATTGTCTCTGTAGTATAAGAACCTGAAAGAATAAATAAAACTTGAAAGGTATAGTAAATATCATGACATGGAAAGAAACTGAACTTAATGATTCAACAATGAAGATGAGAGAAAGGAGAAAAGATGGTAAAAAAGGAAGGAGGGAAGACATGCAAATATATATACAGGATGGCTGAGATGATTGTACTAATAATTTCCATCAGTTTTTTTTTTAAATAGTTAATGTTTAGAATTTTTACCTTGACTAGTTCTGTGTGCTGATATCTGTGATCTGGGTAACTAACCACATTGAGGACAGCAATGTGTAATGCAGAACCCATGGTTGAATGGCTCTCATTTTAGTCTTCTAAATGTGTACTGTTCCTAATGTCTTATCAATTATTATACTCTCTTTAAAATAAATTAAAACAAAAAAGACAAAGAAGAACCAATTAAGATTTCTTGAAAACAAGCACCAATATTTGTTTCTCCAATCTTACATAACTATATCTGCTAATCTTAGCAAAAAGATTTTATGATAAAATAGATAATATAACAGTCATTGCTACTTAGCTATTCCTATTTTGAAAATGTGTAACATACGCACATATGTTTCTTTCTGCTCTGTCGTTTTTCTATTTTTTTGTTGCTTCTGTTTTTACTATTCAAAAACAGAATAATAGACTGTACTTTTGTTTCATAATTTTCTTGTATTTATATTTTCAAACATTTAGGGCCTTGTAATAACTATAGGGTTAATATATCAAATGGAATTCAATTTCCTTTTATTTCAGATGAATGGCTTTTTTTGGCCAGCAGTCTTTGTTATAATAATCAACTATTTTTCTTTTAATATATCAAATTACATATTTTCTAGTATTTTTATTTTGTTCTGTAGCAAATGGTGCTGGATAAACTGGCTCTCCACATGCTTAAAACTAAAACTAGATCCAGTCTATAGTCATGCACTAAGCTAAAGTCAAAATGGATTAAAGATCTAAACATTAAAACAGAAACACTAAATCTTGATCTGTTTATTTCTATGACTCTATTGATTTGATTTAAATTCTTTAATAATATAGTATGATAGTAAAGAAAATTCTTATTCACCATTTACCAATATTTGTATATATTCACAGAAATGTTTGTATTCTTGTAAACTTTGTAATATAACCTCTGTAAAGATTAAAATTGAGATTCTATTAAGTTCAAACAATTCTAGCAAATTCATATCTTATTTCTTTGGATTTTTCCATAAAATAATGTAGAGAAAATTTTCATTTGTAAAATTTATATTTTTTTCCAGTAGATTTTTGTTTTGTTTTCTTTGTTTGGGTATGGTTTCTCTAAAAGTTTGTCTCCTAAGTGTTTTACAGTTTCTTCTAGGAGATTTACTTTTTAGAACCTACCATTCTCTTGTTCCTGATTCTTATAAAGATTGATTTAGTGTTTTCCACCATGATAAATTTAGCTATTGGTTTTGGTCAGTTATCTTTAAAAAAATTAGGAATTATTGATGAATTCACTAAATTATGAATAACACTTAGTGATATAAAACATAAGATTTTCCCTTCATATTTTTTAGGTGATGGATTATTTTGATATGTAATAAAATATACTTTCATTTTTGCAATAAATTGTACATTTAAAAGTAAACACTCTATATGTCATAATATTCTACATACTAATATTTCTGTATCTCCTCTTCTTCTTCTTTCTTGTAGTCCTCTTTCTTCTTTCTCCTTTCTTCCTCTGCTTTTTTCTCCTTCCTCCTGTTCTCCCTCTTTTTCCTTCTTCCACCTCTTTTCTTCTCTTCTTCTTTCTTTTCCCTTGACTCTTTCTTCCTCTTCTTTTTTACTTTCCTGAGATTGAATTTAAGGCTTTGAGTATACTAAGCAAATACTTTACCACTGAGCTATACCCTCAGCCTTTACTAATATTTTGTATAGACATTTTTGGCAAAATTATCTATAGAAAAGTTTAGTCTTTATCTTTCCCTATTTGTACTTTATTGTTACAATTTCAAATCAAAATCATACAGTCTTTTTTAAAAAGCTGCAATGTAGTGTGTGTGCCTGTAGTCTCAGTGATTTAGCAGTTCAAGTCTAGAAAATGATGAATTTGAGGCCAGACTGGGCAATGCATAGACATCCTCTTTCAAAATAAAGAGTGGGGCAAAGTGCTGTGCATTGGTAAATCCCGAGGGGATTTGACAGACCTTGTCAGATAACAAAAGTTACATTTTTTAATTATGTAGGTCTTGCTTTAACTTAGTCTTAACCACCCAGCAGAAGTGAATGGTTAAAAAGTGTAACCATGAAGTATAAAAAGTAAAGCTGTGTTAATATGCTGAGGTGTAAAAGGCTCAAGTCAATAACTTCAGACAATTGCCAAATATGCTGATAACTCACTACTCTAATGGACTATTGGACTATATTGGATTATTTTGATGAATACAAGTACCTACAATCTTTGGACTGGCATCAAGTATGAAAAGGTCCTTTAAAGACTTCTTCAAATGCATTTTCTCTAACTACCATGCAACACTGATCTCTGACATAACAAAACAAAAAAGGGTGATATAAATAAAGCACCATTTATTTGTGAAAAAAATATATGTATATACAAAATAGTTAGGATAAATATATAGCTTTTTGTTAGTTCATTGCAAATAAAGCTGTGCACTAATATGTTGAGACAAGATATTCTGTTTGCATCTTATCCTCTGAATAACTACTAAGAAGACAACAATATGCAATGTATTAATTATTGTGACTGTCCTACTAATTTTTTTTGAAACTGCTTAGTTGTGATTTTATAATTTTTCTCATTAAAATGAATAAAAATTACTTAAAATAAAAAATAAAGAGTGGGGGATGTAGCTCAGTGGTAAGAGTAGTGCTGGTTCAATCCCTAATACCAGGTTAAAAAAAGAATAATAAATTTAGATTTACTTGTTTTAAGTGGTTAGATACAGCTTGATTTTGAATCTATCTATTTTTTTACGAGCAGAATATATTTATTGAGGGAAAGAAATCTCCTGTCCAAGAGCAGGACAGGAGGGGGCCAGAGCAGGTTGTCCCCAGGAAGCTGTCTCTTCTAGGGATTTTTATAGTGTAAAACCATGCGGATCTAAGGTGGAGAAAATGGGAACTTGCTTAGGTGGATGTGAAGTGGGACAAAACTATGGCCAACCAATGGAATTACAAGCACCATTGCTCAGGTAAAATTGATTAAGTCCAGGACCAAATGGGAAAGGGAGTCACATAGCAAGCAGACATGAATGTAAAACAGGACTTGAACAGGTAGCCATCCAGTAGTAGTCAG
Source organism: Octodon degus (assembly GCF_000260255.1). Taxonomy (NCBI): domain Eukaryota; kingdom Metazoa; phylum Chordata; class Mammalia; order Rodentia; family Octodontidae; genus Octodon; species Octodon degus. The sequence continues at coordinate 7,097,692 of NW_004524720.1, forward strand.
ATTAATAATTCTTCTGGCTCCCTCAGGGTAATGATTGATCTCGGATTCCAATCTTTTTTTAAAATTAATTTTACTGTGAAATTAATAGCAATGAGAGTTTCAAAACTGACTAGTAGGACAGTTTCAATAATTAATACATTGCATATTGTTGTCTTCATAGTGGTTATTCATAGTACAAGATGCAGATATGATATCCTGTCCAAACACCATTAGTACAAATCTTCTCATTGAATTAAGAGAAATAGTAGTGTATCTATCCTATTTTGTGTATACGGATACAAAATGGTCCTTCATTTGTATCCCCTTTTTTGCTTAATTTTGTCAGATATAGGTATTCCATTGCCATTTAAATATCATAGGTGCATGACTTCAGCAAAATAATTCAATATAGTCCAGTAGTCCATAATAGTAGTGGGTTATCCGTAGGACTGGCAATGTCAGAAGTTATTGACTTGAGCCTTTTACAGCTCAGCATATTAATATGGCTTTACTTTTTAGGATGTCAGTCTTTAGGGAAGTCAGTGTTTGTTTGATCTTTGGTCTGTAGGTCTGGCCAATGGTGGGAGCATCTGTCCCTCCCACAGTTGCAAGATATCTTGTCTTCGGAATCTATCTATTCTTGGTTCTGATTACAATGGCAAACTTGTAGTCATCTGACAATCTCTTCTTTGCCAATAGATCTACTGAAAATTTTTGCTTATTTCTGAGTCATCTTTGCTAAGCTTATTTTTTCTCTAGGAAACTATGTATTTGATTTTTTTCAAATTCATAGAATTATGAGAAATACTCTTTAGTAGTCATTAGTAATTTTCATTAGTAATGAATATTTTTTTATAAAAAATTCTGAACCTTATCAGTTTTGCTTTACCTCTTTAAGCAGTTTTATTTAATATTATTTGTTTCCTATCTACAACCTCATCCTTTTTTTTCTTTTTTATAATTTTCATTCATTTCAACAAGAAAAAAGATAAAATAGTGATGAAACAGTTTCAAAACAGGTTAGTATGACAGTTACAATAATTAATACATTGTATATTATTGTCTTTGTAATAGTTATTCAGGGTACAAGATGCAGACATGATATTTTATCTAAATAATATTAGTACAAACTTTTATTCTCAGTGAACTAAGAGAAAGTAACTGTATATCTATCTTAACTCTCTTGTGTACATACACACACACACACACACACACACACACACACATTTTTTTCCACAACAAAACTGCCTTTATTTACACTTTTGTGAAGTTCGTAATGCATGACACCAGATTGCTAGCAACTGATAGCAAACCTTAATCAGACAGGTTGTTTATCTCAGGAGTGTGGTAGCTTGTTTACTTTAGGCACTGGGCCAAGTCCCTCCTACATATATTTGATAGCTCTCCTAGCTTCATGGCTCCCAATATATCCCCCTTTTCTGTTTTGTTTTTTTCAGAGATGGGTGTTCCACTGCAGTTAGAGAAGCTGTATTTGGAGAAGTTGTTAAAGCACTTTTTCATACTTGATGCCAGTCCAGAGATCGTAGGTACTTGAATTCATCAAAATAACCTAATATAGACCAATTGTTCAGAATAGTAGTGGGTTATCAGCAGAACCAACAATTGTCAGAAGTTGACTTGAGCCTTATACAGCTCAGCTACTAATATGGCATTACTTTTTATACCTTGTGGTTATACTTTTCTGCTGGATGGTTAAGACCAAATTAAAGCAAGACATATGTAACCAAAAATGTAACTTTTGTTTCTGACAAGATCAGTCAAATCCTCTCAGGATTTACCCTGGAACCAGGCATAGCACCTTGTAGATCTTTTGTCAGTGTCAGCCATCTGGATGAGTCACAGCCATTGCTTGACCAGTTTGCTCTCTGTGAAAGCCTGAAAGAAATTTTTCTCTCTGCATAGCTTTTGTTAGGCATACTATATATTGTTGATCACTTTCCTGTTCATCCTTTGAATTTGTTTTTCCGCTTATAAGTTCTTAAATCTGAAGACTAGTCCTTTACTTAAGCTTGAGAAAACTATATTTTGTTTCAATTGCTTCATCTTTTTGTGTACTGTCTTCTTCTAGTTCCATTATTCACACCTGGAACTTTCTCTCTCTCTCTTTCTCTCTCTCTGACTGTATATCTTTGAAATGTCACATTGTACTTGGGGATATTACTCTTACTTAATACTCTGGTCCATTGATTTGAGTATTAGTAGTATCCATTCAATCTATCAACTCAGGGGCCAGAGACATAGCTCAGTAGAATAAGCGCTTACCTGCCAAAAGCAAGGGCCTGAGTTCAATCCCTAGTTCCGCCAAAAAAAAAAAAAAAAAAAAAAAGATAAATCAATCTATCAACTCAGAATTACCTAGTTTAGAAATTACAGTTGTTAGATAAAACTATAAATTTTCATCTGTCTCCAACAGCTGTACACAATGTCTGTGGGTTATTACCTGTCTTCTTATGTGCTAATAGATCACCTCAATTAATTATCTTCCTTCTTGAGTTAATTGTGTAGTTACTGAAAATATCAAGTGACTTTAGGCCTTCAAAATGGTGAAAGGAGGCTTTGCAGACGCCTCTATCCTTCCTCTTAGT
>NW_004524720.1:7100830-7105489 GCF_000260255.1 Octodon degus
TCTAGCTCAGGAGAGCACCCTTTGCCCTCCCTGCTCAAGACACCCCATCATCTCTGCTCTTCTTGCAGTTCTTTGGGTTCCATGTTTTCCTTGCTCCCCTCCAAACCAAATGTACCTGGATTGCAGAGTTAAGTTTATGGTTATGAATAAAGCTAAATAATGGTAAAAAAAAAATGGTGAAAGGTGAAGTCTTTACAAGAAAAACTACTGATAACCTGGCTTCAGTTGCTAAGCGACCATGGGAAAATCTTCTACTCCCAGATATTCTTCTGCTTTTTCAATCCCAGAAATAATGACAGCTCAATTTGTTCTGCTCTTCCCTACCTTTTATAGCACAGGAAAACAAATGTTTTCAATGAAACTAATGCCCCTCTTCTTCCAAAGATGCTGTTTTATAATCAGAACCTTTACTTTGAGGACTCATAGTTTTACATTCTTCACCTTGAGATCTTCATCCGATCTCCAGGTTCTGCTGGACCACATAGAAGCAAGCTCTAGATAGGGCATTTTTCCTCGGTGTCTCAGGGAGCTGTTTCATGAGCATACAAGTATATATCAAACAGCTTTAGTAGTGCTGGAGAAAGCAGATTAGAGTTGAAAGAAGACAGAAAACAGGCTATATCACTTTGTCCTTCAATAGTATAATACCTCCTACAATAGTGCAGTACCATTGTCCTAATACAATAAGGACCCTATCCAGTTATTGCCAAGTAGATTAAGTGTTTCCATTTTGCTACATTAAAAATGGAAAAACCCTCCATTTTTCAAGAAAAGTCATAAATCTAGAATCTTTTGTAACACCTTCCCATTTCAGAATATTGATGATTTGTTAAATGGTTTTATGAGTATTGTGTGAGTCAAATCCAGTGTACCCTGAGGTTAAATTCAGTCTTCAGGATTATGGGTTATGATTTATAGGGTAGATGATACTTTGGATGATAGATGGACATCTCTAACTTTTAAATTATGTGTCATGGAAGGCAAATATCCTCTTTTGTTTATGTAAGCTGTGTGGCAGAAGCAGCATGTCCACTGCTTAGTTTTGTGTTGTACAATATTCCAAGGTACAAACAGGATATTTACTGTATATTTTTGTAATAAAGGAAGATAATCCTTATGCTTTGGCAGAAACCAATGCATCATTGATGTTTTTAAATAGTACTCAGGTGAAGGAAATTGTTAATGTAACAATGAAATGCAAGAAAGACAAGTCATGGTACCATGAAAATAAAGTTTCCTGAAATTGATTTCAGTGGAGTTGAGAAGTGCACTTATGTGCTTTGTGCAAGACCAGAATATTTTCAGTATTTAAGCTGTCTAAATTTTCTATGGCAGAGTTAGCTGGCTCTGAATCCTGCTTAATAAATAAAATGGAAACTTTTGTCCCTACCATGTGCATTTAAAGCTTTCATAGATTTTACTCTACTTCTAAGTTATAGTTTGGGGACAATGATTTCTTTTTTTAATTCTCTATTTTCCACATTTTTATAGAGGCACTTGTAGGGAAGGTAAAACAATGAAATCATTGTCCTATGTTTTAAAGCAAAGAGTGTGAATATTACGTTATATCACATTATTGAAAAAATGACTGCCTGAGGTGATAACTGAAATATGCTTTGAGGGGGAAGGAACTGGTTTTGAATTGCATGCACACTTAATCCTTCATTGGGTCCTGATCCTCACTTTGGTGCTTCCAGTATTAATTATAATCCTGAGCCATGTTCTTAATTATAACTTGCTTTTAATTTTTTTCATTACCATCAAGCTGTGGGGAAATCGACCATGATAGGTACATTGTGTAAAAGTTTTGGCAAAGCACTGTGTTTCCATAGGAGTATAGAGAGGGAATGACTTCTTGGGTGAAAATATTAACATTTAAACTTTCAAGAGGTGCTATTTTTGTATTGTCATTCTTCTAAAAATGCCATTAAAATGTCATTCGATTGAGTCAACAACTGTGTTAGGCTTATGAACCCATATCATTTTATGCTCTAATTTTAATTTTTAAAATGCATTTCTTTTTCTTTTCTTTTTTTTTTTCCCCAGAACTGGGGATTGAACTCAGACCCTTTCACTTGCCAGGGAGGCGCTTATTCCACTGAGTCATCTCTCTGGTCCCGCATTTCCTTTTTAGAGTTTGAAAATAAAAAGTTCAAAATAGACTCATTAACATCAGAGTATTGGATCCACTTACATATAATAGGAATGTAGAGTTATATAATAATTGTATACATTTATTTGTAATCTGCCTACTTTCAAAGAAAGGATTTGAAGTATGTTCCTCAGAGTACATGAATTTGCCTTCTTTGGAAATTCAAGCATCTAACAAGTGTGTCCAAAAATGCCAAAGACAGCAATCTTCTCCAGCAGTACTCCCAAAGGGTATGACACCCAGTGAAGTCACAGCTGAGCTGTCATCACAAGTTTATATTTGACATCAGTAATAGCATAACCATGGAATATATATATATATATATATATATATATATATAATTTCATATCACAGCTGAGATTTCATATTGCTAAATTGTCATTTGGACTTGAGCCCCACAGGGTTTGATAGAGACTGCTGAAAACTAAGGGCACACAATGAAGGAAATTTACTTTATTAAAGAATCAGCTGTGTCACATATTGGGCTAGCATTTTGATACCATTGTTGCATTTAGCTTCACAGTAAGCCCATGAGCTCACCCATTTCACTTTATTCCACACATGAATAATTTAAAATTTGAAGAGGCTAAATGCCATCCCCAAGATCGCACAGCTGGTGACAGGAGAAGGAGACTTACCCAGATTTCACTCCTTCCAAAGCATGTGCTCTTTCCATTAAAGCTGGAATGTTTGGAATTTAGGTTAAATTTCATTTTCATTTTGGTCCGGATTAAGGACCTGCTGTGGGTAACTCCCAGTAAGTAAAAAAATAAATAAATAAAAATAAAATAAACCAGCATAATGAAAACAGCTGATTCATTTCTTAACGATGCATGGCACACCTCAGTAGCACGGGACAGTCTCACAGTTGGAATAAACATCATGGTAAAACTCAAAGCCCTGTTCTCGACCATTCCTTGACATAAGCCATGATCTTTTTTATGACTGACACTTCCTATCACCCTTCTTAAACAAACAAACAAATGAATGAATGGATGAACTTATATATCTAGGAGATAGTTATGCAAGAAATAAATGCACTCTCAGGTGACTTATGATTATTCAGATCTTCCTTCTTGTGAGAAGAAAGTTAGCCTATACATCTTTATGGTATAGAAAGCAATGAGGTTAAAAAAGCAGAATGGAAATTCAGAGAGAAAGTTAAAGAACACTCTTTCTGAATTTAACACCGGCTTAGGTCAAGTCCTGGGCTCTGTACACAGGGGAAAGGAGAAAAGACGACTCTGGGATCTTCTTGCTCTGGTATGACAGAAGTTTGTAGCTACCAGTATGTTCTTGATTTGAAAGATTTCTGCCAGAAAATAATTATGCTGGTTTTAGTCTATTTTAGTGATCATTAATGTGCATCATTTTAAAGGTAATATTGGCAATATGATGTCTTCTGAATCACTTTTACAATTTTGATAATAGCATACATGAAAGCACACTTTAAAACTTGGGAGATCTCTTCCTCTTATTCTTGTGAATTTGCTTTTGAAATGACATTAATTTTAAGGTCTAAACTATGCTTCTGACTAAGATTGGTACTAGATGGAAAAAATTGCAAAACATAAAAGGGAAAAACCCTTAATGAGTTATTCTCTGTCATTCTCTTTCCTATTCCACTGACTATTGGAAAGTATCATGTAACTAAATATAGAATACGCCACAGACCTTAAGGGTTAAAAAGAAGAGAACCACATTCCTGCCCATAGTTGGTAAAACTTGAAGTTCCATTTTTAAACAACATTTTTCAAGACTTCTAAAAATTTACTCTGTTATTCAGGAAGCAGTGCCAAAGGCTGTCAGGAGAAGACAACCTATGGAGTTGGCAGCCATCTTGTGTGTGAAAGACAAAGTGTCTGGCTCAGAGCCAAGGAAAGCCAAAGTGATCAATATTGCATTCTGAATGCACCAATGGAGGCTTTGTCCCAGAGCTAGCACTTCTGGGAGTTGTGCCAGAAGATTCACGTGTGCACATGTGTGCACACACAGTAACATGAGGATGTAGGAAATTCAGTCATATGGGAAGATCAAACGCACAGCAGGATGTTCCTGTGGCTCTGGCATTGGTCAGCAATACTTCAATGTCCATATCCAAATAGGAAAGCAGCTTAGAAAGCCTACACATGGGAGCTAAACAGAAACGTAAAAGAAAAGCACCGAGGAAGCTTTCTCTCCCTGTGTCCATCTACCTGCCATGAGCAGTCCTGGTACACTGTCAGTCACTCCCTTTCATCACTCTGGAGTGTGACTTTGTCCTTGAGTCCTGCAGGGTGAGTGCCAGCCTGGCCTAGTATCACTCCTTTAAGCCCCTTGGCTCTGAATCTTTCACAAGTGTTTGGAACACGTACTGGGGAATGAAGGGAATATGATCCCAGACCAGACTTCTAGTAGAACATTCCACATGGCTGGCCTGAGCAAGACTACATTGCCAGTTTAAAATCTATGAAGGGACTGTATTATCCTGGGGTAAAAAGGAAGAGGAGGAGGAGGAGGAGGAGGAG
>NW_004524720.1:7105589-7126160 GCF_000260255.1 Octodon degus
AGAAGAAGAAGAAGAAGAAGAAGAAGAAGAAGAAGAAGAAGAAGAAGAAGAAGAAGAAGAAGAAGAAGAAGAAGAAGAAGAAGGTGGCCACGTGTCTAATAAAAGATCAATGAAAAATTGGCTCTTGATCCCACAGATCGTTTATCAAGATCATGTTTGGGCACACATTATCAAAAGGTCCTAATCATGAACTAGTGATACTTTTGTCTTTCAGGTAAGTTTTCAGGACATGTGGCTCCAGGGATGAAGGGAATATTTCAGTTTAGAAGGTTTCATATATTTAACACCCATCTTTCTCATCATATTTGTGAGTTTTACAATCTTTGTTATGAATAACTTCTCATCACATTTTGAGGAGGGAGATATCATAATTGCAACCTTATGTTATGGCAGAACTGAAAGAAGTGACTTGGCAAGGGTCATGTGGCAAGGCAGTGTCCTAGACAGGAAGGGAATGGATATATCTGGAAATCATTGGGAGTCGTGCATTCCAGTGTGCATGGCAGAAAGCAAGGCTCAGGTTGCCCCAACCAAAGCTTAGAGCTTATTCTGAAGCATGAGTGCTTAGTCAGAGTATGATCTCAGGGAGAAAATAAAACTTTGGTAGTAATAACTCGTGAGAAATTGCATTGAAAGAGATTTCAAAATTATTGTCCCTACTATCAGTGTTAGGAATAAGGACAGAGAATGAATGAGCTGACTTAACTCTGAAGTATTTGATTTTTTATTTAATGCCTAAAATTTTTTGCTGGTTTGTCTTTTTGTTTTTAGGTGCTCCAAAGACATATTCTAACTTTATGAAAGGCTATATGCCACAAAATCAATGTAAAAACACAAAAAGTCCCACCAATTTAATAATAAAGATTTTTTTAAAACCCTACAATTGAAAACTTTGGCAGGAAAGAGAAAACACTAGACTAGAGAGACAGCAGTCCTACTCATGGAACATGGCTTGACTGCAGGTTCCTCATCATTGCTGTTGCTACCAGGTGACTGTCACATGAGGGCCACTATTCACCTGGGCCAGGGACCCCTAGTTCTCCCAGAATGTGCTCAACTTTCACATGCCAGGATATTCTTGTCCAGAAGACCAGAAACAAAGGCCTCAGTGAGTTTATAACATATCAATCAGCAGTACTTTGACCCTGGAAGGCCGGGTATGGTCCAGGCTTAGTCCACACCAGTATCCAGTTTAGGATTGCCCTTCCTGGCAATTGCAGAGGCATGAGAGCTGGTCCAGGTTCCCAGGGTCCACTCATCCAGGTTGGGAAGCTTCACATGTTCTCTCTGTTGTACTCACTGTGACTATTCCTTGGTGTGGAAGGAGGGACAGGGACCTGGGTCACCAAGGCAGGTGTCAGAGCCAAGTGCACTGTCATTCCAGGACATCCAGAGGTGTCTGGACTGTAGCATCTACTCTTGGCTACAACCTATCTCTGAAAAGGTGGAGTATGTAAGTCTGGAAAGGATGGTATCTCTTTCATCAGACTCTCAGGCTAATTCTCAGGGTTTGGCTCCTTTTTAGTCTACATGGCTCAGTGCTTTTGACCCTTGTCTGTTTCTTTTCTTTGGCCTTAGATGCAACATTTTGTATGACATTTGACCCTGGATGTTACTTTTTTATGTCCTGTGCTTCCTGAAAATGTAGTCCCTTACTAACCTTTGCCATTTCTACTATTTTACTCCTTATGTAGATTTTTTAGTTCTTATGTGATTCACTTTTCATACCTTAATGATTGTGGTAAGCTAGATCCTTGGGTCTAACATTGAAGTTTCTGTCAAATTCTCAGTCTTTAGCAACCTGATTTATAGTCTTCTGATACATATCTCTATCTTAGATAATCTTGTTCATGCGTTCTACTGCTTCTTTAATCAATTTCTCTATTTTACATTTTCTACCAGAATTTAAATTTCATGAAACAAGACCTTTGTTTTGTTTACAATCATATTCTTCATATTTTTAGAATGAATTATTTTGTTTGCTTAAATTGTAATTTTCAAATATCAAATTCCATCACATCTAATTGAAGTTTTGTACAACTTTGATAAACTTAGTAGTTTGTTTGATTATTTACTTATTTCTTTATTAGAGACAGGAATTCGTTATGTAGTTCAGGCTGGTTTTGGAATCACTACATACCCTACGTTTGCCTCAGACTCTCAATCCTCCTGCCTCACCTTCCAGAGAGCTGGATTACAGGCATGTCTGGCTAATTCTAATAGTTTAAAAACATAGTGATAATTCTTTTTGTCCTTCTATTGCATAGGTTATATCTATGAACCCCTCCTAGATTTTAATGATTTCACAATGCTATATGACTTCTGAGACCACGTTGGGCAATCACCACCTTGTTTGTAGCAGCATTTTTTCACAGTGTTCTGAATTATCATTAAAAAAATTATCTTTATTGAGGCCACCACACTTAAAAGAAAATCCAGGCAGAATGGGAAAATCACATGGCCACATTTAGATCACATGATAACATGTAAATTTTCTAGGGAACAGCCTCAGCTGAGCTCAACATTTGATTTATTCCAGACCAATTTCCGGGCATGTAAAAACCCTCTAATGATCATCCCCCTCAGCTGTTCACTTTACACTAGTCATTTGTATCTCTCCAGCTGAGAATGCATATACAGCAGAGCAGAGACAGGTCATAGCCACTGTTTTTGCTGAATGTTGAAAGATACCTGGGCGAAAGACAAGTAAAATTTACTCCTAAGGTCTAAATTCTGTAACTAGAGTGAACAAATCAGATAAGCCATATTTTTAAGTAAGATGCCTTTGAGGTGGAAGGCTCTCTATGATCATTGAAAACAACATGAAAAACTGTTTCCACAAACAAGGTGACCTGATTTCATCACAAACTCATCCAAATCAAGGAAGGGGTCATAGACCTAACCTATTTAATTGAAGAGTCATAAAAATTTTACAACCATGTTTTGTTTTCAAACTAGTAAATTTACCAAAGGTTGTAAGAATAGACAGACCAAATAAGCCATAGGTTTAGGGTTTTATAAAAATTTGAGATGTGGTTTCACTATGTTGTCAGGGCTGTTCTCAAGGTCCTGGACTCAAGTGAGTCTCTTACCTTAGTCTCCAAAGTGCTGAAATTGTAAACACATGCCACCATACCTGGCTTTAATTAAAATTGATAGCTAAGCTGATGATTATCTGGATATATCACAAATTAAAAAACCGACCTCAGTACATCAACTTTCTAAAGACAAAGTGTTGTTTTCTATCCTTTTTTTCTGGCTATTGTCATACATTGGAAGGCATAAAAGAAAAAAAGCCTTAAAATAGAAACTTGTACCAAAAGTGCTTCCAGGATTTCTGATTTGAACAAATTGTCTTAGAAAAACATGTCATTGAGTTGACCATCAATATGAGAATAAACCAAAGCACTCTAGAGTTTATGTAAGGAAGCCCCAAGAACTCATGTTAATGATAGGCTCTATGCTTTAATCACACCAAAAGCCTCAGTAGACTTATGTGTAAATGGAAGAAGAGTCTGTCCATGCAAATGAACCAATAGTCATGGTACAATCTCATCTATGAGTGACACTGCAACACCAGTGGGGCACTGTCAACACATGCTTTGAATCCCACTCAGAGGCATTTGATGCTGTTAATTACTCTCTTCAAAACTCTCTTCTCCTTGATAGTCTGTGACACTGCTTGATACTGGTTTTCCTGCCAACTACTTGGCTTTTTGGATAGCTCTTTCTAATGCTACTCCAAGTATCATCCTTATGTTGGTTCTCTATGTATTTATGTGAGTGTCTTAATCTATCTCCTGTATGCTGACAACCTTCACATGTCGACTTCCAATTCAGATTTTTCTTGACGGTAGACACATAGTCTTCTATGGGCCTACTCCCTTCTCTTAGGAATAGAATCTCCTTTCTGTCAATATCAACCCCAGCTTTGGCTTAACATTTCCAAACACTAAATTTGTCTTTAGACTTGAACTACAATAAAATTTTGTCTAATTTGTTCAACACTGTATTTCCCAACATTTAAATTTTTCCTGACCCAGGGAAGGCAGACAGTGCTGACTGAAAAGATGAGTGAACTAATGGATGAATGAGCCAAATAGTGTCCACACTGTTTCCTTCCCAACCTTTCCTGTCTTTTGAAATAGAGTCATCGTGTCTTTTTATTTTCCCAAGACAAGAACCTTAGACTCACCCTAGATCTTCTTTTATCCCTAACAGAGTCTATGGATCACCAGATGTGTCAGTTCTACTTTCTGCATGTCTATCTTTTCTTCCCTGCCATGTCTATTGCCCTAGTGTGTCAGCACCTCCCTTTTCTCCTCCTCCATGATGACAAGAGGGATAATTCTAAAGACAGGCACCATTTTGCCACATCCTACCCAGCTCTGCCACTGAGCTATGTGATCTTGGATGAGTAACTTTATCATACTGTGCTTTACTGCAAGTTGAGGGACTTAAATGAGCTATTATGTGTAAGCTATTTAGAACAGACACCAGGATGCAGTAATAGTCAATAAATACTTCATGTGTTTTAAAATAATATCCTACTAGTCTTCAGTGAGTCTGCTTTACTGATAAATAAGAGCAAATCAATTTGAAACAATCTCCTTGCCAGGGATGCAAGACTTTCCTGTCTGACTCTGTCTGCTATCTAGCTTCATTTCCCACTCATCTCCTCATTGTGAATTCTAGGGACACCAAATTACTTTTCATTCTGGAAATGTGACATACTTTCTTCTTTGTTATAAAGCTATATATACTATCAGCATCTCTGTGCAAGCTCATTTTATCATTTAAGCCTCAACTTCAACACTGCCTTTTAATGAACTTTTGTGTCAGCTCTAGATAAAGCCAATTGCTTCCTTGAAGTGTCACTTAACTTTGTGCAGATGATTCTTATAGAAATTATCTTACTGAGTACATTAAGCTCCATAGAGACAGCGCCTGGGTAAGTGAGAGCTGGATGGGCACTGGATAACTCTGTACCTCACTGAGGGAAACAAGAAAACATGGGCAAAGGAGGTCCTAAGAAGCCGAGAGGCAAGATGTCATTATACGCATTATTTGTGCAAACTTGTTGAGAGGAATAAAAGTAGAAGCACCCAGGTGCTTCCACTAACTTCACAGTTTTCTAAGAAGTGCTCAGAGAAGTGGAAGACCATGTCTGCTAAAGAAAAGGGAAAATTTGAAGTCATGGCAAAAGCAGACAAAGCTTGTTATGAAAGAGAAATTAAAACTTATATTCCTCCTAAAGAAGAAGGATCCCAATGCACCCAAGAGACCTCCTTTGGCCTTCTTCTTGTTCTGTTCTGAGATTCACCCAAAAATCAAAGGAGAACATCCTGGCCTCTCCATTGGTGATGTCGCAAAGAAACTTGGAGAAATGTGAAATAACACTGCAGCAGATGACAAGCAGCCATATGAGAAGAAGGCTGCTAAGCTGAAGGAGAATTATGAGAAAGACATCACTGCCTACCAGGCTAAAGGATAACCTGATGCAGCAAAAAAAAAAAAAAAAAAAAGCAGTCAAGGCTGAAAAAAGCAAGAAAAAGAAGGAAGAGGAGGAGGAGGAGGAGGAGGAAGAGGAGGAGGAAGATGACAATGAAGAGGAGAAGAAGAGGAAGAGGAGGATGAATAAGAGGATGATGATAAATAAGTTGGTTCTAGCGCAGTTTTTTTTTCTTGTCCATAAAGTATTTAACCCTCCTGTACACAACTCACACCTTTTAAAGAAAAAAAATGAAATGTAAGGCTGTGTAAGATTTGTTTTTAAACTGTATAGTGTCTTTTTTATAGTTAACACACTACTGAATGTGTCTTTAGATAGCCCTGTCCTGGTGGTATTTTCAATAGCCACTAACCTTGCCTGGTACAGTATGGGGGTTATAAACTGGCATGGAAATTTAAAGCAGGTTCTTATTAGTGTACAGCAAGTTATATACGGGGATGGTAGTTTTTCTTCTTAAGTTGTCTCTGATGCAGCTTATATGAAATAATTGTTCTGTTAACCGAATACCACTCCGTAATTGCAAAAAAAGTTGCAAATATTTTGTTGACATTCTGAATAAATGCCTCTAAATAAATACAATTTTTGTTAAAAAGAAATTATCTTCCTGCATTATTAATTTTAAAGCAATATTTTTCTTTATTAACTAATTTATGTTTTCATTTAGAAACATTGTTATTTCATCATTCCCCCCATTTTCTCTAGTCCCAGGTTTTGTCATGTATAAATTGTATTCCATAATTAGATATTGAATAAATAAATCACTACCACAAAATAATTGGGAGTCACTTACATTATTGATAGGGGAATAATACTTTTGAACAAAGGAAAACTCACTATTTTTCATGACTCTGTTTAGAACACTTCAGTTGCACATAGTGATTAAAGTATGTATATAAGCTCATCTTTTGAATAGTTTCTATAGTATGTTATATATTTTTCCTTCATCTCTTTCTTATATGTAAGAGCTAAGTCTCTGCATGCCATTTTTCCCTTTTTCTGAATATTTTCTTTCTTTCTTTTTTTTTTTTGCAGATACTGGTTACAATTCCCTCAAGCTTTGTTTGTTTCAGAAAAATCTTTCCTTAAGGATGATTTCACTGAATAAAGAATTCTAGGTTGGTACTTTCTTTTATTTTAATAAATATATTTTATTTTATTTTGTTTCTAAAAGAAGTTCTGTGTAATTCTTATCTTTGATCTTCCATATGTAAAATGTTTTGCCTCCTCTGATTTCTTTCATGAATTATTTCTTTGTCTTTGATTTTCTGAAGTTTGATTATTGTATACCTTAGTGTAGATTTTGGATTTGATATTAGCATTCTCTGAGCTTTCTGGAACTTTAGTTTGGTATGTGTTATTAATTTTAGGTAATTTTTAGTCATCATTGCTTCAAACATTTTTTCTGTTTCTTTCTCCTTATTCTCCTAGTATTCCCATTCTGTGTCTTACATATTTTGTAGTTGTTCCATACTTCTTAAATATTCTGCTGTCTTTCTCATTCTACTTTCTCTTTGCATTTCATCTTTAGACGTTTATCCTGAATTTTCTGTAAGTTCACTGATTTTTTTCTTCAACTGAGCCCAGTTTATTGAAGATCCTACCAAAGGCATTCTTTACTCCTCCTGCAGTGGTTTTGATGTCTATATTTCTTTTTGATACATTCTTGAAATAAATACATACCCACACAGTTATGTCAATTACTTATATTTGCATGATTTCCACTTCAAAAAACACTTGTGATATTTCTCTGTGAAAGATCCTAGCATATTAATGAGTTGTTTTACATTCTCCATCTAATAATTCCAACTTCCTTGACATATCTAAGCCTGGCTTTGATACTTCCTTTGTCTCTTTGAACTGTGTCTTGCAAGTTTTAGTATGTTTGTAATTTTCTATTGAAATCAAAGTATACCTGGTAAAGGAACTTAGCAGCATAGGCCTTCTTATGAAATTTATGTTTGTCTGAGCAGGAATTAGGATAAGCTTAATGTGTGTTGTACCTTTAAATGTTAGAGATCAAAATTATTTTTTCTGGTGTGCTTAAGCTTGTTTTCTTTGTGGTCCTTGGTATTCCTTATAGGATCTCTTCTTATATAAAGTCTGAGACAGCTTCTTCTTTCAGTTGTGGACCCCAATTTTATACAGGGGTCCTATTGAGATGGTGGCAGGTGTGAGGAGAAAGGAAACGTTCTATATGATTTATATAATATTTTAGTGAACGTGTGCTCCTGAGATGGGAGCTTCTTGAGTACTTTTCAATTCCCTCCCCTTATGGGAGTCAGAAAGGCTAGAGGGGTGAGGTTTTGTAAATCCCAAATGGTTAGGCTCTGTTAAAAGAATTCCTCCTGAGAAAGGGTTTATGTCCAACTCAATGCTCTAGGGGCTTCTTTGCTTTTTAGAAACAAGGTCTCACTATGTAGATCATACTGGCCTTGAACCATTTAACCTTGGCTGGCTTCAAACTGGTGGTGATCTTCCTACCTGAACCTGAGTGCTGGGATTGCAGAAATGCACTATCAAACTCACCATCTGGGGGCTGGTGAGATGGCTCAGTGGTCTAAAGCACCTATTTAGAACAAGCTCAACAAAGCACAGGGACAGCGGTTCAATCCCCCAGCACCACATGCCAGCCAGCCCCGCCCCCTGGTGGGCTGAGCTGGCCACACACACACACACACACACACACACACAAATAAAAAATTAAAAAAAAAAAACTCACCATCTGGATGATTTTTAAATGGCAACTTTTCTCCTTCTGGAAGCAGGAGATTTTTATTGGCTCTTCATCGTATTGTATCTTGATTGTAATAACCTGGTAGGGCTTTTGAAGGTAAAACTCACAAAAGTATAGGTGTTCTTCGAAGAATGGACCCCCTTGGAGATTTTAACACATATGCCGACAGTGACCATATGCCGACAGTGACCATCAAGCAATTTGTCAATAGTAGCTTCAATCTTCCTATTTTAGTACTAATTCTTGCAAAAGGTTTTTTTTTTTTCATGGATTCTGGCCCACTAACCTGTGTTTCACCATATCCTTGGTATCGTCAATCCTGCAGACAATAATGTACTCGGTAATCTCAGCTGTGCTTTGTTAAACATGAAAGGAATTGTTGATTTTGAATTTTTAAAGTTTTTTTTTTTTGAGAATGGAAGTAACATTTTTTAAGTTCTTCACATGCTGGACTAGAGACCAAAAGTGTAATTTATGATATGAAAAATTATATATGCATGCCTGTTGCTATTGGCTGCTTGTCCTCTAAGATAATAGGAGAATATTTTTGTCTCTATACCTAGATGCCTTTGTTTGTGAGAGGGATTTATTTTTGAGAGGTAGATAAATAACATCCCAATATCATCTATCATTGTTTGGTTCATTCTGGTTCGATGATGTCAAATGAGCACCTTTTTTTAAAAAAATGTTTAGCAGAAATGCTTTTACCCATTTCAATATCAGAACATGTATTTCAATGTCACTAAATTCTCCACAGTCTAGAAAGAATGCTTATTCTAGCTATTCAGATTCCATGGGATGATTCTTTCCAGTAGAGGGTCAAGCAGCAGGAGTATGTAACTTTGGTAAGGAAAATATATGGACGACATAGATTGGCCTCTATAGCCTGGCATCACTCCCTTAAAATTTTTATTGTACATAGGAAAATCTTCTATGGAATGTGACTACACAATAGACTAAGGCATATAGGTTATGGAGGGCAACTACAATTTCCAGAGATACCAAATTCTAAACTTAAATGCTTAGTTAACACTGTTATCAGAAGATGACAATAGTCATTGATAAGCTTTATTAGGTCAGATTTCATTGGACATTCCTACCAGCGAGATAAGAAACTACAATATTGGTGAACTCTGAGTTTTGTCTCCTTATATGGTTTTAACTATGGTGTTAATCTTGATTATCACTTGGTGTATGTGAAGATGTAACTGATTTGAGAATGCATGTTTGTTATGTTAACAGCTTTTTCTCTATTTCCACTGTTACTTCTTCACATTCAAAATTTTAGATCCTGCTTTCATTTCTAGTAAAGTGACATGCTATAGGGAAAACAGACCAAATTTATTTTACTTAATGTTGCCTAAAAACCCAAGATTTAAGAGAGTTCATTGGTTTTAGAGTTTGTGGAAGAAGTAGGAAGGACATTATATAGTATGGACAAGGGTGAGAATATAGCTCAGCAGCACAAGCACCTGCCTGGACAGAGCAAGTTCCTGAGTTCAATTCCTGGTACAAAAAAAAATACAGTCATTACAAATGATATGAACAAAACAGAAAATTATTTCTGTTAGACTAATTCTCACCCTGCCCTCTCTAGCTATAAAGGTGAAAAGATAAAGATTTGTAAATTATTGAAATGGGAGAGACCTATGTCCCACTCAGCCTACATTTACCGCATGGAACATACAAAGACCTTCAAGAAGAAATGGTTGAGCAGTTCTCAAACAAAAGAAAGCTTGGGCTATCTTACCAAGAAAGGGTTCTGTGCTCCAAACCTGTATAAAAGTAGTGGTAATCCATTAGGACTGAAAGGATCATCTGGGAAACAGACATTCCAGTAGTTATCAGTGTAGCAGAAAGACTAAAGACAAGGTACCTACCCTTATATCTTCACCCTATATAAGATCTAAGGACTCTGATATAACCAAAGATGGAAAGTCCAGAGATGATAAATGCACGTAGATTTTGCCTTGTAAATTTGGAGGTCTTAAAATATAAATTAAATTGATTTAGTAGAGAGGCTACAACATTTCTTTCTGACCTAAATTTGTAAACATGGGTACATATTTATTGCATCCTTATGGTCTTTTTAAAAACAAAGAAAAAACAAAGCTAGCATTCAGATAATTTTGGAGAGTTATTTTACTGAGTCTTTTTTAGTAATTTGTCATCTTCAGTTAAGAAGAGATGAACATGGAAATGTTCTGTAAAATGGACCTTATTGCTAAATTCCCTACTTTGGTGTTTTTTGTTTTTGTTTTGTTTTTTGCTTGTTTGTTTCAAATTAGTTTTTTTTAAATGTATTTAGCACAGGGTCTCACTATGGAGATCAGACTCAATGTGATCCTCCTGTTTTCAGCCTACCAAGTGCTGGGATTACAGGCATGTGCCACCACGCCCAATCTCAATCATCTCAGCTCATCCTGGGGGCAGGGCTGGCATGGCATGCTGGGGATAGAACCCGGCTGCGCTCTGCCTAAGCAGGTGCTTTAGTTCACTGAGCTGTCTGGCCAGCCCTGAATACACTACTTTGGATTAGACCCAATCTGAATTAACTCAGTACAGTATGACACAAACTAAACAGGAAGAAGAAAAAATGACAGAAAATAAGGTGATCAGAAGGGTGAAATACACTAATATTGAGTAATATAATCCCCAGAAAATCAAATATTTGCTGTTTGAGCCTTTTGGAATTTGTAACATCTAAAATGAGGATTTCAGTTGAACACTGAACTCACCTACTGTAGATAGCTGTAATCCTTCACTTAGTGGATCCAGAAATGTGTGTCTGAAGATAATGATGTTGATATGCTCAAACTAACAGGGCAGAGACAGCCATTGGAGATTTTTTTTGAAGCAAATCTTTAGCATAATGAAGTCAGTCCTGGGGCTACAATAATTATGGGTTGCCTACGAATTATTTTTTCAATATTTTATTTTTAATTGATATGTAAAATTAAGTATTCGAGAAATGAATGTATACTTTTGTTAGGGACGGTGAGATAGCTCAGTGGACTAAGGGACCAGGGTTTGATACCCTTGCCTAAGCAGGCTCTTAGTCTGCTGAGCTATCTCATCTGGCCCTAAATATCTATACTCAGCAATTTTTAAATAAAAAAATATTTAATACTATAATATATTGTATAATTATATAATATATAGTATATATGTATATATATATATATATATATATATATATATATATATATATATATATATGACAGCCACATATGAGCAGCATTTCTGCATCTCCACACTGACTGCTGTATATCTATCTGGATTGAACCTAGGATGTTGCCACTGAGCCATATCCCTAGATCTTTTTTACATATTTAAAAAAAATTTTTTTTCTGAGATGGAATTTTGCTAACTCACTAAGTCGCCCAGACTGAGGTCAAATTTAGGATCCTCCTACATTAGCCTACAAGGATACTAGGATTATACGCATGCACCATGTCACCTGGCTTCCTAACTCTACTCACCATGTTACACAATATATATCTTGAGCTTTTCCTTCCTTACACCAACATATTTCCAATCTTTCCATGGCTTCAGGCTCTGTTTCTGTGATTTATTTTTCATTGTGTATGCAAGTGAGATTATCTGACATTTGTCTTTTTGTGCCTGGCATATTTCATTTAATGTCCTTCAGAATTACCCAGGTACTTTTATTTCTTTGCTTGTTTTTAAACTTCTGAATTAATTAATTAATTTATTAATTTATTTATTTATTTGGTACAGGGTCTTGCTACACAGCTCAGATTCATAATGATCCTCTTGTCTCAGCCTCCCCAGCACTGGGATTACAGGAATGTGCCACCATGTTTAGTTTCACTGGCCAATTTGGCACAGGGCTGATATGGCCTGTGGTACAGGGAATCAAACCTAGGTCCTTGTTCTTGCCAGATAGGCACTTGGACCACCGAGCTATCTCTTTGGCCTGCCATGTTTTCTTTATCCATTCATCTGTGGATAAACTCTAAATATCAAAAGATTCCATATTTTGGCTCTTGGTAATAAGGCTGTTAAGAATAGGGCAACACAGAAAGCTGCTCAATATACTGACTTCATATGCTTGGGATGTGCCCCAGTAGTAGGATTTCTGGGTCCTGACAGCTCCATATTTAGTGTTTTGAAGAACCTCCATACTGTTTTACACCATGGTTATTTTAATTTATATTCCAACCAACACTGTAAGTGTCCCAGGCTCTTCAGTCTCACTGGGATAGGACAATCTTCCAAGGTTTTGCCCAACCAAAGCAAGAGTACCTGCAGTCAGAGATTAAGGTCAAACAGTATTTTGAGAGACAAAGAGCTGATAAATAAGAAGGATTAGCACAGAAACAAAGATGCTTTATTTTACACCCAGAAGAAACAAACAGTGTACACCTGCTCCTGTGATCCTTATATAAGTAGGAGACGAGCTGTGACTTAGACTGTTCTGTGGTTTCTTTGGCCTCTATCTCCACCAAAAAAAATAAATAAACACCACACAGCTGTTATCATTCTTGTTTTCTGCTCCAGAAAAATGCAAGTGTGGAGTAGACATCTTGTGCACCCTGAGACTGGCCTGTGAACTAGACAGTGACAAGCTCAGCAGGTGGCACTGGGCCCTAGTGGGAGGCAGCCATGCACAAGCAGCATTTCTGCATCTGCATGCTGACTGCTGTGTATCTATCTGGATGTCCTCACCCAACTGTGTGAGTCCGGAGTGTTGAGAGTGACCTCTCTATGTGGAGCAGGAAAGCACCATGATGGTCTCAGGAGGCAAAGAGGAAGGGTTCCAAGCCTACCATGACAGGCCAGCTTCTCAAGGCTCTGTGCCTCAAAGGCCAAAAGTGCCTCCAGTTCAGAGCTGTCAAGGAGAGACTAGGTAAGTGCTCCCTTCAAAAAATGAAATAAACCCCAAATATGTAGGAATTGCAGGCCATGAACAATTTAAATCCCCTCAAGGGGTCATATAGCTACTATACAAGATAGGGCTTGGCTGAAGATGGAGATGTGAATTAATTCAACCTAATTTTGACCCCCCCATATCCCACCTTTTTATTTTCAAGAGAAATAAAACAAAATTTCAAAACAAGATAATAGGAGGGTAACAATGGTTACTACATTGCATATTGTTATATTTAAATTAGTAACTCAGAGTACAAGATAAAAGCATTTAATTGTTCAATATTAGCATAAGCCTTTCTTTTCAATAAACTAAGAGAAAGTATTACATATATGTATTTCCCCCCCACCGGTCCTCCTTTTTTCCATTTCCTTCCCTTCCATTCCTTCCCCTCATCCTAGTTTTTCTTTGTTTTTTTTAACAGTTTCCCCATATTTTCACAATATCTATTGTGCATCTTGGATCTAATTTACTCTTTCAGCTTCTCACACTAGGAAGACAATAAGTTGACATGTGAGTCTGGTTTATTTCCCTGAGAGTATGGTCTTGAGTTGCATCCATTTACCTCTAAATGTTTCCATCTTATCCTTTTTTATGGCTGAGTAGGACTCCATTGTATAAAAAGACCACATCTTTTTTATCCATTCCTCAGCTGATGGGCATTTGTATTTTTTCCAAGATCTATCTATGACAAATGGTGTTGTCATAAACATAGATGCACATATATCACTGTGGTACAACGTTTTTAATTCTTCTAGAAAGATACTCAACAGGGGAATAAATGAGCCAAATAAGAACTCCAATCCTGGTTTCTTGAGCAACTTCCATGCTAATTTTCACAGTGGTTGCACCAGTCTACATTCTCATCAACTGTGGGGAAATGTTCATTTCTTCACACATCACCACCAGAATATTATTGGTTGATTCCTTTTTTAGTATATTTTTAAATTAATTTTATTGAGAAACAAATAGCAATGAGATAGTTTTAAAACTGATTAGTAGGACAGTTTCAATAATTAATACATTGCATAGTGTTGTCTTTCTAGTGGTTACTCATAGTACAAGATGCAGACATGATGTCCTGTCTAAACACCATTAGGGGGGCTGGTGAGATGGCTCTGTGGTCTAAAGCACCTACTTGGAACAGGCTTGGGAAAGCACAGGGACCGTGGTTCGATCCCCCAGCACCACATGCCAGCCAGCCCTGCCCCCTGGTGGGCTGAGCTGGCCACACACACACACACACACGCACACACACACACACAATAAATAAATAAATGTTTAAAATTAAAAAAAATAAACACCATTAGTACAAATCTTTCTTCTCATTGAGTTAAGAGAAAATAACTGTATATCTGTGCTAACTATTTTGTATATACAGATACAAAGTGGTGCTTTATTTGTATCCCCTTTTTTTGTTTAGTTTTGTTAGAGATGAGTATTCCATTGTCATTTAAATATTGTAGGTGTGTGAATTCAGCAAAATAATCCACTATAGTCCAGTAGTCCATAATAGTAGTGGGTTTTGTGTAAGACTGGAAATGTCAGAAGTTGTTGACTTGAGCCTTTTACAGCCCAGCATAGTAATAAGGATATACTTTTTATAATTCATTTTTATACTTTTCTGCTGAATGGTTAAGACCAAGATAAAGCAAGACCTATATAACAAGAAATGTAACTTTTGTATCTGACAAGGTCAGTCAAATCTGCTCAGGATTTACCCTGAAACCCTGTACCGCACTTTGTAGATCCTTTGTCAGTGTCAGCCTTGTGGATGAGTCGTGGCCATTGCTTAACCAATTCGCTCTCTGTGAAAGCCTGAGAGAATTTTTTTTCCATGTGACTCTCCTTTGGCACACTCTACATTATCAATTACTTTTCTCTGTGGCCCCATAATTTCCTTGGTGGTTGATTCCTTGATAATAGTCATTCTTTCTGGGGTGAGATAGAATCTGTATTGTTTTAGTTTGCATCTCTTGAATGACCAATGATATTAATCCTTGTTGCATATATTTACTGGCCATATGTATTTTCTTTTTATCTGAAAAGTGTGTATTCATATCAGATGCCCATTTTTGGATTGGGTCTTTGAATTACCGGGGGTCTGATTTTTTTTCAGTTCTTTATATGTTCTCAAACATAATCCTTTGTCTGAGGAACATCTGGCAAACATTTTGTGCAAAAGGTTTTTAATAAGATGAGATCCCAGGGGTTTTTTTTTGTGATAGTTACTATGCGATCAGAGTTTTATTAATAATGTCTTTGTCTACATTTATGTCTTTAATAATGTTACCTATTCTATCTTCCAGCAGATTTAATTTTTCTGTTTTAATATTTAGTTCGTTGGGGCTGGCCAAATAGCTCAGCTGATTAAAGTGCCTGCAAGCAGGTGCAGGGTCCAGAGGTTCCATCCCCGGGGTCTGCCGTGTTGGCTCCACCTCTGGGGCAAGGTGAGACTGCAATTGAGACTGGGCATGGTGATGCGCCTATAATCCCAGCTCTTGGGAGGCTATAAACAGCCAGATCATTATGAGCCTAATATAGTAGTGAGACCCTGAACACCCTGAGGACCTTTCCCTAAAATACAAAAAAAAAACATTAGATCTTTGATCCATTTCAAATTTAGTTTTGTGCATGGTGAAAGATATAGGTCAAGTTTTAATTTTCAGCATGTCCAGAGCCAGTTTTGCCAGCACCATTTATTAAAGAGACTAACTTTCTTTCAATGAATGCGTTTGGCATCTTTGTCAAAGATGAGGTGGCTGAGTATGTCTGGAGTTGTTTCTGCCTCTTTCAATCCATTCCATTGATAGTATAATTTCAATCCAGGGATTGTTGTGTTCTCTGCCTTGCCTTTGCCAACTCCTACTTCTTTTACTGCTGGGTATTAAGTCTGAGGCTGTTATGCTGAGCTACACTCCTAACCATTTTTATTTTTATTTTGAGACAGGGTCTGCCTAAGCTGCTAACTTACCCAGACTGTACTGGAGCTTGAAATTTTTCTGTCTCAGCCTCCCAGAGTGTTGGGTTACACACATGTGGTACCACACCCAGCTATGACTCATTTCTTAGAGCTATTGGTTTATTTTTATTTTTTAAAAATCCTTTATTTATTTTATTTATTTTTTTACAGATCCTTACTACACAGTGTATATGTGTAGTGACTGTCCTGTCTCAGCCTCTCTAGTGCTGAGATTACATGTATACATCACCATACCCAGTTTCTGGGGCTGGGGATCAAACCTGGGTCCTTGTGCTTGCCAGGCAGGCACTTAGACTGCCAAGCTTTCTCTCCTGCCCGCTATTGATATATTGATGTTATTAATTCAAATTAGCATTCCACCTCTTTTTTGCTCTTCAAAGAGGTTAATTCTTATATTTATATTCTTGCTTTTAAAAAGATACTAAATTCTAAAAATTCTATTATTTTTAGATCTATTCTTTTTCATTATTTCATTTTGTTTGATTTCAATTTGCTTTTTTTAAGTATTACAAATACAGTTTTTAATGGCAGTTTCCTCTCATTATCTTAATCTTTTATATTCTGTAATTTAATCCCAACCCTAAAACATTATGAAAATTAGAACACAACCTAATATAATTCACCACTCACATTCAGAACATCCTGAATGCAGTATTCTTTCATAATTCAGCTTTATAGTTTAAAGGACACTGTGATATGGCACCTCATATCTGGCATTATCTTATATTTAAAATTTGGCTCTAGTTGAGCAAGTGTATTAAATAAACTGTAACACACACTTCATTGTCATGAAACTCGGACAAAATAAA
The DNA here is from genome assembly GCF_000260255.1 of Octodon degus. NCBI lineage: Eukaryota > Metazoa > Chordata > Mammalia > Rodentia > Octodontidae > Octodon > Octodon degus. Next base: position 7,122,522 of record NW_004524720.1, read on the forward strand.
TACTAAATAAGTCTATACTAGATAAATATTAAATAAAACTATTTCACAAATGTGTAGCTTCTAGACACTACATATTGTTATAAAATGAAAAACATAGGTAAAAAAATGGTTTCTGATCAAATATAACATAGAGAATAAAAGAGAAAATGCAATAATAAATATTATTTTTTTAATTTAGCAGTTCAGCCCATATATTTGCATTTTGTCCTGTGATAACTACTACAAAAACAACAATAGGCAATGTATTAATTATTATAACTGTCCTACCAACCTGTTTTGAAACAGTTTCATTGCTATTTTATCTTTTTTCTCATTAAAATGAATAAAAATTTTAAAAAACAAAAAAATTGGCTCACATTTTTATATCACTTAAAATTGACCTGTTCCCACTCATTATATGTAAAAAGAGTGTATTTTTCTTATTGCTTTACAACTGATTGTTTTTTTCCACCGAAGTGGATCTTTTAATTGCTCAATCCATGATCCTCAAGGAATGTCAATAACATAATGATCAGATGAGGATACTCAGCTTGCTTTAGAAATGTGCTTTCTTCTCTCTTCACTACACAATCTGCATGCAACATCTCTATTACATATCATAACACTGACACACTGCCTGAGAGCTTGTCTTGAAAAGTTAGAAAACCAATACCATGAATCCAAGGAAAAACATTTCCCTTCCTAAGATCAAACTACTAGATAAATGGTCTTATCAATATGGCTTAACATCAATTTGCTAGCTAGGTAATGTAAAAACCTTTAACATCATGGCTTTTTTTGTAGGAGGAGCTGCTCAGACAAGGTCTAGCTATGTAGTTCAGACAGGCCTTGAAAGTGTGAAAATCCTTCTGCCTCAGGCTCCTGAGTGTTGGGATTACAAGTGTGCACCACCATGTGAGCTTATAGATTTAAGTACAGCCTTGTCTGCATCACCAAGTAGGAATATTATCTACTATATACCTCAGTCATATAAATATATACATGCATTAAATGTGTTCTCTTTTTTTCTGACAGAGAATTTGAACCCAGGACCTTGCAAACACCTTACCATTGAACTACATACTCAGCCCTTTATTTGCTTAATCTTATGTTTGGTTTGAGACAGGATCTTCCTAAGTAGCTTAGGATAGCCTTGAACTGTGATTCCTCATGTCTCAGCCTCCTGAGTAGCAAGGACTTCAGACATGCAATACCACATCTTGTTCAGTACGCTATTTAACTGTTCCTGTTATTGTCCAGGAAGCTGAGCCTCTGGCGAGTGTCCACATTCTCTGCTTGGTTTGGATGGTAGTCAGGAGTGTCTGCCTGGGGAATCTAGGCAGCATGAGGCCTCCAGGTTCAGTGTGGAGCAGGCTGCAGCTGCAGGTTCCAGTGTTAGAGCAGCAGCCTATTCAGAGTGCCCCTCCCACCTGGTTGTGAAAAGATGATGGCTCAGTCTGGAGGGCAGGCATTTGATGGCTTCCTAGGGAAGTCCATGTGAGCTCTGGGCCTTGTAATCTAAAAAAGGCCAGCATCAAGCAGAATGTATGTCCAAAGTCCTATACTGAGACTTCTGCTGCAGAAATCCTGCTATGGTGAAAATGCATTGTCTCTGTGCTGTTTCTGAAATCTACATTTTATATCTACGTCTGCAGGTTCTTGCATTCTGGATACAAGACGGGAACTTCTGGATCTTTTTTCTTGCCCTTGTTCCTCGAGAAGAGTACAGTATCATGTGCCTAAATTAACCTATCTCACAAACTAACAGCCTGATTTTTAATTGTTAAAACTCACTGACCTATTTGGAGCCACCAGGTCCTTCTACTACAGGGACAAACAAAACTTCTAAGGGCAAGAGATGGTGACCCAAGGAGAACCATTCAACTGTAAAGTCTTCTTAAAAGATGGCAGCAGTTTCCTCAACAGTAGAGGACTGGCCTGATCAGGCAGGTATCATAGTGCCACAGTCAGCACTTGAGTGGAGTCACATCACCCAGGCAAGGCCCAGCAGGGGACACTGTGTGGGAGGTTGTGACTATAATGTTTGAAGGAGAAACTCTACTATCTCAGAGTGCTGATGATATCTAGGGAGAGAGTTTAGGGGAGTAACTCCTGGACACCTGGAAGCAGAATGGCAGGAACTGGTAGACAACTGTGAGTTTTAGAAGGAGTGGGGTCTCCTGCAAAGATTCTGGAGAGTTACTAGAACCTGGTGTCATTGTCAAGACATCAACTTTCCAAGCCCATTAGGATTGCCCAGTTGGAGAAAGGAGAAGAGCTATGAATGACAGAGAAAGAAGACCTAAGAGATCCCAGAACAGACTTGAAGAGTAAAACAGGAACCAGAAAGTCAACTGCAAAGAATGACATATCCTAGGAGCAGTTATGCCATGGTATCATGGAGAGAGGAACAAGTACAAATTAAATTTAGTTAATCATCTACTAAATTGCCTAAGAACAAAATTCTATAAATATATGTGAAAAATGTGCATCCAACCCATTAACCTTACTGAACACATGAGAATTCATATTGGTGAGAAATCCTTCAGATGTAAGCAGAGTAGAAAGGCTGCTAGTCAAAGTGTGTCTCTTAATGCACACCAGAGAATCTGTATCAGTTAGAAACCTTTTGAATGTGAAGAATGTGTTGAAACTTTCAGTCACTGCTCAGCACTTAATCAGCACCACAGGACTGACACTGTTCCTTCCATATGTGATTAATGTTAGAAAGCCTCAGCCAGCACATTAACTTGACCCAACATTTGAGGACTCATTCTAGAGAGAAATCATTTACTTAAAACAAATGTGGGAAAATCTTCTGACAGACCAGACACCTTAGTGAATGTGTAAGAATTCATACTGACAAAAATCTCAATGCATGTATTGCATGATATAAAACCTTTAGCTAGATATGATAGAGCATATCAAGCTCATCACCAGAGAATCCAGAGGAGGATAAGACCCTACAAATGTAAAAACCACAGGAAAGCTTTATACACAAGATATGCATTAACAACCATAAAATTGTTCATACAGTAGTGAAAGTCTATGAATGAGATCAATGTGGAAAAGCCTACTAGCATGATTCATCTTTTAAGAAATATCAAAGACATCACACTGGGATAAAAACGTTACAAATGTAATGAATGTGGAAATCCTTTAGCTATAATTCATCACTTTCTGAGACCATGAAGTACATAGGAGGAATGCATTCCAACATAATGGATAAAAAATGATGCTTGATGTGAGAACAAAAGCCAAGTTTTTTCAATAATTCTAATGCTTTAAAACTTCAGGGCTCAAGTAAATTTCAGAAATCAATATGCTGGCAATTTCAATATTGTTCACTGCAAATAAACACTACATTTATAGATGTCTAATGACTTCCTCTACAAAATATTAAGAAATATTTTTAAGGGATAAATTGGTTTAGTAACAATACTATGTCACATTTCCATGAAATTCCAAAAGGGAAACAGAAGTAAGTGTCTTTGGATAGGTTGCTTTTTAAAATTGCATGAAAAGAAAAAGATTCCACTGAAAAAAGCAACGATTCCACTAGTGATAGCGAAAGTTGTCTTACACAATAATCCTCCTATCTCTTATCTCACTCACACCAGCTATGAAGATAACCTGATCTTTTAAATAAGCGCACCATTA
>NW_004524720.1:7126464-7132327 GCF_000260255.1 Octodon degus
AAAAGTATGTTAATGATCTTATATGCAGTATCAGTGTGTATATGTATACCTATCAGGAGGGAGAGAGGGTCTCTAGCTGCTGTATAGCATTTATCATGTACTAAATCAGAGTTTTTAAACTGTCTTCCATTATTAATAATTCTTCCCTATTTTTCAGGTTTTAGATGTCACTTGGCTTTGACTATGGGGTTTTTGGTTTTTTTTTATCATTATGATGAATTTTTCCCTTTGAATTTCATCTGACTTTTAATAATGAGCTTAATCTGTGATACACTATGAGAGCTAACACTCTTGGATTTGTGTTTTATATTTAATGTGAATCTCTGTATTTTCCTATTTTCTTCTTACTCGACTTTATTGAATTTTAAAAAATCTTTATTTTCTCCTTTAGCCTTAAAATTATACATTCTATTTATGATTCTCTTTTAGTGGCTAAATACAAACTTAAATTATCTTAATTTAAGAAAGTTTGACAGTAATTTTCTCTGTCTTTATTTCAAAAAGAGGACTGCAAAGGCCTTAGAATTATTTAAGTCCATTTTTTTGTTTTCCATACCCTTCTTGTTCAAATTTTTTGGTTAAGTTTGATTCTAAGTACTTCTTTTTAGCGTCTTAGAATAACTTACAAACATCACAATGAACAAAGACGCTTACAGGAAAGTCTCTGAATATACAAAGAAGAAAAATTTTAAGGAACATAGATGAAATAAATATATTCAAAGTATTAAGAATAAAAGGTATGTTAGCAATATTAGGGAAAACAGGAGATAAAGCATCAATTAATACTAATAGTCCTTTAAATAAAGCATTTAAATGGACGAATTAGACAGTAGACCAAATGCTGCTAAAGACAGAATTAGTAAATTAGAAATTAATTCTGAGGAAATCATTCAGAATATAACCCAGAGATAAAGTGGTACAATAAAGGAAAAAAAGGAAGAGGAAGCTAATTTTTACAAAACTTGTTTGACATCTCCTTTATGACTCTAAAAATTAATTTTTTTGGTTTTAGGTTTGTCTTCTCAACCTTCCCTATTTAACCAGAAACTGTTCATAATTTTGCACATATTTTCTAATTAAGGTTTTAATTATGATCAGATCATATCTTTTATGAATTTTTGATTTTAACTCATTAATTGTAGTTTATTGTCTATATTAATAAAATAATTTCTAAACATATTGATTTGTTGGCAGAAAAAGCTTATTTATTTTCATTTCCTGTGAGTTTTTAAAAACTCTAATAGTAAGTTGTTCCTGATTGTGATAGACACAGACAGTTTAATGTTTCTTTAATCAATTGATCACAGAAGCTAATCGAATAACCTCTGACAGTCTAAGAATAATCTTCCTTCTGTTAACAAAATGTTGCACACTCATTAATAAGTCAGGTCACCCTTGCCTGAAATAGAGGCAGCTAAATTCAACCTGTACAACATGAAGGTGCATGATGTTTGTCTATATGGTGTCTATAAATTTTAGCAATACTGATACTCTCTTATGTACTCAGTGTTATATCTGGCATCAAAGAGGATTTAGAATTGTAATCTTTATTAATGTAATACTAATTCATCATCAAGTTTATGAATCAAACATCATTCAACAGCCTATAGATTGCAGTAGAGATGAGTTGCTGCTTATAGGGATAAAGAATAGTCTTCACTAGCCACAGGTATCAGAGACTACCTGGATTCCTTGCTCTTGACTGAAAAAGCAGTCTACATTCTTTCCTGATCCACTTTTATTTGTGTTCCCAAACACAAAGCGATATTATTTTCTATTTTTGAGATAGGAACTCACTATGTAGTTCAGACTGGCCTTGCATTCACTAGATAGAACAAGCTGGCTTTAAATATGCAACCATCCTCCTGCCCCAGCCTCCCAAGTTCTGGGATTATAGGTGTGTACCATCACACCTAGACAGTATTATTTTATTAAAGCAAACTTTTTCTATTGCTCCAAAGGCTCTTTATTAACAAACTGCATTATAGTTTCCTGTTTCACTTTCCTTCATTCTCAGTGGCCTATTGGAGCAGATGCTGTGCTCTGGACACTGTGTTCAGGGATTCTGTGATCTGTGAGACTCCTCAGGTATCCCAACAAGAAAAAACTTGTTTGAGTCTCATGCACCAGTATCCCAGAAGGCAGCCAGGTTCAGTAATGTAGTTAACCTTCTTTATGGCTCTCTATATAGTTAGGTACTCCTTCTTGGTGCTTCCATTTAAAATGGAGATAAAATATTTTGGGATATTATATACTTTACATAATTTATACTATATAATAGAGCTATAAATATATAATACATTTTAAACATAAGATACAATAAATGCATCATACTATGTATTAAATATTAAAAGGTATACATGTGGACTATTTATATACATGTAACTGTAGCTAGTCAGAAATATTTATCTACCTGAAATGGTGAATAGAAATGAAAAAGTACAGTAGTTGATGCTCAACTATGGACTACTAAAAAGACTTGTGAGCCAATTCTAAGACATCATTCTTAGAGGTCAAGCATTTTGGAAAGAGAAAATAATTGTTTTACTCCCTTTAAAATCTTTAGAACAACAAGAAACTGATTTCTTTTTTAAAATTAATTTTATTGAGAAAGAAATAGCAATGAGACAGTTTCAAAAACAGATTAATTGTACAGTTACAATAATGAATACATTGCATATTGTTTTCTTTGTAGTGGCTATTCATAGTACAAGATGCAAACATAATATCTTGTCTAAACACTATTAGTACAAATCTTTCTTCTCACTGAACAAAGAGAAAGTAGCTGTATGTCTATCTATTTTGTATATACAGATACATATATATTTTTTACTGCAAAATAGTTCTTCATTTATATCCCTCTTTTTTGTTTAGTTTTGTCAGAGATGGGTATTCCATTACCATTCAAATATTGTAGGTGCATGAATTCAGCAAAATAATCCAATATAGTATAGTAGTCTATAATAGTAGTGGGTTATCTGCAGAACTGGTAACTATATATGCTGATACCTGTGAACTAAGCAACTGCACTAAGGATAGCAATGTGTAATGCTAGGGCCATGCTTGGAATGCCTGTCATTCTGGTCTTCTAAATGCATACTGCTTCTAATGTCATATCAATTACTGCTAAATTCTCTCTCAAGTAAATGCTTTTGTAAAAAAGATGATAAAAAAAACCCCAAAAGACAAGAAAAAAATGTCATAGGAGACTGATTTCAATATCAAGCTTCCTATAAGTAGAGAGAAATCATAAGTCTTAGCCCTTTCCATACAGGAAAGGGAGGAGCCAAGCCACTGGCCTAATGGTTTCTGAGAAACAAAAGAGAAATCAAGATGGAGAAAGTGGTTTGCCCCATGCCTCAGGCAGTACTCCCCCAATGTTCTGCTCCCAAACTTCAGTGGACTCCAAGAGGGTTTCCTTAAGAATAGTCCTCACTGGGCACAATTCTGCATCAAAATAAAGTAGAAGGGATTGGCTTGTGCCTATGGCCCGAGTGAGTCCTTCAAAGACATTCTAATTTGTTCTAGCATATAGACATCCCGAAAGCTGCCTAGCCCATGACACAAAGTAATTGGGTTGAGCCCCTGGATCTATTTGGAATTTCTGTGCAAGGGGTGAGAGGACTTCTATAAGAATGCAGGCTCCTGGAAGCTGAAGCTGGCTGGCTGAGGCTGAGAGGGTGTGGGGTACTAGACAGAGTCCTCACTGGGGCTGGGTGAGCCCATGAAGAACTACGTGTGTTGCATCCAGCACAGCTCTGGAAGTTCCTGTGAGGGAGGATGAGGGAGGGTGGAGAAATAAAGGTAAGAGTCAGATACAACAAGCTGAGGTCAGGTGGAGGTCAGTTGAAGGTCAGGTGGAGGTCAGATGGCAGTCTCTCTCCAGAAGGGAGGAAAGGAACTGCTCAACCACCAGTGTGTTTATTTACACGTTCAGCAGGTTGATGCCACGTGATACCTCTCTCTGCCTAGCAACCTGCCTGCATGGTAGTGTGGGCTGCCACTCTCTTTGGAGCCAGAGCAGCTTGCTCACATGGCTTGCCTTGGGCACTCTTTGTTCTCAGGACTGACTTGCACCAGTCCTGCACATGTGATCAACCTCCAGCTTCAGCCATTCCCCACACACATGACCTGACCAACTAAGTGGAAAAAAAAAAAAACATGCATTCACCAACAACTGCAAAAAAAGGAATCCTGTAATTGGCCTTGGCAGAACACTGTGTCCCAGAGGACCTAGAAGTCAGCTCAGAACTTATATTCATGAATTTTAGATGGCCCATCCCCAACATCTAAGACAGAAACTATATAGTAAGACAGAAACTATATAGTACTGTAATCCTAACTGAGGGAAAGTCAGAGACAGGGAAAGAAGGAAGAACTGAAAGACAGCATTAATATTCCAAGACCAACTGAGTAATCACCAAAAGACTATTCAATTCCCAGGTCTGCAATACCATTGATTACTTAAACTTTTTCTTTAGATCTACTGTATGACAGGCTAGAAGGAGATCAATTAGGGAAAATAAATAGAAAAGAAGGAAAAAATGGAAGCACAACTTTTGTAAATAAAGTGGGGAAGAGGGGTTGAAGAGAAGGGTGGGGAACTGGAAAAAAAGAATCTAGATATATCACGTATAGGTACAAACACCCAGGATGAATGTGATCATTATGTATATCTAAAATGTACCAATAAACTTCATTAATTAAATTTTATAGAAATTAAAAAATTGCTTTAAAAGAAGTTTTTACGAAACATAGTGTTCAACTAGTGACTTTTCTATACAGATCATTTTACAAATATCTGTTTTCCCCTCTCCTCAGACAGGGAGCATATGATAAGCAAGACTGATTTCCTTTCAATCTTCAAGATAGATAGATGCTTAGATAGATAGATAGATAGATAGATAGATAGATATAGATAGATAGATACAGATATAGATATAGATATATTGATGGATAGATATATTGATAGATAGATATAATGATAGATATATTATCTATATCTATCTATCTATATAGCTATATATCAGAAAGTTCTGAGGTATTTCTTTAAAAGTACACATTTTCATAGCTAGGTTTTGAGATAAACAAACATGAAAAGTACTATGAAAATAAACATCTTGTCAAGCATCAAAGTTCTAGGTTAAAAGAGAAAATCTACAAATATAGAAAAATCAAGCTACAAGGGTCCTTGTGTTCACTTTTCATTAACCTTTCATCTCAAACCTCAAAATATCTTTTGTCATTAAAAAATACAGTCATTAAAATATTGGAATCCTCCTGGACTTTGTACTTATACTTTTCATTTGATCTTCAATAAAGCTCTCTTTGTTCTCGTATATGGGTAATGGATTCAAAGTTCTTATTAGTCTGCTTGTTGCAGCAAAATGCAGTAGTTGAAATTGCTCAGCTCGTGTAACTACAGACATATTTTCAATCAAAAATCTTCCCTTTGGTCTAAGAAAAGGAGGCTGCTTTCTGACAGGTAAGGAATGTGTTCATGACAGGTTGCATCCTTCTGTCACATGGCCAAGGTTTTGGTTTTTTTAATAATCAAAACTAAGGATGAATAACTTTCAAAAGGAGAGGTATCAGAAGGATGTGATAACCCAAGCCTTAATCCCTACACTCTGAGAGGCTGAGGCAGGACGATTCCAAGTTTGAGCCTTCAGTCCAGTGTAGGCAACTTAACTTGTCTTTAAAAAGAAGTCTGGGTCACAGAGAGCACATTGGCCAAGCAATGGCTGTGACTCATCCACATGGCTGACATTGACAAAGGATCTACAATCTGAGGTACAGGATCTCAGGATAAATCCTTAGGGGATTTCACTGACCTTCTCAGACCCAAAAGCTACAACTCTTG
>NW_004524720.1:7132988-7134377 GCF_000260255.1 Octodon degus
GAGTAGTCTGGGATAGAACTCAATGCAAAGACTCTGAGTTCAATCCTCAGTACAAACACAAAATAGCAATCTAAGTACTCAGGTATTCTATAGCCCAAGTACGCACTTTGTAATTCCCTTTTTTTTCCTGTTGTTCTACCAAAGAAAAAGGTAATTCTGAGTGCTGGCTACATAACTTCCCTCCTCTATTATCAAGAAGAGGCACTAGACTGGACAAGTCTAAAGCGTTCAGTGATAATCCTATTTTGGGATACAGTCCTTTGTTGAGTTGTACAAAGGCATCAAAGCTTGCTTCTTTCTCATTGTATTTCTACTATTTCAATGATGTTATTTCTACTTTTTTGCTGCTATGTTGGATATTTGTTTTTTCTGGTATTGGATGATCCAAATTAGGATTTTGCACTTCCCAGACAGATACTTATGTTGCTGAGCTATATCCCCAGCCCTTTCTTGCTATTTTTCCAAATTACCCCAGAAGGACAAGTGAGGGTAAAGTAATGATTAAAGGGAGGGAAACAAGAACGCTTGGGGCTAGGTTATTCTAAATCTCACACTGCCTTTTATGTCACTGAATTAGTGTTTCTTTCAATTGTGGGCATGTAGCTGCATAGTGCCTGCCTCCTCTCACAAGATATCTATGAGCACACTCTTTTTTATTTTTTATTTTTTTTCAGAACCAGGGATTGAACTCAGGCCCTTGTGCCTGCCAGGAAGCGCTTATTCCACTGAGCCATGTCCCCAGCCCCTGAGCACACTCTTAATCGTCAGAGGAAACCAACCTAGAATCATGTCTGGATGACCCCTTAAGAAAGTTATTTAACCTGTTTTTAATCTGTAAAAGGTAATAAAACCTACCTTAGGAGGTTATTATGAAGATCAAATGAAGTAGTGGCTATGAAGAATTTAACATAGTATTTGACATCATGATAACATTGTAGTTCCTTGATTGTGAGCTGAAGCTCAGAGTGAGCAACTGTATACCTGAGAGGAAATTGTCATGACCTTCTGTGCTTCAGAGTCTGTCAGAATGCTGTGCAGGTATTATATCATTTCACAAAAATAAGCACACAAAAATATGGTTAAGATCTTGTGCATAATATTAAAAGGCAGTTCATGCAAATATTTGATGCTTGGTAAACCAATTAATATTATGTTTTAAGCACTTTATTCATATTCTTAAACTCCTCTATACTAGATATACAGTATGTTTAAGCAAAAATTAGATCTCCAATTTCCTTCTTGAGTTACAGTTGTAGAAGAAACACATGGAATGTTTCAATCTTGGGATGTATAATATAGAGGGAACTTGTGTTTTCTTGTAAATGCAATGCAAAACCTTTTCAGGTAACATTATATTTGGTAGACCTACCCATATCATTGTATGTCAGA
>NW_004524720.1:7134864-7137781 GCF_000260255.1 Octodon degus
GACCAAGATAAAGCAAGACCTATATAACAAGAAATGTAACTTTGGTATATGACAAGGTCAGTGAAATCCCCTCAGGATTTACCCTGAAACCCTGTACTGCAGTTTGTAGATCCTTTGTCAGTGTCAGCCATGTGGATGAGTCACGGCCATTGCTTGACCAATTTGCTCTCTATTGCTTTTAACAGACCTAAACTGCAAAAAAAACCTAAATAACCAACATTAGTATTAAGAATAAAAATTTTTAGGTGCATGTATACATGCCTTTCTTTGGATATTTTCTTAGGAACAGAATGTTTGCTGTGTAGCATATATTTGAGTGGTAGATATTACCAGTTTTTCAGTTATATCTGCATACATTCCTCACAGCACTATATGATAGTTCCAACTGGTATATCAACTTACCAGCAGGGTTTGAGTGTCCTAGTGCATGAAAGTGGGACTATAATTTTTCTGAGTCCCTGCATATACTATCTATTTCACTTACACATTTCAGTGACTCTACGGTGGCATTTTAAACCAATCAGGCTGTAACGTTTACATATATGCTTTGATTTGACTTGCTAATTTTTATATGGAAATTTTATATGTTTACTTATGAATATTAGCCTATAATTTTTTACTTTTGTATGTAATATTCTTTTTTTATAATGTCCCCTTAAATTTTGTTGTCAAGCTTATGTTTCTCTCATAAAGCAAGAGGTTTTACTCCTCATAAGACTTTTTATAATGTAACCTTCATTTCTTTTATAAATTTTTGGGAGATTTTTTCTTTAATGCACCTTAACCTGATGAAGAAAAGTATATGGTCAAATTCTTTAAAATGTGTAAGAAAAAAAAAAGAGATAAAAAAATTAGGGCCAGGGAGATAGTAGAATAAGCGCCTGCCTGGCTAGTACAGGGTACTGAGTTCAATCCCGGATTGGGGGGGGGGCGGGGGGAGAAGAAAAGAAAAAGAAAGAAAAGGTGTAAGATTGTGTTTTCTAATTGCTGTGTCAATTTGGATATATTATGCTTTTATAAGGGATTTGTCTATTTCTAATGAATTTTGAAATGACTGAATCAAACATATGGATTTTGATACCATATTGTAACTATCACATGGTAACTCTTAGGTGAGACACTCAAAACGTAAACAAATTAAAAAGCAAAATGAAGAGGCATAGTAAGAATTAGGAAGGTAGACTCTGTAGAGATGAGAAGGGAATCAGAGAAGGAGCAAGAGATAAGAGGGGAGCAAGTGGTGAAAACGATCAAGATGCAATATGTTCAGTCCCCTGTGATGAACGTTATCACTGTGTATCTCAAAAATGTACTAATAAAAGAGAATACTTTCTTAAGATTTATTTGAGGTATTGGTGGGTGTATTACTTACTTTTCTCTCGTTGTTGGGACAAATAACCCCACACTCAAGCTTAGGGAAGGAAAGGTTTATTTACAGCTCACACTTACTGGAGGTTTCATAGTTCAAAGCAGCCTGAATTACATATCAAGACCTGGGAACATTGCCGTCCCTCCCTACAGGGTCTGGAAGCGCTTCCTTGTCCAGGATGACTCTGCATATCTCCAAGGGAGGCCGCAGGTCTGAGGAAGTGGGTAGGGAGGCGCATGCTGTCAGTTTAACCGTTAGCCCCTCTCTGACCTCGCCCCTAAAGTCCTGCGGTGGTCCTCTGGCCCCGCCCCTCGAGCCCCGCTCTGCTCCTGGAGCCCTAACGGCCCCATGATGGACATGAGGCTTTGGGGGGGACAACTAGATACAAACTATAACAATGGAGTAGCTCAGTGATAGAACATTTTCATCCTAGGCACAGGCTATGGGTTCAATCCCAAGCAACTTCCACACACACAAAAAAAATATTTGATAGCTACAGATTTAGATTAATGTTCCCTTTTATTAAATATCAACAATTCATTGTTTTTCTCTTTTATTCTTTCTCAGCTAGCTGAGAATTTGATTTTCTAGATTTATTCAAAGCATTTGCTTTCTGCTTTGTTAATTTTCTCCATTACATCGCACTTTTTCTATTAGTTTTTAAATCTTTATTTCCTTCCTTTTGCTTTCTAAGTGTTAAGAGGGGAGATTTTAATGTTTTTGAAATAGGTACTTGGACCACAGGTTTTTAGGTTTTTTTTTTTTTAATGTATCTTAATCCTCCAAAATTCTCATTAAATATGCTCTTAGATGTATTCTATATGTTGGATATATCAGATATTCATTGTTTTATGGTAAAAAATGTTTCTATTTTTCACCTTAATTTCATCTTTGACTAATGGATTATGGAATCAAGTAGGTTAATATCCGAGCTTTCAGGGAACTTATTGTTCTGTTTTTATTGGAGAATAGCTTAATTCCACTTGAATTTTAGCTTGATGACTTGTCTAGTTTTGATAATTCTGAGTCTCACTTAACGGCCCAGTATGCAATCATTAATGTTTGAATAACGTTACTTACAAACTTGGAAAAAATGCATAAATTATCTCCAGTACATATTGAATTAAAAAAATAATTTTAACTTTTATCAGTACAATTCTAGATTTTATTATGTTGCCTTCATCATGAAGAATTGGGACAGGCATGGAACACATCTTAATTCTTTTTACAACTTCTTCCTTTCCTTGTTTTCCCTTCCCTTTATCTCTTAGCCTCTTTCTCATTTGCAAATTATCTGTCCCCTTATTTTCTATTATTGATCTTTTATTTTGCTCTTTCATTTATACTCAGAGTTACACTTATAAGACAAGCATTTATTTATTTATTGGTACTAGGGGAGCACCACTCTGCTACAAAGAAGGATAAACTTGTGTTATTTGTAAGAAAATGAATGCACTTTGAGACAATAATATTAAGTGAAATAAATCAAGACTCAATAAATAAGTAAATAAGCAAATAAATAAACTCAAGTAGGTCAAGGGATTTTCA
>NW_004524720.1:7137967-7156365 GCF_000260255.1 Octodon degus
GCTTATTCCACTGAGCCATCTCCCTGGCCCCTTGTTCACCAAATTTCTGATATTTATTTTAGGGTCAACATTATTAGATGCATGCAAATTTAAATTTTATCTTCTTATAACATTGATTTTACTTGTGCTTACTAAATATGTTTCTTCATCTTTAAAAATCCTTACGTTTAAGATTATATTGTCTGACACTAACATCTTTTTGATAATAACTATAGGAAATCTCCTTTTTATTTTTTTGCATATAAGTTTTCTATAATTTTTGTTTGTGTATTTATTTGTTCAGGAATTAGACTCAGTGTCTTTGAAGTGAGCTATATCATTGTTCTTTATTTTATTATTTTATTTTATTTTGGGATAGTGTCTCCCTATGCTGCTAAATTGCTTAGACTGGGCTCAAATTTTTACTCTTCCTGCCTCTCCTCCCAAGGAGCTAGGGTTAGAGGTATCTACCACTATACCCAGCTCTTTGACTTTAAGGAAGTTCTCTTTTAGGAAACTGTAGCAGCATGACATTTTCATTGGTGTATTTAAACTATTTCGATACACTTATTCATATTTGGTCATGTGTCCCTTAACAAAGGGATTATATTCTAAAAACTGAAACACCAACTAATTGTATCATTGTACAAATTCCAAAACCTATGTTGAGACAAACCTAGTAGCATAGATAGATCGCTCAAGGTGGTCTTTTGGTGCAACTAATAGATGTGATAGATCTTGTCTATTTTTCTATACCTTATCATATATATCTCATATGGCTCTTCTTTTTAAAAAAAATAATTTTATTGAGAAACAAATAGCAATGAGACAGTTTTAAAACTGATTACTAGCACAGTTTAAATAATTAATACATTGCATATTGTTGTATTAGTGGATATTCATTGTACAAGACACAGACATGATATCCTCTCCACAAAAACTATTAGAACAAATCTTTCTATTCATTAAATTAAGACTGTATATCTATCCTAACTATTTTGAATATACAGATAGAAAATGGTTGTTTATTTGTATTCCCCTTTTTTGTTTAGTTTTGTCAGAGAAGGGTATTCCATTTAAATATTGTAGGTGCATGAATTCAGCAAAATATTCCAACATAGTCCAGTAATCCATAATAGTAGCAGGTTTTCCGTAAGACTGGCAATGTCAGAAGTTGTTGACTTGAGCCTTTTACAGCTCAGCCTATTAATATGTATTTACTTTTTATACTTCATTTTCATACTTTTCTGCTGGATGGTTAAGACCAAGATAAAGCAAGACCTATATGACAAGAAATGTAACTTTTGTATCTGACAAGGTCAGTCAAACACCATCAGGACTTATCCTGAAACTCTGTATCATAGTTTGAAGATCCTTTGTCAGTGTCCACCATGTGGATGAGTCACAACCATTGCTTGACTTATTTACTCCCTGTGAAAGCCTGAGAGACTGTTTACTCTCCATATCACTCTCCTTAGGCACAGTCTACATCATTGATCACTTTCCTCTGTAGCCCCATAATCTCTTTGATCAGAAAATTTGGGACACAACTGAGTTACATGATGTTACAGTACAGGTTCTCTTATGTCCTGAGTCTTCACTGAACTTGAAAGGCTAGGGCAAAAAGGTTGGCTGTTTTTGCAGTCATTCTTTTTCTCTAATTTTTGGTCTGTAAACTTAGGTTATTAACCCTCCAGAAGAGAAGCTTATTTTTATTACCCTACAACATAGACAATTGAGCTTACCCTCACTGTCTGAATGTCAAACATCTTAGGCATAACATGGAACAGGTATTTTCCATCAAGTATTGATACATTAAACTTTAAGTCCTTACAGAATATAAAGAAAAAAATTTAAAAATGAGAGATATTTAAAATATGAACAATTACTTATTTTTACGCAGAAATTTAGAAATCTAACCATATACAGCATTGTAGCAGGACAGTCCTGTGACATTTTTTTCTTCTCTCTCTTTTTTTTTTAATTTATCACCCTTTTTTTAAAAAAAAACAAACAAACATTTCCTTGAGAGACAGTATGGCAGTAATTGGTATGTCATGGCAAACAGTACGTATTTAGAAGACCGGAATGACAGGCATTCTAAGCATGACCCTACCATTCACATTGCTATCTTCAGTGCAGTTGCTTAGTTCACAGATATCAGCATATATAGTCAGTCAGGATGAGAATCCTACCAATTAACTGCTAGTTTCAAAAACATGCTGAAGATTATCAGAATCATTACCTTACTCATCTTGTGCCTATAAATGTATGGCTTTTCCCTTGTCATGTTTCCTAGCTTTGCTCCTTGCCCTCTCTTCATTGTCTAATCCCCAAGATCCCCCTTTCCTTTTAATTTTGTTATAGCTTTCTATTTATATTTCTTTTTTGATTTCTTATACTAGGGAGACTATACAATAATTACACATGTGGGTCTGGTTTATTTCATTGATGAGTATATCTTTAAGTGGCATCCACTTAACTATAAAGGCTTTGAATTTATCATTCTTTATAGCTGAGTAATACTCCACTGTATAAAAATACCACATCTTTTTCATCCATTCCTCAGGTGATAGGCATCTTGGTTGTTTCCAAGATTTGGCTATCACAAATTGTGCTGCTATACACATAAGTACACATGTATCACTATGATATGATGTTTTCAGTTCCTCCAGGACCTCTTCTATTTGTTTCTACACTTTCAATTTGTTTTTTTTTCTCCATTTATCAATCTGAATATACTCTTGGGGCTTATTTTTCAGCTTTCTCTCTTTTGAACTGTGTGAAATATCTAGTTAAACGCTGGAAAACTATTGGTCTCTTAAGATTATTTTTTGTGTTTTTCAGTTCTAGAAATTCAACTTCAGTATTTTTTTCAAGTTTTGGTAATATTATCAGTTGATCATTTTATTAGCTGGATTATATTAATTATACTTTTTAAGTCCAGGTTTTCTGCCTACCAAATCTGGACCACTTATTTCTATTGTGTATTGTTTTCCTTGTTTTATTAATGGCAGGCCAGCAATGCTTCCTGTAAAAGAAACTAGAAAACATAAAATATTTGTGTCTTTTCCTATTTTCCAGGTACTATTTTAGATCTTTATCAGTTACCTGACTTTTTTTTTCAGAAATATTATGACCATCTGAGGCCTAGAGTGGGAGGTTCACAAGGACAAATTAACTTATTGAAAATTGGTTTAAAGAAGTAGAACCACAGAATAAATTTGAGCTAGGTCTTTCTTAAATGAGAAAGGGATCACCAGTGGGATTGAGGGTACAGGATGGGGATGAAAAAGGAATTAAGGTATATTATGTATCTGTATCAACTCTACATAAAGAATATAAACATTTTGTATTGCAACAAGTATAAACAACAACAACAAAACTTCCAAGACTCTTCCCACTGCACTAGGCCAAATGTGGGACACAGCAAACTATTAGTAGCTAGTGATTAATGGTGAATTTCTATGCTAATTACTCCAAAATATAAAATGTGGCATTTAATGTCCTGTTATATTTATTTTATTTTTTGTAGTACTGGAGATTAAACATAAAACCTTTATATGGAGTTTATATCCACAGATCTTTTATGAAAAATTTAAATTTTGAGATAGGGTCTTTCTAAATTGCTAAATTTTCTGGAGTGGGCTTGAACTTGCAGCCTTCCAGTCGCTGTTTCACAGAGTGCTGGAATACACAATAATGATGAATATTAGAGAGATCACTACATTTCACCCTTCAAAGTTTTTTTTTTCACCCTTCAACGTTTGAAGACAGCAATTTAAGACTTTGCTTTCCTGAAGATGACCTAAAGAACAAGGTAAGAAAAAGAGAACAACAAATGAGTGAGTTGCAAAAGGAGCATTTTGTTTTGCAGTGTTTGTACATTGGGGCAATGAGGGATATATTTCTGATGTTTTAAATGCAGAGCTGAGCACCAGATTCATAGAAGGAAGAGGTACGGATTGTAAGTAAGAGATGAACAGCAACTTAAGGCACAGAAGTAATAGGTTTGTCATCTCCACATTGTTAAAATAACAAAATATTCTACATTTTTAAAATCAGGGTTTCTTTTTTTTTTGTTTATTACTTACATGTTTTCTTTTTATCTGTAGTGATAAAAGGTGAGACAAGAATAATACGAAAAGATAATTGGAGGTAATGACAGGCTGCAATTACTCTAGGCACTCTAGGCACCCTTGTGCCTCTTATGTTCAGTTCTGTACATGTGAAACACCCTTGGGGCAATGTCTCTGAAAGGGTGCTACTACTGTGCACTGTGTGGTGAGACTTGAAACATGACAGATTCAAGCTTTTTTAGCAGGGGAAAAGTATGAAAATAGAGCAAAAATTTATACTTTACCTAACATGTATAACCAGACAAGAAATTGCAACCAACTTTGTTATTTATGAGCTAGCATTATAGGAAAAGTGAGATCTGGGAGAAGAGATAAGAAGGGGCTAGCTAGAGAAGTAAAGATGTATGGAAAGATTGAGGGGAGAACAGTAGAGAAGTGGGCAGGGGCTGACTCTGAGTTTGTGGAAAGGTTATTTAACATGGTAACCTCACTGAATATGCTATGAATGACCATGAAAATCAACTGGAGGACCTTCTAGGTTTCAAATCAACTGAACATACTGAGGCCCAAGGCATTTCATTCATATTCTGAAAGAGCCCATTGCACTTCTGTGGGGCCCTTAATTTGAGCCTGGACCCCAAAGCTGAGCCTGGAGCCTCAGTTCAGGTGTCTTATGCTAGGCCAAGAATCCAGGGAGCAGGCAGATTCTTGGATTCTCAGAATGGGAGCCAAAAGCCCACCAAGCAGGAGCTCCTTTCTTGCAGGGGATTTAAGGATGCAGGAATGGTTTCTCTAGCAGCTCTATGTGTGGCTGTTTGCATAGAATTATTACAACTTTTAATCATTTTACTTGCCTTCATACGCTCATCCCTAAAAAAACTTTCTTAAAGATAGTGAGCTAGCAAGAATGAGCCACTTGTTCTACTATCAGCCTCAAGGAACCTGTATCCGGGGCCATCTGAGCACAAAGGAAAAACAGAGGAAGAAGGGAATTAACAGATGCTGAATACTGAGCAAGACAACTGATGGATAAAGGTTGGGTTTCTCTGGATTTAGAAACAATGAAACCTGCACATATATTTAATCTGAGTGCCTTTGGAAAAACACCTTGACTGCTAATTGTTATACTAGAAACACCATAATATTATACATTCAATATTTACAATATAGTATTTTTCCTATTCACCTGCTCCAGTATTACTTGATCAACAGCTCTAATTCTTCAAGCACTTGCCTATTTTGTGACAGCATGAGGGATAGCTAGCTAAAAATAGCTAGACCCTAGCAGTGAACTAATTAACGGGAAGTGGTATCAAAGAGGAAAGAATTTTGGAAAACATTCATGCTTTCTATATGGGAAATAGGTACAGGGGAGAAGATGGTGAGTTCAATTTTGGACATATTAGACTTAATTTTTCTTAATAAATGAGCATATTCTACAAAGAAACAGCTATCTTTTTATACTCAAGGCTTTCTCTCTGCTAATCACCATGCTAAAAAGACTGCATATATTCTGATTTAATTTTCAGAAGTATACTGTATAAGATAGGTATCTGTATAGGCTTATTTGACAGATGACTAAACTGAGGGACATAACTTGTCCAAGGTGGCACAGTAAGTTACTGTTGCAGCTGGGTTTGCAAGAGAACAGATTTAATACTGGACACATTGCTTATAGGATTTTTTTTTTTCTTTTTCTTTTCTTTTTTTGGGGGGAAAGGTCTACAGAGTGTTCAGGCTCTCACTACCAGATCAGACTCATAGTGATCTGCTTATTTACAGCCACCCAAGAGCTGGAATTACAGGTGCACACCACCATGCCCAGTCTCAATGGCCATCTCAGTGCACCCCTGGGGGTGGGGCCAGCATGGCAGGCCCAGGGATCTGTACCTGCTTGTAGGTTCTTTAATCCACTCAGCTATTTTGCCGGCCCTTTATAGGATTGTTTTATAATATTCACTGAAAAAGTCAAATGTAGAACAGCGCAAAAGATCTGTCCATGCACTAGAGACTCAAAGGGCCAGCTGAGAGTCTGGCTCCCATGCCAATGTTCTGCAGCAGTTCAGATGAAGACCCAGAGCTCATGCCAATGTCTCATGCAAGTCTATGTGGAGGATCTCTATGGGGAAGGCCCAAAAGCCAGTAGTAGAAGCTGAAAAGTCTGTGCCAACAGGGTGAAGTATCTGTGCCACCAGGCTGAGAGATCTGCACCAGAGCTGTTTCAATGAATAATGTAGTCAGTACCCAGTGGTTTGAGGAGCAGAGAGCAGATGGGCCCTTATTTACCTTTGTTGTTGCAAAATTTCAAAATAATAATAAATAGGGCTAATGGATGGAGTTGAGATGGGTGGAGTTCCAGAAAGCATTTGCCCATGCACAGGAGTGTTTCTGAAATGCCACTTAAGATTATAAAGACCAGAATTGGATGGGCAAAGGAGAGGTCGACATAATCTTTCATTCTCAGAAGCACTAATATATGGGCACCCTGTAGAATCCATCTTACATTTCACTCTTTTCCCGCATGTCATTGTTAATGAATATGTACTGGATGGTCAACCATGGGCAGGCAGGCATTTCTACCCCACACAGCATGTTGGTTGCTTGAGGGAGATACTGTCTTCTTTGTGCATCATGAAACCTGAGACTTGTCATGCATGATTATGTGTCTCCCTTAATAAGAGAGAGCAACTGCTAGCTTCAAGTTCAGAATGGAACCTGGTTAGGGAGGGGAACATCCTGCTAGCCAGATGGGGAAGAGTTCTGCCAGCTTCCAGTGCCAAAGAAACCTTGGATTGTAATCAATAACAAACCTATGAGTAGACCACCCAGGAAATTGTGGCTGTGAACCAAACTTCCTTCCTACCTTGGTCTAATCTCTTGGTAACTTTTCTTGTTAGTTTCAATTTTGCTACTACGATCTTGGGAAAGAATCCCCAAAGAAGAGATTTTTAAAAGGGAGTAGGCAGAAAGAATGGTTGGAAAGCTAGCTTTCCGATGCTGGCTCACACGAAAGAGAGTTCTGGTTAGGTACATTATCCAGGGCTGCAAACTTTAATGAATTTTGATTGATGGATGGAAGTCAAAGCTAAAAACCAAGGGAATGCCTACACATGTTTAAAGATT
This sequence comes from Octodon degus, assembly GCF_000260255.1. Classification (NCBI taxonomy): domain Eukaryota; kingdom Metazoa; phylum Chordata; class Mammalia; order Rodentia; family Octodontidae; genus Octodon; species Octodon degus. The sequence goes on from NW_004524720.1 coordinate 7,145,149, forward strand.
TTGAATTAGAAAGGCTTTCCTCCCAACTTTTCCTAAAAGGAAGTCACATAGAGAAAGCAAAATAGTGATTAAGGAACTAGGGGGGCAACAGCAGGCCACTTTCCTCTGGGGTTTTCTGAGTTCCCAGGCCAGGCCTGCCGGGCTGTCTGCTTGGGAAAGGAGCAAGGGCTCTCAGCCACAGTTTCTCATCTCAACTCCACATCTTTCTGCCAGATGGTCAGGAGGTGCTGGCTCTTCTGCTAAGTGCAACCTGAGCCCAGAGCACTTTGGTCCACTGACTTCCCCCTTGCTCTGTCCCCTTCTCCAGCAAGGTTCAAATCTAGGTGCCAGGCAGCTGAGAGGCCAGCGGCTTTGGTACTGCAGGCAGAATCTTCGCAGCAGCAGTGCTGGCTCCAAGGTGCAGGAAATGCCCACTCTAACCACCTTTGTCCTTTATAGGGTAAATACACTCTGTCTTGTCTTAAGTTTATCTGTAGTATTGTCCTGACTTTTAAAAATTGCATCCATGATCTGAAAAAATTGTGAATGTTGTATATAAACTTAAGAGTGCAGATCCAGCCCATTCATAATTGTTAATTTAAAAAGGAAAGGGGAAAAATCATGTGTATATATGTATATACATAGGCTAGCTAAGATGATTGTATTACTAATTTCTATTGATTTTTGAAGGGATCAGTTAATGCTTAAATTTTTTGGTTTGACCAATTATATACACTGATATCTGGTACTCTGAGCAACTACATTGAAGACAACAATGTATAATGTAACAGCTATTGTTGAATATCTGTCATCTGGGTTTTTAAAAATTGTATAGTTTCTAATGTCTTATGTTATTTTTTATCCTCTTTATAATAAAAATACCCCCCCAAAGACCTCCAAAGACCTAAAAAAATAAATAAGTAGGGATGGAATGGATAAGACCAAGTTTTGCAGGGTGCTTCTTGCCTGGAAGATTTGCTCCCAAAGGGACTTGAGTGTCTCCCTGCTCCTTTCTACACTGACTTCCTGCGGTAAAGTTTGGGCAAGGGCCTGGAGATCCACTCAGGAGTCGGAAAACTGCCCAACCTGGGGAGGCGCCCCGTCGGCGGCCACCCCCTTCCGGAAGGCCGGCTCCTTCTGCCCTTGAGTTCTAGCTCGGATGAGGACCGATGTCTGCATCTCCAAGTCTTCAAGGCTACCCGAAGTCCTGAGCCAGAGAGGCTGGGCGTAGCTGGGCGGGAGAGGCAGGCTCTGTGAGCTCGCGTTTGAACTTTGTGCCCAAGAGACATCTGGGAAAACGTTTCTCATAGAAAATTATGTCATTTATATAAATACTTAGCAAATAGTTAGCAAATATGCATAAGTTTTCGCAGAAGCTGTCGGCATATTAACTGTACTGGTGTCATCGGGTAACATAAACACCAACAGCAAATAGGTGATTTTCCAAAAGCGCATGATTCCTCTGGAGAAGACTGTGAACTCTGTGGAGACAGCTAATCGTGCATGTTGGTGCCTACCTGTGACCTCTCCTCCCTATTACTGACCCTTGTCGCCAAGCATGCTGCCTGTGGGAGGAACAAGGCCACTCCCCCTACTGTTGGGTCCTGGTCTCCAGGGGAAACCGATGCCAGGAGTCAGACCTTTGTCACAGAGAAAATTCTGTCAGAGAGGAAAGAAATGCAATTGTCAGATGAGTGTCCCGATAGGAGAGGACGGGGAGACAAGAAACTGCCCCGGGTCTGGTCCTGGAGGAGACCAGTGACTCGGGCCTGCGGCCCGCGGAGAGGAGGACTCCAGCGAAAATCTCAGCAACCAAGTCGCGAGTGCACCGCGGAGGGAACAAGCGCCCGGTCGGCTGAGGCAGCTTCCCCGCGCTCCCACCCCGACGCGGACACGCGTTCCCAGCTCGCTCCGGTGCTGCTGGGGACATTGGGCCGACGGCCGGCGGCCGTTGTCCGGCGGGGCCGACAAGGGGTGGAGGAGGTGGGTGGACTAATGATGAAAAAGCCTCCTCGGTCCAGGCTCCTTAATTAAATGCATGGAAAGAGCCGAGGCGAGCACATCTGGTTTCAATCTGCAGCTCTTTGATGGCATCAAATGTTCTTTTCCCAGATCAGGGCTGGAAGTTCTGGGCTAACTGCGGCCGTTTGCGCACACGCGGACCCGTCTTTTCCTCTCTATCGAGCCTCTCGGCTCTATCAGGGGGGAAAAAAAAAAAGAATCTAACAAGAGAGCGAGGAAGCGCATGTGTGTGTTTGTGTTTAAAGAACAAAACCCCAAAAACTAAGGGCTTAATATTTTATTTATTCTTCATATACACTTTTCTAATGAAACTGAATTTCCTGACAAAACTGCTCAGTACTTTTTTGCCCTAGGTCAAGTTAGGTCTGGGCGAGCGACAGAGCCCTCGGGGAGACCGAGACGGGAATTCTAGGGGTTCCCGCGCCTTCCGCCCGCCCCGGGCGCTCCAGTTCTTCTGGGCCCAGCGTGGTCACCCGGGAAAGCGACCTTGGCCACAGCGAAGAGGTTACAAGATTAGCAGGACTAGGTTCTTTGCTACTTAATCCGTTCGCGTAGTATTAAGCAACGCCCAGGAGGATCTATGTGGCGCTTCCTTGATCTCCGAAACCATCCGGAGTCTGCAAGAGAGGCGTGGGAGCGCCTCCGTGATTACTGCGCTTGTTGTTTTATTGCATTATTTAATAGGCTGACGGCGGAGCCAAACACAGCCTCGGTCTGCTAGCTCTCCAGCTCTTCTATCTGGACGCGCCCTGCGCTCCCCTTCAAAAAAAAAAAAAAAAACCTGCTAAAACAGCGGGAAACACTAAGGGGGGAGAAAATTTGATTGTGATGGTTATGGATTGTTTTTTTTCCAACAAGTTTCCCTGTAGCTGTTATCAAAACATGCAAATGAGTTTTTTCCAACGGGATCTTAAACAAATCTGGAGGAGTTAATGCCAAAGCAAAATAATCAGCTCGTTTGAAGTTACTGTGGGTTTCAGTTTGTCTTTTCTCCCTGATACTATTGCAGGGGAATGTAATTAGTCCTTCACTTTAAAAATCCAAGGGTTCTCTCTACTCTCCCCTTCCTCTTCCTTTCTCCTCTCCCTCCCTTCTCTCTCTCTCTCTCTCTCTCTCTCTCTCTCTCTCTCTCTCTCTCTCTCTCTGATGTTGGCAAAGGGGTTTTCTTAATCAGAGTTTTTTTTTGGTCTGAGGGAAAGGAGGAAGAAGGAGATTGCAATGGAGAAAGGGGGTCTGTAAAACGTCAGGCGCGGCACAAAGGCTTTGCCACGTAATTACAGGCTCCTATTAAGTGGAGATCTGCCCTCCCAGGGGTCTCCAATTTTCTTGTATTCCCTACAAAGTCTCCTCTGCATGCCAGTTTGTGCCTTTTGAAGTGCCAGAGAGCTTCTTGATCCAACTGAGGAGGAAAAAGGAGCTCAGCGAGAAGAGGGGGAGAGCGAGAAGGGAAAGGGGGGAACACACCACCACCCTCCTCTGGATTCTTGGAGCCCTACATTTTTTTACTTTTTACTTTTTTTTTTCTTTTCTTTTTTTTTAAACTTTTTTTTTTCGCCTTACGAAAAGTAAAGTGAGAATCCTGCTCTCTAATACATCTGCAAGACATCACCCTCTCCTGAAACTTTAGTCACTCCTGAGAATCCACGGGAGTGCAGAGAGGGGGGAACACGTTTTCTTGAAGATGTTTTAAAGCTGGAACAAGCCTCCTTCTGTTGATGCTTGAACTCTTGCCGGGGAATAACTCTCTTAAAAAAAAAAAACATTTTTTAAAAACCCACTTTGATTCTTCTCTCCCACCCCTTCTTCTCTCTTCTGTTTGCCTAACTCCCCCGCCCTGCTGGCCTCCCCTTTTCCCCTCTCCCCCTTATTCTTACGTTTAGGGTGCGCGTGGTGCGGATGCGTTTTGAGAATTGATTTTTCTTTTTCTCCTGACCTAAACAGGGTAACTTTTTAAGTTTACTTTTTGGTGTGGATTATCTCTGTTTGGACCGCGCCGGACTTGGCTTCAGGAAAGCAACCAAGGCTGCGGAAGGCTACGGGTGCAGAGCTCTCTGCTCTGCAAAAGGGGTCCCCGCCCTTTCCCCCACTTTCTCTCTCTCTCTCTCTCTCTCTCTCTCTCTCTCTCACTTGCGCGCTCTCTCTCTCTCTCTCTCTCTCTCTCTCTCTCTCTCTCTCTCTCCACTCCCCCTCTCTCTTCCCTACTCGCCTCCTCTCCCCCCTCACCCCCACAGCCTTTGGTGTTGATTCGAGCGGGAAGAGGGGGGTGGGTGGGATCGAGGGGGGACCATGACCTCCAGCTACGGGCACGTTCTGGAGCGGCAGCCGGCGCTGGGCGGCCGCTTGGACAGCCCGGGCAACCTCGACACCCTGCAGGCGAAAAAGAACTTCTCCGTCAGTCACCTGCTAGACCTGGAGGAGGCCGGGGACATGGTGGCAGCACAGGCTGACGAGAGCGTGGGCGAGGCGGGCAGGAGCCTGCTGGAGTCCCCGGGTCTGACCAGCGGCAGCGACACCCCGCAGCAGGACAGTGAGTGTCTGGGATCCGGGCGCAGGGCCGGGTAGAGGGCGGCAGCAGGAGGAGCTCGGAGTTGCTGCGGGAGCTGCAGCAAGCGCCCGAGAAGTGGTTGTCGCTGTTAGGGAAAAGGGGTGATAAAGAAGGGCTCCGAGGTGGCGCGGGAGAGGCCCCTGAGGCCTGGCGCTCTAGGTGCAGCTGTCTTGGCTGCTTCCGTGTTTCGGCGAGGGTAGTTGGCTGGCTAGGCATCCAAGGGCTGGGACAGTTACTGTCCGGGCGCGATCCGGACAGCTAGCGGGTCACAGAAGTGAAGCAGAGTCCGCGGGACTGGGGCGGCAGAAGGTGCGACTGAGGGATGGGGGCGCGGCTCTGCGAAGCGCTTTTGCCGACCTCAGGGCCAGCGCCCTGTTCCCCAAGCTGCTCGGTGTCCCCTGCTGCCGCCTCCACCTGCAAAGGGATTTAAGGTTGAGTGTAAAGCCCTGCTGACCAGCGCGCACTCCGGAGAAGCAACAGGAATGTCTCTTAGAGATGACATCCGCGATCCCAAAACGCTGAATCCCGCACCGGGCACAGAAGCGAGGGAATTGCGGGCTTCAGAACTGAGGCCAGTGTCACATTTCAGGCGCTATCTGTTGGCCCTGAGACCTGCATTAAAGTCCAAATACAAGCTTCCTTCCCTAGGGTGATCGACTGATCCGTCACATGAAGATCTCGCACCATCATTAACTTTGCCTTTAATATATGACTTCGAGTGTATCCGAAGGTCCCTAAAATGTAACTGTTTTGTCTGATCCACGGATAGTCCCTTCGCTTCTCAAGGTTGCAAAATCTGAGTTGGGCTGGAAGTTATGAAATAATTGCTTTATGTGCCATTAGTGCTATTTTGTGAAATTTAGGAACTTTGGGAACCCACCAAAATTCTATGATTTTCACAAAACATTATTCATGTCAGACTTTAAAAAAACAGCCACAAAAAGAAAACTGGGCTCAGGAAACGCTGGAAATGAACTGGGTGCCTTGGTGGGGCCCCACTGGATCTAATAGTAGAGAGGCCAGAGCTCTTGCCTCTTATTCTCATTCTTCAGCTCAGCTTTGGTGAGGGACTGAATGATTTTAGCCAGAGGCGGTCTGGATATTATGCCCACTTAGTCTTTCAGAGGGTGAGGTGGATGCTGAGGAAGTCTGACCTGGCTTCTCAGTCAAGAAAGGCAGCAAATTTTGAGGAATGAAGGGTCAGTGTCCCCCAACGACTTCAGAAGGGTTGGTTCAGAGGCAGAAGCATTCTCTTTAGGGTTTGGTGCGTTGGAAGCGCATGCTCTATGGTTCAGCAGGATTTGTAAAGTGTTTGTGAGGCACTGTTCACTCTAACACAGTGCAATGCAAAATACTATTCTTTTTGAATACTTTAGTAAGGAAAATGTAAAACATACAAAATAATATTTGGAACCCAGGTTTATCTGCTTTACAATTCTGACATTCCCATCTTGCCATGCCTAATTAGTAATCACAATATTTATATCTGTTTGGAGAACTGAAGCCCGACTTCCAGTGGAAAATGGGACTGTGAAAAAACTGCTGTGTAGACCAGGATGGGGAAGAGAAATTAGATAGTTCTCCTCTGTCCCAAAAGAAGGGCAGAGGACAGGAAAGCAGGACCAAGGCCAGGCACCCTCAGCAAGCCCAGGGTCCTCACAGGCCACAGGAAGTGCTGAACACTTCAGGGAAGGACCAGTTGCTTTGCTTCTTCCAATGGATATGAGAAGAGAGCTCTTGACTTGTCAAGGACATGTAGCAGGGGATCTTCTGACACATGGGTGGGCCTGTTGCTGAGGCATCTGCTGAGGCATTGCTAAGGCTTGTGAGAAGAGGCTCAGGGTTGGGGACAAATTTGGGGATGGTGTTCCAGGAAAAAGAGGCCCAGACTCTGGGAAACTGCTTCTCTTATACTGGAGCTCATCTCCCATTTGCCAGGAGTAGAAAGGCCTGGTAGGAAGAGCTCACCTAAAGGAGACTGAAGCTGTAAAGGCCAATTAGAGAGGAGGCAGGCACACCACAGAACAGAGTCAATAAATTTACAGATTCAGGGGAAATACTAAACAAGGTGATGCACCTAGGAATGCAAGCTTTGCTTTCCAGAGGGATGGCCATGGGTTACTCTAACAAATAGTCTGTCACTTTTATAAGCAATGTTTTCTTAACTTCCTTCCCCTTCTCCTCAAAGAGAACTGGAAGAGAATGAGATGCCTGGAGATAGTAAGTGGCCTGAGGACCTTGTTCTGAGTTTTTGGGCTCCCACTAGGAGTTTTGAGGGAAGTTTTGTTATGAGCTACTTGGAAGTCTAGATTGGTGGGCTCCAGAGTACAGGCCTCCAGCCCGCAGTGGACTGCAGAGGCTCACACTGGGAAGCAGGGGAGAGGGAAGAGGCAAGAGGCAGAGAAGTACTGGAGCATCGGTGCTGGCCATAAGGACTGAGACAGAAGAGTTAGAGGAGGAGTGAAGCAAGGGACTGAAAGCTGCACATGGAAAACTGAGGCAACACTGCAAAATAGGAAAAGATTATCTGAGGGATGGTGGGCGATGAAAAGTTGCCTTTGCCTTTTCCAGCCACTCAGAATATCCATGTTCTGTATAAGTTTTGTGTTGGAGGAAATTGGGAAAACAGGTTCTACTACCTGTTTCACTACCTTCATTGCTACGTTTTTCATTTTGCAACATTTTAAGTTTCAATATTCTGAGTGTAGCAAAAAGGAGCTAAGCAATGTGGAAAGTAAGGACTTCTTTCTCTGGCTTTCCTACCTCCATCATTGATCCAGTCTCGCTCGATTTATTGATATCCTGTGTATTTTTCTTTATATAGATGAATTTCTTTCCTCCTTTGCTGATTCTCCCAACCTAGTACATTTATCAAATTTAAGGATTCTTTAACTCTGTTAATGATCCCAAGACAAAATGGAAATGTGTGTGAATAGGGGTGATGGCAGGACAGGGGCAGCCAGGGAGAGAAAAGAGGAACAGGTCAGACACATGAACAAGCATAATTCTAGGAGGACAGTACATTTCAATGTTATTTCTTAATCTCAACCTCTGTAAACAAAACAAAACTCTTTCCTTCCACGTTCCCAACCTCTAAATTAGTGAAACCAGATTGTCCTAATAAGCCCTTTTGTTGGAAACACATGTAGTCATTAAAAGGTAGACGAAAAGTCAATTAGACACGCGTGCACACACAGGCACTCTCCCCAGCTGTGCCAAGGGGGCACCGGGCAGAAGCAGGATGTGAACATAGAAGAAATGGGGACCTGGAAATCGATTTGTCATCAAATGAGAGGAGCAAATGCAGCCAGTGTAGCCGGTGCAGCCCACCGGCCACACACTTTCGGGCCCATCTCCGGACTCCTCTTCGTTACTGTGACAAATACCCAGGAAAATGGGATCGTTTTCTGGGGCGCTACCCAGAGGACATTTGCACCCAAGTCTTATCAAGCCCTCAGCGCTTGTAACAATTATGCGGCCTGAGGTGTCTCTCGCACCGTTGCCCGGAGACTCATGCAAGCTTTTAAATTTGAATTCGAGCTTCAGATAGCTGAATTCATCCGAGGAATTAATGAAGCATATCATTTTAAGGATAACTGAAATTTTTTCACCTCAGACGGGTGGAGGTATAACCCAGAATCAGGGAAATTCCATGAGTCCCCAAAGCCGAATGTGAAAATGGTGGTGAATTCTGTTTATTTTGCAATCACAGAACAGGGGGGTGAGTGGCATCCTTTTAAAATTTTGGAAAATGACCAGTCCGATGACCCCCGCTGGATCCGGGCAAAGGACAATTTCAACTCTGAAGTATTAGGGAGGCACTTTCGAAGTCTGGGCTCCCGGCTGCTCAAGCGTCCTTCCTGGGGCTCCAAGTCTCCAGCTCTAGACCTCGGGGGTTCACTGCCCCTGCTGTTCACCTCGCGGGTGAAGCCCTTTCGAACTCACAGCGTCTGGACGTCGCGTACACACACTTCTTGGCTTAGGGACCTCACCCGGTGCCTCAGGTCAGCCTTGCTGCACCAGGCGGCAGCGAGGGTCACGGGGTCCCTGGAGTTCCTTTGTCTTCCCAGGGGCGTCGTTTTAAATTTTACAGCACCAGTGAATAAATCAACTCTAAACCAACAAAATGTCACCCCCCTCACTCCCTTTGCTAAAAGAAGCCCTTCAGATGCAGAGAGGACTGCTTTTCTCTCTACTCTTCCTACACTGATTTGCTGGGACGGGAGGGAGTTTCAAATATAGGTTAATAGTGTTTGCCCCTCAGACTCATTTCCACTAAGTGACAGCTGTAGATTTTCAACTATGAGGGTCCTGAGACCAATTTGAATTTTTAAACTTTAAAGAACCTTGGAGCTCTTTTACAGTTCTATCCTCTGCCTACAAGCTTGCTTCATTGGCCGGCCACTCCCAAAGCAAACCCTCTGGAGAACCCCTCTCGTTGGCAGAAACACGAGGGCCCCGTGTACCATGTTTTGGCAAAAGTCTGTACCCATGGTGCATCTTATTTTATGTTTTTATCTTAAGAAGAGATAGAACCAGCAGAAGCTCTATGAATAACAGTGCCTTGAAATCTAGACTCTTTGTAGAGAAGGAGATAAGGCTTGATTTATGTGTGCTGTTATTGTTATTATTGCAGAAGACAGGAGACTGTAAAATGCAGAGGCTGAGCATTCTTTAGCCAAGTCTTTGTAAGTTTAATCAGTAGGGCTAGCAGAGGTAAAGATAGACATTTACAACACATAAACAAAAATTGGATGAGGGGTCCATATGGCCATTTTGTGTTCACACATTTAGCTGTGGATGTACTGTGTGATTGTTGGCCAACTCTGTATTTCACTCTGATGCAGTGATATTGCTTGGGTACTCTAACTCTCTTCTGTACAAGATAAAGAGGATTCATGTGTCAATGGTGGTGCTGTTATGTATCCATAAGAATTTTATCACTGAAAAAGCAAAAACTATTTTGTGCAGGCTAACAGCACTTCACTGAGACTTCGCACTCCAAAACAGTAATAAAAATATCAACAGTGCATCCCAGTCTCCTTTTCTCTAATTGCTGTTTCTTATGAATCTAGGATATGCAGAAATACAAAGCAGAGAAAACTGAGGAGTCAGCGGCATTTCTGAGTTAGCAGGTTTATTGTGGAACTTGTTGAATGCCGCATCGCAACTATGACTTAAGTACTTGTAATTTTTGGTTTAAATTGTCTGTGTCTAGTGTGGCAGCCTTGCGGTAGTAGTCATATGATGATGAGTAACTGATTTTTGGTTTAAGATGTTAAAGAAGGTTATTGTATTTCTTTGCCCCTGAGATCATTTTTCTTAAAATGAGAAAAATGTGAAGCTGATTACAAGGGTGACAGCCACCTTAATACAGGCGAGAGAATTATGGCATAAATGGTGCTTATTGAGGAAATTTTATGAAAGAAAGCAAACAGCATGTCAGGTCAACAAATCAATCATATAAACAAGTGGTATTTCAGAAAAGTCTGAGGACCAGATCACAGTCCTTCAGGAATAAAGTCTCAACTATGATCAGAAAACATTTTTGGGGAACTAGATGCTCTGGCCCCTTTGCTGCACTGCATAATGTGGAAGCTCTAATTCTCAAGAAGTTTGGGTCTTATTTTTAAGCTTATTTATAAATAGCAGGTAATCTTAGCTTTAGATGAAAAATACATTTGGAATATATGTGCTAAGTTGAATCTTCAAGATCCCAGTTAAGAGAAAGAGCAAGGGTAGGTCCTGTGCCTATTTTGTTCGCTTTCATGGTGTTATTTAAAAGTAATTGGATGTTTTCTTAATAAAAAAGCTAGGAGGAGACCAATACACCAGATTCAGATGCAGAAATTGAGCTCACCCTGAGGCCTGAATAGCATGCTGGTCTCACCTTTTTGGAGGGAAGTAGACATGGAACAAGTAGAAGACGAATTAATTCAATGAAGATGTTTACCTTACCCAGAGCCCACGGTATTTTGGGTTTCAGTGGTCTGGGTCTCTGTTCTTACACAGGTGCAAACTCTTACCTCAGCCCCTGCTTAAACTTGCATTTTTGGAGGAGGCGGTCGTGAAGCAGCAGGGTGGACCTTTTGGCTGCCGCGCTGCTCCTGCCTTCTCCCGCCGAAAGGGGGCACATCCTCCTGGGCCAGGATGGAAAACCTGCCTTCAAAACCCCCAACTCTGGCGGGAGACAGGCTGGAAGATTTCTTACATAAAGTGGCAAAACGTGGGAGCTACAATAGTGTTAATAGCATAAAGAGAAGACATGCACGGGGTTGTGCACACGCATGCCATACACATGGAACAGCTGTAGATTTTGGCTGTCCTGTAAGGAGATGGTCAGGATTCCTGGCTGAACAGGAGAGTTAGGAGGAGGATGGGCTTGGGGCAGGCCAGCTGGAGTCTGTTGGCACCAGAATTGGTGCCTAGGCTTCATAAGGAAAGAGGATTTGACCCTAAGGGGGCACGGTGGATTTTTGTGTATTTGAACTCCTGGTATTTGAGGAAACAATAGGAGGGCTCAGATTTGATAGATAGAGACCTGGCCCTTGTTAGAAGTTGCTGCAAAATGACCCCAGAAGCCTCTGGAATCTTCAGATAGGGCAGACAGTCTGGCCTCTTTCTGTCTTTTTGTTTTGTTTTTTAAGATTCTTTTTGTTTTGTTTTGTTTT
>NW_004524720.1:7156465-7159392 GCF_000260255.1 Octodon degus
TATGCTTGCCAGGCAAGTCCTTATGTCGCTGAACTATATACCAAGCTATATGCTCGGCACTCTGGCCCATTGCTTATCAGGAGAAGGCGGGATTAGGGCAGCCTTCTTCCCAGGAGAAGAACAATGGTCTCCAAGTCTTATTTGAGCCTGAAATGTGGATGTCCCCAACCACTTCCAATCCCTGTATTGACTCTCGGCCTCCAGTGATCCTGCACCCGGAATGATTTCAAGAGGTTTACAGGACAGAGGGGATAAGTTCTTAGCCACTCCTATAAATTCTGTGACTTTTTAAAAGCTTCTCTTTGTATATCTGATATTAGGGGTGAACAAACTGGCTGAGTGAAGATACCGACTTCTCAGCATGGATGCTGCCTAATACATACCTTTCATGATAATTTGAGCTTCAGTGTGCTGGAGGCCAGAACTCCAAGGGAAATTGCTTTCCCGCATTCGTCTAAGAATAAGAACATTCACCTCTTTTGCCTAATTTCTCATCATTAGCTGTCAGACCTTGTTGTGTTAGAAGATGGTGTACGTACAAATAAGCAGAAAAACAGACTGTTGTTGCTCCAGATATATATGTATCTATACATATATATCTGGATCAATTAGGTATATAATTTGTGACTTAAAGGCCAAGGGGCAAACTTAATGAAAATTTGGGCAAGAATGTGCTAAATCGATCTTGACTATGTGCAAAGTGCTGAGGGTTAGCCAGTGTTTTGGCTACATGGAGGGAAGCACAGTTACAAAGGTTGTATGTATTTTTAGACAAATTTGGCCCTAGTCTGCACAGGCCTTGGTAAAACTGGCTTGGGTCTGGAGGATCCTGAGGGAGCCAATGATTCACCATGGACTGTATCTGTTTTCTTTTCCATATTCCCTCTGCCACAGTGTTTTGACTTTATTTTCTATTTGCTACCAGTACCACTTCCCTAAATACTGATCTGGATTGTAGCAGCCATGGGCAAATGTCAAAATATTAATACTTTTTAAGTAAAAGAATGTGCTCTTCCTTTTCAGTTAATCTGTTCACCTTTCTAATCTAGTTAAAGCACTTGACTTTTTTCTTTTTCCCACTCAATTCTCTTTGACTCTGAGCCTGCCAGTTCAATAACTATACACCAATGAGACCTAGTTTATAGCTTTAAAACTCACCCTGTTGGAGCTGCAGATCCAAGTATGACAGTTTTCATTTGAATATCTTAAAAAGGCTTCAATCTCAAAAACAACAAAATGTGGAACTAAGGAGCTTCATTTCCCCGCTGTGATCCTCATACAGATTTTCCTATCTGTCTTAACATGTATGTGCAAAACTCAGACATTTCAGACCATCTCTTGACCATTCTCTCCTTATGCCACTGTGCAACCCAGCTCAGATTCCCAGCAAGTTTACTTTCTAGAGTTGCTGGCAGCCACCTACTCTTAAAATCTCTAGCACACTTTACCTGTGCCACTGTAACACCCCTACACAAGTAGCCCTCCCTGCATTCCTGATTGTCTTCATCTGTGTGGACGTCACGAGTGGAGAGGGTGTAATTGACCTTCAAAGTATTTTATTGAATGATTTGAGTGATAAACTAGTTTCTTCTACAAGTGTATTATTTAAAAACCATACCTCTTCCTTGTTTAGAACTTGCCATTGCTGTTTATTGTTTTCTACATGAAGACTGCATTGTTTATCCTGGTTTGGGAAAGTCATTCTTTAGAGCCTGACATTTCCATCCTGCTTAAGCTACTTGCTTATTCACACACATGAGTGCAGATGAGAACGCTTCTCTACTGCTGTCTCATGTACTAATTAGGCTAGTATAGTTACTATGTGCTTAGTATCTTTTCTACTTCTGTGACTTCTTATCTGAAATGTCCTTGCTTTGTGTCTACCCGAGCTAGTGTCCAAGCATCTGTCTCCATCACACCTGGTAGGATCTTCTTTGACTGCCAAATTCCAGTCCTCTCAGAGCCCTTTCTTCATTGCATACTCTAGAAATAATTAGTGCCTCCACAAATATTGCTTAGTTATTTTCTACATATTTCACAGTTATTAATTTACCTTGTGAATTTTAAGACTGGAGCCTTTGGAGGAGGATGTATTTCATAGCGTATGGCACAACTGCAGTAAGCAAATATAGGATATTGGTCTTTTTTTGTATCGCATTGTTCTACTGTCTTTGTGCTCTACGTGCAAGTAACTTTTCAAATTATAGGAATTCCTGAGTCTAGTGTATGCCTGTAATCTGGGAGGCTGAGGCAAGAGCATTGAAATTCGAGCTCAGGTTCGGCAATTTAGGCAGTTAGCTAGGCCCTTCCTCAAAATAAAAAATAAAAAAAGGGCTGGGAAGTAGCTCAGCGTGAAGATCCTTGGCTGATTCCTCAGAATTGGTAAAGAAAAAAAGAATAATAACAAAGTATAATATGTGCCAATTTTAGAAAAATATATTATTTCATTATTTTACATTAAATATTCAAATAAAAATTAAAGTAACCTATTTTCTTGACCTTGAAGGGAAATGCAGTTAATATTTTGATGTTAAAATATTTTCTTTTTAATTTTGTACATAATTTTGTATTATATTGTAATAACATTCTTGATTACTGATTTTTCTCTAAGCAGTGGAAAACTTTTAAATTCTATTTTCAAGAATCATGTTTTCCCCAAATGAAGAAAATCATTTAACCAACTTGTTTTCATTACAAAAATTAAATGAATGCAAAGAGAATATACAAAACTTTCCTAAAGGTTATGTGAGCTTTCTCAGGTCCCAGTGGGTGTATTTCCAATTCCAAAGTCCTTCCAAGCAAGTGATTCCTTCCAAGTAAACAATTTGTCTCTGTCCCTCCCTCCCTTTCTTCCTCCAGTTATCCTTCCTTCCTTCCTTCCTTCCTTCCTTCCTTCCTTCCTTCCTTCCTTCCTTCCTTCCTTCCTT
>NW_004524720.1:7159492-7162180 GCF_000260255.1 Octodon degus
TTGTTCTAGCTGTGAATTTTTGTTAGATGTCTACTCTTCAAATTGGAAAAGCCTGTCTAATACCTAAAAGACATTCCCAGACTATACTTAGAGAACTGCTATTCACAAGCTAGGAAGGAGCGAACTAAGTGAACACAGTGGGCAGAACATTTCACAGGGAACTGAAGATTTTTCTCTTATTGTCAAACCCTAGATCTTGCAATTTGTTTTACTAAATGTCTTGAGATTCATCTATGCTTTTGTAGAAAAATAAGGAAGAAATGGCACTTATTTCCCTATACCATGTATAAAAGTGGCATATTTCAAGACATGGCAATATGTTTTGACAGAGGTAGAAGTGCTTACAAAATCAAAGATAATTTATTTTTATCCAGACATAGACTTTTGTTTAAAGTGATAATTACAACAGATATGTAGATAATTATTTGGAAGTGTCTTTAAAATTACTCTCAGGCAAGTTGGCATTAAAACATTAGAATTCAAGTATTTTAATGTATTAACAAGTGACACAAAATGCTTGTCAAAATTTTAGAATTATAATTAGAAGTATCATAAATCTTTCTCTGCTTTACAAGAAAAGGGGGAAAGAGTAATAACCTGTTTTTTAAAATTTAATTTAATTTTTTTAGGGAAAGGTCTACAGGGTGTTCAGGGTCTCACTACTAGATCAGACTTGTAGTGACCCGCCTGTTTACAGTCTCCAGAGAGCCGGGATTATAGGCATGCGCTCCCATGCTCAGTCTCAAGTGACCTCTCAGCACACCCTGGGGGTGGGGCTGGCACAGCAGGCCCAGGGATTGAACGCAGGCCCCTGTGCCTGCTTGCAGGTGCTTTAATCCACTGAGCTATTTGGTCAGCACTAATCCCCAGTTTTTGAGAATTAAAAAACACACTTGTCCAATAAAAGCCTTTGCAATTCTCCACATTGCCTCTCCACAGGAGACGAGAAAAGGAGCCACCCAGACAGCTCCATGCCTGTAACCAGATGTGCTGCTGAGCAACTCTAATCCTCAGCTCGGGCGAAGGCCACAGGATGAATCCTCAACACATTTAAGAAATAAAACGTAATTTAGTTCATTAATCATAGGACAGAAATCTGCAGTTTTGCTAGACATATTTCAAAGACTGAATCCCTTTTGACAAGAGAAACAGAAAATAATACCACTGCACTTTTGACTGTTACAGTGTGTTCTCAACTTCCCTCAGGGATGATGAGATTTTTCCAAGTGTGATCATTTTTGCTCAGAATATATGGACCGCTATTTCAATTTTAATCTCTTCCTTTCTTTCTCACCCCACCCTCAACATTCTCCTTTCCTGGGGTGGTGAGAAGATCTGTTTTCTACAGTTTCATTTATTTTGGTTTCAAGACTCAAGACTACCTCGGACAGGCAGAAAATTTAGCCTGTGTTGAGATAGGCCTGGAAGTAGTCATATCAACTGAATTAACATAGAAAATTACTGTTTTACTTAATTCATTTCCATGATTAATTGTATAAACTGAGATTTACTTCATCACAAAGTATTAATCACATGACAGTTGCAGTGAGATATAATGTGAAAGTACTTTACAAACCATAAGAACATCCACAAATTCTACATTTTAAAAGCCAATTCTGAGAAGCAGGTAGAGACAGCATAATTTTTTTCTTTTCTTACATACTTTCATTTTACAGATAAGAAAATTGCAGCATGAAGAATTATATCAAGTTACTATAAAGGGACTTGAATTTTTTTTCTTCTGATCCTATGTTAATTTTTAATTGCATCCTACTAGCTTTGAAGTCAGCCAGATTTTTTTAAAGCAATTATTTTCGAGTGGGTCAAGAAGCCAGAATCTCACATGCTATTTCCCAATACACGGACATGTGGCACAACGACTTCTAAGTCCTTTTCCTCATCTTTGTAAAATGGTTTTGGAACTTCTGTGCTATCTTCTTCATAGAGTGAAGTAGGCCCAAAGATTGTGCCTGTGGAAATACAAAATAAAGTGTTAAATGTATGTATACAGAGAATTTTCTATGATGTCATCAAGGCAAGAGTAAAAAAATCAAAATGCATCTCACTAGATGTATAGCAAGGGGTCTGGGGAGACAGCTTGGTAGAATAAGCACTTACCTGGTATCTCTGGTACAGCAAAAAAAAAAAAAAGAAAAGAAAAAGAAAAAAAAAGAAAAAGAAGAAGAAGAAGAAGAAGAAGAAGAAGAAGAAGAAGAAGAAGAAGAAGAAGAAGAAGAAGAAGAAGGAGAAAAGGATGTATAGCAAACGCTCAAAGAATGAGAACTCTTTGGTAGGTGGGGGCGTGATTCAGGCAGAGCATGTATTTAGCATGCATGAGGTCCTGGACTCAAGCCTCAGTCACATGCACACACACAGTACAAAGTCTTTTATTTGTATTTAGAAATATTGGGACTTCTTATGTATTTTACTTTAGGCTTAGAAAATTTTATATTAAGTTATGTTCCTACCATTTACTTGCCACTTAATTTTAGACAAATCTTTGGGTCTCAAGGTCCTCATACAGAAATATGGCATATTAATATCTGTCACACAGATTGCTTGCTTTGAATAAGAAGAAAATGAATGCAATGTGCCTAGTGCCCTACACCTTTGCCATCGAACACATTCAAAGAAATGCTTGCCCTTTTACTTTTTCTCCACTTCTACAACATCTCTGGTAACACTTAT
>NW_004524720.1:7162280-7164335 GCF_000260255.1 Octodon degus
ATTCAAAGTGGTTTCCCAATGTTGAAATCCATTTAATACCACTCAAAATTATAATATTCCCATATTCCAAAAGTCACACTCTTACAGCATGTCACTCATGAAGTAACTAAGTAGACATCAATTTTTTTAAAAAAATGTATTTAGTATAAGGTCTACAGGTTCTCACTACACAGACTGGACTTCTAGTGACCCTCCTGTTTTCAGCCTCTCAAGTGCTGGGATTCCAGGCGCCTGCCACCACATCCAGTCCCATCTCAACAAGCCCTTGGGGCGGGGTCTGCCCACCATGCAGGGGATCAAACCCCAGTCTCTTTTGGGCAGTTTGCCTAAGCCAGCACTCTAATCTGCTGAGCTATCTGGCCAGCCCTAACGTGTTCTTAGTCTACAGTTAGAAACTGCGACCTCATGACGTTTCTCATGCTCGTAAGGCCTCATCATAAATGCTAGGCAATGCCAAGAGTTTGGCTTCAAATGACCTGATGTCATCCTCCCTCTGAACCCATCCTTCCTCTCTCCAGCATGCAGTACACTTCACATGGCTCCAGCTTTTACTTCCTTTAGCCATTACTATGGACTTTACACAGACTGAGGAAGATGAATCCCTTTCTTCTGTTTAGCTTCTGAATTGTATACAGACTATATGACAGAAGCTTAGTATACGAGATATCAAGACCTCTTAGGTTGAACCTAACAAAGCCAGTAAGCTTCCAGGAGATGAACTGTGTTACATTTGCTCAGTAGAATGATGCTTCAGACACAGCATGAATGTATGCCTCCACTGAGATTTTTGTGTCTTTTACTTACTGCTTTTGTGTGTGTGTATGTGTGTGTGTACATGAGTAATATCATGGTAACTGCAGCTATATGTAAAGTTACTATTCTTTTTCCAAGTTACGTATTTTAATCAGTTGAAGATAAAAACTTCCTCAGTTTGATATGTTACCTGTTCTCATACATATTGCTGTGAAATCTGATAAGTTTGAAAGACATATAGACTGTGTTTCTGTATCAAAGACTATATTTATATATATACCAAGCAGTTAACAATAAAATCTCCCTGGCATTTTTGGGCAGTACATCACCATCCCTAACAGCTGTGGTCCATGTGGGGGAAAGCTGGTCCCTGTAGGCTAGGCATTCTGACAACAGTTTATTGCCAGGCTTTTGTGCTAGCGGTCTAGAGAAGAAGCTCACTATGAGCCTTATGTTAAGAACTAAGCAGATCATTCCCTAAACACACTAATTGGGTGTTACACAAAGATTATATGTACAGCTCTGTTGGGAATAGCAGCTCTGCCATATGGAAAAATATGTGTACTTGTAAAATTACTATCCTTACTTTAACATAACATGTAGAGTCTACTTTGGAATGGGGGTAGCTTTTGGTGACTATTTTCATTTGGAGTGCATGGAGTCCTCCCCCACTAGAAAAGGTTTCCTTCAGCTCTTTCTTTCTTCCATGAATCTTCTATATGTGGTCAACCTCAAATGGTTAAGAGAAAGGAGATAAAGAGCAACAATAAATCATCTTCCTCTTTTTCTAACGTCTGAACTGTGAGGCCTGGATCACTTACACTAGAATGAAATAAGGCATTTTAATATGTAGATTTCAGAGCCCACACACACTCAGGACTCAGAATTTCTGCAATATATGTATGTTAAATATCCCAAGTGAGGTTTATATACCACATAGTCTGAGAATACTGTCCATGACCACTTGCTCCCATCGTCAACGGTAGTGAATACTGTAATTCCTTGTGACACTGGCGGCATCTTGTATGCTTTATTGTTGTATTACCCAAGTTTCAGGCTTATCTCTTCAACCAGGTACATGAAGTTTTGAGCACAAGGCTAAAGAGTTAGATATTTTACACCTTAGAGCATTGGTCATGGTGCTTCACCCACTCTGAATGGATTATAAGCAGATTTGGAATAAAAAGTATGAAAAAAAAATGAAAAAAAGCACACATTCAGCCCTTATATGTGCCTGGGACTGAATAGTTTGAGGCAACTATCATAGAGTGTAGAAATATTAAAATTAATTTTCTTTATTTT
>NW_004524720.1:7164435-7208784 GCF_000260255.1 Octodon degus
TCGGACTCATAGTGATTCTCCTGTTTTCAGCCTCCCAAGTGCTGGGATTATAGGCACGTGCAAAGAAGTGACAATTTATCATGTGGATACTAATATTTACTAAGTGGCTGTACATATAAATAAGTTTCAAAGAGAAGTATACCACTTAGAAGGTTCAGAGAAAAAGAATAAGAAGGCCCTTGACGAGATGGGAACAGAAAGTTTTCTTGGATCCATGTCCGTAGCATAGGTCACTACTGAATTCCAGACATTTAGGCCCATCTGGGATCCTTTGGTGACATGAACTTTGCTCTAGTGGTTTATGACATCACTAGAACCCCCTTGGTGGAATTACAACCCCATAATTCAAAGTTGTCTCTTGTTTATTTTACATTTAATCATTTGTGCAGCACACTGGCTGCATACCCAAGGGAGGTGTGTGGTTATGCTCCTGCAAATCTTCTCATTCCATAATTGAGTATGTCAGAAGTTATTTTCCAAGTCTGATAACACCCCACCTTGCAGGCCTTTGCAGATGCTAGTCTTAGCATGATTGTCCTGAAAGGTATTGTGGTGACTTACCTTCTCAATGAGTTCTCATTTAGGGGAGTAGTTAGCAAAGGTGGCTCCCAGCTTGAATATGGTTTTCTGAGTAGCAAGCAGAGTGCTTTCAGAGAAAGGTAATCTCCCATGTGAGGTAGGCTTCCATAAAGTAACTGCAATACATGGTTCTATTCCTTTTGATCCATGGATAACTACAAGGTATGAATGAGACAACAAAGAAGTTTCTTGAATAAGCAAGAGGAACCTGGATTTCTCTCCTTAATTCTTTGTTTTGACTCTGTAGCTTAGAAATTATTTCATTTAATGAGTATCTTGGAATCTCTGAAGAGGATGGGAAGTCTAAAAGAAAGAAATGAAAATTTATTGCACACCCATCATGGGCTAGGTACTGTGCTGGGTGATCTATACCAATTAGGTTGTTAACATATTCAGTAGTCATATGATGGCTGGTAGGTATTATAACCCTTGTTTATACATAGGGTTTATATATAGGGGCTTGAAATTCAGAAGAGGGTAAACAACTTTTGTGTAGCCTCAGATCCAGTTTTTAGCAAAATCGCACTTGTCTTGTTTCTTCTGGTACCCTGTATGTATTTCATTATTCTCTCACTTATCATCTGATAGCTAGAAAATTTGGAAGGATGTAGAGTCACATTTCTGTGAAATTTATTCAGTAAATATAGAGTTACTATACTTGTAGAACCATACTGTGTATATCTTTGCAAAGAAACTCCCTAATGGCATGATATACTTTGATTAGATTATGTACAGGTTTACATGAATGTCAGGGAAAGAATAGCTTGATAGATATTGTTAGAGAAGAAACAGGAGTGAGGCACAAAACTTTTCTGAAAGAAAGGAAAAGGGTTGATGTTGACTGAAGCTCTTGCTACCGGTGTGATCTTGAGTACATCACCAAATCCTTAGATTAGAGCTCTAATCTAAGAAATAAGAATAATAGAAATGTATTCTTTACAAGTCTATTGAAGGGTAAGTCAGGTAGCTGTAGGAAAAAGTCAAAATTTTCTGGATACATTATTTTTTGCTGTAGGAATGAGTATTTTTTACCCCAAAGTCGTGGACTGCGTTTTGTCTGAAAGATTCAGATAGCTATTTATAATCTGCCTCCTGGAACTGAAAATTCTTTTATCCAAATGCAGTGTGATTAGGTGGTTATTAGGTTCCCAGGAAGCCTGCAAATAATTATAATGTCTGACATAGTTGAGCTGCAGTGTTGATGAACCAATCCTTTATAATAACCTGAAGGAAAAGGGCTTTGTGCCTCAGTGATGAGAAGGAAGAAAGATAGGGCTCCTCCCTCTGTACTGGTGTAGGATGCATATTCGGCACAGTTTACAACTCCATGCACTGAATCCCTGAGCTGTTTTCTTCCACACTCTCCCTCAGCCACCAGAGTCTGGGTGAGGCGCTCCTTCTGCATGTTCTCACATTGCCCTTGGGGACATTGTCTCGTTGCCTGCCTCCTTTGAGCACACCTAGGAAGCTTTGGTGCCTCGATCATCATTCTCACCCTTCTTCTTTAGAGTTCCTGGTGAGAAAGATGGGCATGTAACAGTAAATATTGTACTGAACTATGGCCAGCTGTTCCCACACTCAGCAAGCTTTGGACTTCCTGATATAACAAACTGAGAGCCTGGGCATATGTTGTGTTCACAGAACAGACTCCCTTTACTGTCTTTCTCCTTACTTCACTCATGCTTTCTTTGTAAATTTAAAAAATACATATGCAGTATTTACTGTATACCTATTCCAGGTGCTTGGGATATAGCACTGAATAAAGAAAACAATGATTTTTCTCATAAACCTCACGTTTTCCTGACAAAGAAAGGTTGTAAACAAATAAATAAACAAGCACCCAGGTGAGCAATTCAATTATGGGCCTAGAAATATAGGTCAGCAGCACATTGCCTGCCTGGCAAGAACAAGGTCCTGAGCTCAATTTCTGTACCAATGAAAAGAAAAAAAGGAAAACAATTCAATTATGATTGTAGAAAAGTTCTATGGAGGAAGTAAAACAGGCTTATATAAGGAAGGATGTAAATAATACAAAGGAGTAGCTAAGCTTGTAGGAGTAAGCTCAAGAGACCCACAGCCAGAGGAAATCAACAACAAAGACATGGAGGTAGGAGCAAGTTGGGTATTTCCAAGAATGGAATGAAAGCCAATATGCTCAGAAGACAAAGGTGTCCCGATGAGCTGGACAGACGCTTGGAGGACTGACTCAGGGCAGCTATTTTTCTTAACCTCTTCTATTGTGAACCCAGTTCTCTCTCAGAAGTCCAAGCCTGTATGGTGAGCTCTCTGGGAATAGTTGGGAGAGGAGAGAGTGGCTCTGTGCAGCAGGGCATGAAATGGGAACAAGTTTTTTCTTTAGCTCCTTATTTGAAGATTTCCAGCCTATAATTCAGGTACTGCCTGTAATTTTCCCCCAAACGAAGGGTTCTGTTTAAATTTTTGCCCAAGCAGCTTCTTTGTAATTTAGCAAAACATCACAAGGTAGCATTGCTGAAGACTACAAATCAGATATGTGAAAACTTGTGTACCTGAAATGTCCTAGAAGTATTTGTGCTCCTGGGATCAAGCTCTCATCACTAAGGTGCATGTGTTAACAGAGCCCAAGTTCAGAAACACACATTTTCTCTAAATAGTGGTCAAAATTATAGTCAAATGAAGTGAAGTGAGATAATTTTATCTACCACTGATCATTCTGCTAACATATTTGTGGTATTTAACACAGTGGTGAAGCATGTGGAAGGCTATAAAAGTTATAGGACATAACCTCTTTTTTTAAAGTTTTTTTTTAATTTTAATTTTAATTTTAATTTGTGTGTGTGTGTGTGTGTGTGTGTGTGCGCGCGTGTGTGTGTGTGGCCAGCTCAGCCCACCAGGGGGCGGGGCTGGCTGGCATGTGGTGCTGGGGGATTGAACCGCGGTCCCTGTGCTTTAGCTAAGCTTGTTCTAAGTAGGTGCTTTAGACCACTGAGCCATCTCACCAGCCCGTAGGATATAACCTCTTTTCATCGAATTGGTGAGAAGAATCCAATATTGTGCCTTATAGCTGCCACACAGCTGAAAACAGTTCCAATCCTGAAATGACTTCCAACCTCTTCTGCTTCTTAATATTTAATGGTACCTCTAACTTCCAGAGGCACTCCAATCATAACTTTAGCAGCAGTCTCAACTCCTTGCTACTGTCATCCTCTAAGCCTGCTTCTCAGGTCTGCTCTCCTTTTGCAGGGAAGAGAAGTTATTTCACAGTGCCTTGCTCACAAATTTTCTTACAGTTCTTTATACATGGAATAGTCTGTGACCCTGAAGTGATTTCAGCTTGTGGATATCTCAATCCTATAAGAAAGCACTATTGGGAAACTATCAAATAACCTGCTGGAGGCTGGGGAGAGGGCTCAGTAAAATAAGTGCTTCCCTGGCAAGCACAAGGACCTGAGTTCAATCCCTGGTTCTGAAAAAAAAAAACAAAACAGAAAAACAAAACAAAAAAAAAACAAAAAAAAAAAAAACATAACCTGTTGGTCTAGCTTTTAAAGGTAATTTTAAACTCAGATATCTCAGGTGTTCTGCAGCATGAGTTATCATGACACAGATTTAAGAAATGCTTTATTATTTCATCCGTCTCAGATTTCTGAACCCTCCAACAAAGCCAATATACTTTCCTTCACTTTAAAAACAATTTGGCAAATGATATGTTAAAGTTAGCACAAACCTGTATGCAATTGATTAAACAGACTATGCAAAAAAAAAAAAAAATTCAGTGGAAAAGCAAACCTGGATGTCATAGAAGAGGAACTATGGAGCAAGAGGATAGTCACCTGATTTCCAAATGTCAATTTACATCCCATTAGCTTATTAATTTCTCAGCACAGGAAATTTGATCAATATTTTTCCTGTGGCTCAGATCAGGGCTTATTTGAGGTTATTTGAGGTTCATCTCTTCTTGTGAGCTTTTGCAGATGTCTTCATTAATGAAAAAAAGGAAAGAGGAAATTGGGTCAGGACAAGCTGGTGTGCACCAACTTGGCTGGGCCCACCAGTCCTGTTCATCTCCCGATGCAGGAAGACACAGGCAGCGTGAGGCACCAGGCCTGCAGCACGGCAAGCCACAGAGCTCAGGTTTGGGAAGTCTCATCAAAGGGTGACTCAAATCTGGACTAGCGGCTGACTAGGGAACATCTCGGCCTTCTGAGCAGGCTGCCTTAAAACCATGGGGTCTGAGAGACACTTTGCAGGCCATGTGGGAGTTATAGTGCTTCCATCCAGGACTAGATGTTTAGAAACTATTCATTCAGATAGATGGAGATTAAAAGAATTTAGAACACGGGGTCAGAATAATCTAGATTCAATTCTTACCTGTGTTTCTGCCTATGTGTGCCACCGCTGGCCTCTATAGTTTGTCTAGGAAGAGGAGGTGATAATGTTTGCTTGTTGTTTAAGAACATATAAGCTCTTGAGAAAATGCAGTATAAAGGAAAGGATGTGGATGGTCTAATGAACATTCTACAAAGCCCTAGTATAACGAGAGGGAGATATGCTTTTAAAGACTTTCATATTTAGCAAGGCATAAAGGTAGAAGCAGCATTTCAATGAAACCTAAATGTGATATAATCTTCCCTTTTTATTGAAAGTCAGAGTATTGTGTGTTAAGAACAGAGTAAACATTAAAGCAAATTCAGTGGATGGGGACCTGTTCACTTCCACAAGAACTCTCCCAGGCTGAAAAGCAATGCTGGTGACTTTTCTTGGCAGTAGCTGACACTGCTTCATTCTGTTATAGGTTTAAAAAAAAAAAGCCTCTGATTCCTGGGATGTCAATCTGGCACCTTTCTCCAGCATGGAACTCACTTAAAGATGGAAACAGCATTAAAATTTTAAAAAAGACTGGTAGCTTTTCACTTAGGCATACAAAACCAATATATCTAGTTTGGACAGAGTAGAATGGTGGCTTGGAAAAAACACTGACCTACAAGAGCAAAACCCTGAGATGCAAAAAGCAGCAGCTCTGTTTATAAACCCAGTTTGTCTTTAAAGAAACCATGGCAGGTCTGGAGAGTAGGGGAAGCAGAAGGGAAGAAAAGTGGACAAGAGAATTTCTCATTCAAACAATCTCATGGTTTTCAGCAAGGTCAAAAGTCTGAGAGTTCTGTGGTGCCTTGGGGAGTGAGACTGAGAAAAATGTGACTTGCCAAGGTCAGCGATTTCTGACACTGATGTAAATTCTAGCCTTAAGGGGTTTGGGAGGGGGTTGCTGTTTGGTGAGAGTAGAGGAAGAGGTGGCAGGAATGGATGACATTTGACGTGCGCGGGAGACAGGCTGGTGCAACCGATTTTTTTAGAGACATTTCCAGAACAAACAGAGGCACCTCTTCATTGCCTGCATGTGGCTTTCCCACTTCATGGATGCTTTTCAAAGTCTGTAGTTGAAGCTTCTCCTTGCACACTCCATAGTTTCTTCACTTTATTATTGACCTGCACGTTGAGATCAAAGTGGAAACTATTCTTGGGCAAAACTAGGTTTAGAAATGTAAACTCCCCAGATAATTAAAAAAAAAATAAATTTTAGCAGAATAAGTACACAAGTTTCTTTTTCTTTTTTTTTTACCATCCTGCTTTGGTGCATGGAATTAACATTTGTTGAGTGTCTCATAAAGGGGTGTGCATTAATTAGGATAAACACAACCTGACTGCACAATTAAGAACTATTTCAGTTTTCTTACCAAAACAGTATTGATTTTTTCAGAGAAGCACAGTTTTAAACAAGAAAACAAAACAAAGCAAAATGCAATATCTATAATAAAAAGAACTTTAAAACACAGTTACCTTCGGGGCCAGGGAGATGGCTCAGTGGAATAAGTGCTTCCCTGGTAAACGCAAGGGCCTGAGTTAAAAAAAAATTTAAAAAAGTCACCTTTTCTTGGGAGGCTGTAAACAAGCAGATCGCTATGAGTCCGATCTAGTAGTGAGACCCTGAACACCCTGTAGACCCTTCCTTAAAATACAAAAACAAAACAAACAAAAAAGTCACCTTGATCATTTAGGATTTTTTTTTTTTGTCTCCTCATGTCTCTCCCCCTACCTCCCTCTTTTTCCTTTCCCTTCTTTTTCCTCTCCTTTTTTTTTTTTTTAAATAAGTCAGAATACTTTGAGTGAAAAATAATACAAACACTAAACAGGCAAATTTCAAACTTCATTTGTTAGAGCTGCTTTTTAAAATAAGAATTCTGACATTTTACACTTACAGCCTCTTGAAAGTATACTGATGTGCAAGTCCATTGGAAGAATGTACTTGTGGACACTGAATGAGGATTCTTGAACTGTGCCCCACTTAGAAATGATCTTTGTGGATACTCAGGACTGGCCCATGGCATCTGTGACTCCTCCTTTGCTTCGGGTCCTAAGCCACCATGGCAGAGCTTTGCCTTAAGAGCTGCAGGACACCCTAATGCCGGATGTGGATCTGGTGCAGCATGCTTTCCTGTGTCATTGTCCTATGAAGTTGCTGTCTAATCCTCACTTTCCTTTTCTCCACAGGGAGGACCTATGTGCCTTGCTTATAGCGTTTTAGTTAGTATTACGTTAGATAATGCACTGACTGCCCTTAGCGTAGCGCTTGGCCTGTAGCAAACCCTTGTCAAATCAAAGTTATTTTATAATAAATACTTGGACCTTATTCTACAATTGAGCAGACACAGTGGAGTCTTTTATCACTCAGGCATAAAAACTCTGTGGATATTTTCTTGAAATATTTGTAAACATCTGGAAACAATTTAGTCCGAGGACACTTTAGGTAACTAAAGGGACTCATTCTCAAAATGAATATATAGTCTCAGCAGACTCTGAGGTCAAAGAGCAAGTGGCCAAATACTTCTACTCAATCCAAAAAGCTTTGTGGTGAGAGGAAAGGAAAAAAGAAAGGAAAAAGGGAAAGATTGGGAAAGATGAAAAATTTTGCTTAATGCTAAGCAACAGGAGTATTTTGAACAAGAACAACATGTGGCTTTCTCTATAATTTAGAAGACAAAGAATCTAGGCTGTACATCCATTTAATTGCCCTGTGACTTCTAAACTTATTGTTATAATTCTCAAGAATATTGTCATTATCTTTCTGTTAACCAAAGGATCTTCAAAGATAAAATAAATCCTAGAGCTTCCTATTGTTTTTGGACCCAGAAAGTGGTGAAAATAAGAATTTAAGGAAACACACTTAAAGTATAATGTAGGTCAGAAAAGGGTAATATTATACAGTGTTAATATTTATTTCTGGAAGTGAGCTACAATAGGACAGAAAACTAAGGTATCTGATCTT
The DNA here is from genome assembly GCF_000260255.1 of Octodon degus. Lineage (NCBI taxonomy): Eukaryota > Metazoa > Chordata > Mammalia > Rodentia > Octodontidae > Octodon > Octodon degus. The sequence continues at coordinate 7,172,318 of NW_004524720.1, forward strand.
TTTGTATTTTTTCTTAAAAATTATTTTATTTAAACAATCCACTTGAAAAATCAATAGAATGTTTTCAGTCTACTGTTAAATACAATAGCAAATAAGATATTTTCAAGTTTCCAACTTTTAAATTTTCTTTAAAATTAATTTCTAGAGTCATGCTTCAATTTATCTAGAAATTAGAAATTTTCTTAGCAGCAATTTTTATTTTGAAAAGGTGAGATTACTTATGCATACCTCCTGCCATCTGCCATTAGTTGCATAAAGGAAAGACCCTGGTAACCTCAAAGTAATTAAGTGATTGTACTCTCAAATTAAATAAATGAGTGCATTTAACTCATGAAACATTTTACTATGATGCACTTATTTTCTTTCATTTCAATGTGGAACTTGAAAACTGTCACCGTTCTGAGAATTGTTTGCTTAGAATTCCTGATTAAGTTATTGTTTTTCCTGTATCTCCACTATATAGTTGCTACTGTATTATGGAAACTCAGTTGATTATTTTATGGTAACTCAAGTTCAAAACAATTTTTCTATTATACTTTATACATCTTTTAGTTCTCATTGATGACAGAATTTATCAATATGCTTCCAGACCGATAGAACACTTAAAACTAGATAAATAAATCTGGGGAAAAGTTGATATCTGAGAAATTTTCTCTAAGAATTACTGATTTGAAATTATAGTGCATAGTATTAGCACCTATTTTTGTATGTTCTTGGAACATAGTAGGCAAAACATTAAGATCTGAGAATGTCCCTCTTGCCTGTCACACAGGCTATGGGGAATCATGCATGTGGGAAACATAGATGGAAATTTTGAGCTTGCATAATCCAAATGGTAGTAAATGACAAAATATAGTTCATTTACTACAAAAGGATTTGAAGTGGAATCTGCAAGGGGAAAATATTTCACATGCTTATTAAAGATGTGAGTGGAAATAAAATTATTTTCAGGCAGATTTGTACACGTAATCTTGTCTGTGGTCTTATGTCAACAAACACTTCCTTTTTTAACTTTCAGTGTATGGTTCCAAGATCCGAATATTGATCCCCTAAAAAAAAAAATCATTTTTATTTCTTAGATATTTTTTCTTCCTTTTGGGCACCAGGTGGCGACATGGGGTGAGGTGTGGGGACCAGAACTTGGGTTGTATCCCTGGGAGAGTGTATGTGGAGGCCTGGGACCAAATGAGGAGATTTGGGGGATGGGAGGCGAGTTCGAGAAACAACTTGATAAAGATTTTGTTATAGTTTGACTAAGAAACGTTAGGCACCCCTCATATTTTCCTCATAGATTTCACACTTCACTTGGAAAATCCCGATCTCTAGATCCTGCCTGTGATGCTGCTTAGCATTTCATTAGATATAAGGTCCTTGCTCCTCCCTGCACTGCTGGCTTAGCATTTACTGGATACCTACAGTGTCCCATGCACTGAAGTAAGGACTGAGATATGGGTCAAAAAGTCTGTTCCGTGCTTCCAAGTAGCTCCCACTGTAGCAGAGGCAGACCCAGTATAAACCCTAAATCAGCTACTTGTCATGGGCGCTATGATGCAAGCAGGACCAAGGCAGAGAGAATGGTCATAAAGGATGGAGTTGTTGTTGAAGGGTTAAAGAAAAACCTGTGAGCTGAACTCTGGGAGATAACTGGTTTTTTCATCACAGACTAAGGGAGGGAAATTATTCTGAAAGACACCTTCCCCCCATGTGGGTGTGTTAGAGGACGGCTGTCTGGGTCTTAACTTTTGTTCACAGCCGTACTAATAGACACAGCAAGGAGTTGCCATTGTGAGTCTAGGTTTTAAATTTTTAAAATGTGATAAAATACATGTTTGGTAAAACTCAACTGCCCCAATTTGTGTGATGAGTAATTATGGTATAAATCAGACTTTATTTTTAATTTACTTTAGTTAAAATTTAAATTTATTAGTGCATATTTCCAGTATATAATGGTTGAATTCCTCATAGTGAGGAGTTGGTACATGCACATAACACATATTAATTGTCGTCTCATTGCCTTCCCCTCTCCTTTCTGCCTACTAAATTAGACTTTATTCAGATGTTTTTAATGGGTCAGGGTAGATTAAATATGGGTAACAAGAATCTATACTGGAGACATCCTGGAAATGTAACTCTGGGAAGAGTATGAATAAAGGAAATGTGTAAGTTTAGAGATGAAATTTTCAGAAAAATATGAGGGAGCAGGAAGTTAGCTTGACGAAGGGACTGGCAGAGGTGTTAGAAAAATGAAATGCATGAATTTCCATCTAACCAGAAAAGACTTGATGGGGAGGAAAAGGTACGTGGGCAAATTTAGTTTGGCTAATAACACTAATATGGGCCTCAGGTGGCAAGGTGGAGAGAAGGGTGCATCTTTCAAGTGAGAGTCATGTGTTTTCCAATTATGCAGTGTCTGGACCATAGTTGCTCAGAAAAGCATTCATTGGATGAATAAAATGAACTACGAGAGGTGGGTTGGTGCCAGCAGGGAAACCTAAGTCAGAAAAAAAGGATGAGTCAACCCACGAATTAAATGTGAAATAGTGGCTTTTAGAGAGTGTTGATAGCTTTAATCAAGTTAAACTTGCATAAATAATGAAAACCAACTTGCTTGTATAGAGTTGCCATTCAGATTCTGACGTCACTGAGAAATATTCCTCTCTTTCCTATCCCTCCCCCTTCTTCTTTTTGCTTTTTTAAATATATTTTTGATATATTATTGTTAACTGATTTCTTCAGTTTTATTCTTTCTTTTCTTCCTACGTTCTTTTTTTCCACTCTCTCTTTTTCACTTATTGCTTCTTCTTCTCGTACTATTGTGTGTTGTGACAAAAGGTAGTGTTGAAAATAAATAAAATTGGGCAGGGGAGATGGCTGAGTAGAATAAGTGCTTGCTTGGCAAGTGCAAGATCCTGAGTTCAACTCCTGGTACTACAAAAAAAAAAAAAAAAAAAAAAAAGAAAAAAGAAAAAAGAAAAGAAATAAAGTAAAGGAGCTATTCCTTTAAGGTAAAGCATAAAACTATGAATCTTAGGCTGTGGTGGTTGACAGTCCCAGGTTTTGGGGAACTGTGGGCTCTGCTGTTGAGTGCAGCATTCTTTATACAGATTTGTTATAACATTTACTCAAGAAATACTTCATGTGCGGTTACTGTTACAAACTCAGGGGGAGGAATCCAGAGTTCTTTTTTCCTTTAAGAAACTAATATCAAGTAGAAAGTGATGGCAAGAGAGGGAGGAAGAAATTACATAATATGAGTTGCTTTTGTCTTGGCAGTCCAAAATGGTACTAGGAGCTACTCATATTTGCTTTTCTAGGAAAGAGTATGGATTTATTTTAACAGTGTCCAGAGTCAGAAAGACTTTCCTAGTAACAGACCCAAATTCTTACAGGTTAAGAATCCGATCTCTTAATTTTTTAGAGTTTCAACACTTTTTGACTGGATTCTCAGTTTCAAGAGTTTCTTAGATGCCCCTAAGATATTTCAATAAATGTGATTGGCAACTCAATAAAATATCCTTCTTCAGTTCATTATCAAATTGTATTTTCGGATGTAGCTAATTTTCCCTTATAAAGTTTCATCTTACATTATTATTAAATTGATCAGTGTGTTTGATGAACAACTGAAGCTGTATTTTATTTCAGGCCATTAGAATTCTGGTATTGTTTCAGGATTTGAGTCTCCTCATTGAAGGATCATTTTTTTAAAGATAAGAAGTGATAATCTATGACAAGTATTGAACATTGAAGTGAATATAACCTTCATGAAAATAAATAAATAGTTCTCTCTGACACACACACACACACACACACACACACACACACACACACACACTTATTTTTTCGGCAACAGAGATTTGGAAATTTTACATCATCAAAAATGCTTACCTTCTGCAGAAAGCCCTTGACCCCGAGGTACCTTAGGGAGTTTTAGGAGCTGGCCTAATCCTACAAATATTCCAGGCAAATTTTGACAGCCTTATTGCTTTTCATCATTAAGTGATCCTGGAACTTTTCCTAAATAGTTCAGCATGTTAACACCAGCGTCTTGATTCAGTTCCAACTCAACCTTCAATTTATTCCATTTAGGCAAGCCATTCTGTTCTGTGTGCTGTTAATATGTGCAGAGATCTCAGGAGACAGAAGCTATAGAAAACCCAAATAGCATGATTTTGTTATGATTACTAATCATAGGGCTCTACCTCAAAGGAATGATGGTGAGAAGAGATGAATTAACATTGATAAATGACTTGTAGGCTAGAATATGCTGTGGAAAGGTTCAAAATATACTATACAGAGCGGAGACAGCATGCAAATGTGATTAGGGAGGAAGGGTCAGAGGCCAAATGTTGGAATGGGGTGCATTAGGGTCAGTGTGACTGAATTCTCCTATGATGTAATTTCCTGCCTGCCCCAATTTCAGGAGCAGGCCTTTAGGAAAAAGGATATTTGATACGGCAGCACTGCCTTATTTATAAGGGGTCCAGAAAAGAATAACAGTTGACTTTCTTGCTGAGCTGTGGTCTCCCTTATCACTGACTTCCACTAAATTCAACTATCTCCATTATAAATAACTGGAAAGTACATGTTAGCTAAAATTTGTTTTAGCCAGTGTCTTAAAAGGAAAACTTTTAAAACTAAGGAATTTCATAATATTATGAAGGGTTGATAATAGGGTTGATATGGCAATGTTTTTACTTAACAATTTCTTTGGAAATGGAATGGAAAAGATAAAGCTCTCAGTACTCAAACTGGACCAGGTTTGTAAGCTGAGATGAGGGATCCAGGAAAATTTACTCTGTGAGAAATCCGCTGAGTAGGGGAAAGGTGAGATGTGGCAAGGCGAGAAGACAATGTGTTTATATGGTGTGAGAATCAAGTAAACTTTTTGCTTATTAAGTATAGTCACTGGAGGTCAAGGGATAAAAAAATGGAGATATATGGTATGCATGTATCAATTCCCTGAAATGAACAATACTACTACATATTGCAAATGAACACTAATAAAAAATGGTTATAATACCTTTTTACACATATTTGGTTCTTAATTTTATGTTTTCTGTGAGAAGTGACAGTACTATTTTCGTCATATAGATAGATGTTCCATGAAGCAAAGAGAACTTTAATTTTCTAAAGGAATTTTGTCATTTTTCTCGGAGGAAAGCTGCTGCCACAAAGGACTTTATTGCCACATAGTTGGGTTTCCAGGTGCAAGTGTGTCCAAATCCCTCGCTCAAATATATCCAAATGTCAGCACTGTAAGATTTAATTTTCTCACTTGCATTTGTTATAGTACCTGCTAACCTATGAAATATAGGAGAGCAATTGGATAAATTTTTGTGAATAAATGTAAGAAAAATATAACTTGTAGTGTTGAAAGTTAAAGGAGAACTTATAAGTGATTAAACCAACCTATGCTGGGAGCTGAACTTTCTTCTCTGGTGTTCTTGGAGGAGAGAATATAGTTTTGCTTAGCCCTGGGGAAGTCATAGGTCAGGTGTTATCCTCAAAAATTGGTAATAAGAGTTTGTTTGTGTCTCACAAATAAGCCATAGCCTCTGCAAGGTTAAACATTTTCAGTTAGAGAGCACGCCATCTTACATAACAACTATTTCCTTTGTAGGGTGGAAATTATTGTCATGAAAGTTCTGGCTACATGCATATGTGTGTATGAATAACGTATAGGCCCATTTAAGAGATGCATGTACTCTACACAAGTGTGTTTTCTTATTCAAAAACTAGTCAAAATGATGGTGAAGTATGTAGGATTCTATGGAGAAAACAAGAATTGATATGGATCTTAAAACCTGAGGAATATGTTCACAGTATTGTGAGCTAATTTTTTAAAAAAAAATATTTATCTGTAATCCCAGACTTTGGGAAGCTGAGACAGGTGAATCACAAGTGTCAACTCAGCTTGGATGACACAGTGACTTAGAACAGTTTATCATTAACATAAAAAGCACTGGGCATATGGCTAAGTGTGATGACCTTGGGTTCAATCTTCAGTAAAACCCCCCAAAAAAGTTTGTTCATGTTTCTAGTACAAAGTGCATCATTTCATTAATTCAGGATTGCCACTTCACTGTAAAATCCATGAAATCTGATCGCAAATAAAGTTTTGCTGATTTTCTTTTTTTCCTTTTCCTGTAGTAACCAAATGCTTTCATCCACTGGCACTTAATGATCAACAGCTGTGTTTGAAGAGGTTTCCTACAGATAAAAATCGAAAGTGTGATAACATCAGAGGATTTTTGTGTTGTTAGAATAACATTAGACTTAGGAATTAAGGGCTAAAGGCAACAGTTCTAATTTGCCACTGAACTTTTATACAGAATCAGGTAGGAAACAGGCAGAATCAGGCAATCCAGACAGATGTTAAGATAGTCTGAATGTATGTGGTTGGGAGAACTTGGAATAGCGGAATCTCTTTCACCAGTGATGGTGGGGAAGGTTTGCTGGATAACTGACTTTGACTTAATTAAATGCAACAACTATACCCTCTGGACTTCCAAGCCAGAAGAAATTAGAGAGGGTGTCCTTCTACATCTTTATTTTGGAAACAAGGGAGCTGAAGTGATTTGAACAAGATTAGCTAGGCAGTTGCAGAACTTATTGCAACCTGAATCCCTGTTCGTGCCTATGGATCATGTCCCACCAAGGGCTTTCCTGTAGCTACACTGCAGTTGTGCCTACTCAAAACCACATGCTGCATAAATAATGTCTACCTGGCCAAGATAATGTTGGTTTAGTTTTTTTCCCTTTACCAAAACCTTTGGAACAAATTGATGCTAGTTTCAACCTGCTGTTCATGAACACTTGGTACAAGGAGTAAGTGTCCTGATGAGGAGAGATTATTCTGTTATGCTGGGGAAATATGAGCTGCTCAGCTGCAGGCAGAGCAAAGAATTCTCTTATTTAGACTCAAAAAGCAAAGTCTTTTTAAATTTTATTTTATCTTATTAATGTTTGGCACAGGGTCTCACTATGCAGCTTGGCCTCCTAGTGGTTCACCTGTTTTCAGCCTCCCGAGCACTGGAAGTATAGGTGTGTGCCACCACACCTGGTCTCCATGGCTGGCTCAGCATGCCTGGGGGTGGGGATGGCTCAGCATGTGGTGATGGAGATTGAACCCTGGTTCCTGCACTTGCCTAAGCAGGCACTTAGTCTGCTGAACTAGCTTGCCATCCCTTAAGAAGCAAGGTCTTTATACTGCTATCCTTGACTGTTTTTCATTGGGACATATTAATTACAACTTAATTATATACCTTATGAGTTGAAACTTTCCCTATGAATGAGAAGTCCACAGAGGCCTCTGGGTGCACACCCTCCTCTCACATGCCTGTGCCTTTGTGACTTTCCCCTCACCGTACTGAGCCCGACCTTTTCTTTACATTTCTTTTCCTGAGTAAAATGCTTGCTAGCTCTCTTCTCTGGAACCCTTACTGGAATCTCAGTTGAAGGTACAGCAAATGCTTAGTGCAACTGAGGACAATTTTTCTGGAATATGATAGATATCTAGTGTGGAGAAATAAAAGATAAGTATGTTTCTCTTTAAAGTTATTATTATTATTTATTTATTTATTTATTATTTTTTTTTTTTTTGTATTTAGGATAGGGTGTACAGGGTCTCACTGTGTAGATTGGACTCATAGTGATCTTCCTATTTACAGCCTCCCAAGTTCTGGGATTACAGGCACTGCCCACCATACCCAGTCTCAATTGCTGTCACAGTTGGCCCCTGGGGCAGAGCTGGCGGTACAGGCCCGAGGATCAAACTCCTGGCCCTTGCGTCTAAATAGATGCTTTAATCCACTGAGTTATTCGACCAGCCCTTCTTTCCAAAGTTCAACAGAAATGCTTTTTGATATTTTTGTTTCATCCACTGCTGATAGTAGAAGTGTCCAAAAGCAGTGCATAAAGAGCAACAGAGAAGACCCTACATGTGCTTCACATCTGCGCTGGATGTGCATTTGAGACGCAAAGCAGACAGGTGCTAAGGGGAAACCTTCGAAGTCCCAGAGCCACAGAGCTTCAGGAAACAGGATTGCTGATCTTGGATTTCTTTTCTTTCTTTTTTTTTTTTTTTGCAAAATTAGTGATTGTCATCCTTACTCTACTACACATCCCTATGCTTCCTTACACATTCTTCTAACTGTGTTAGTAGCTATGACCAGTGGGACATTTTGTAGTAGAGAAAAAGAACTAAACTGAATCTTAACCTTCTATTTTCTGTTCTATATTGCCTGCTCCCTTGTGTGCAGCTCTCAGAAAGGAATGCCCCATAGCATCCCAATACTTATGAAAAGATAACATAAGGTGCAGCTGGCCAGCCAGGAGGGATGTGGTTGAGCTATTTCAAGTCATTTATAAGTGAAAATACTTTGCACAATGACTCATGAATCCAGGTTTCCAGTTTTGCACGAAGGCAATGAACCTATTTTGCCATTTGTGTTGGAGATTATTTATCATTCTATTTATATGCAAATTAATTTAGAAGCTAGGAAAACCTATAAAATTTTAAATATGCCTCACTAGGACCTTATGCTGAGTCTTTGTCAAAAGTTGCTCTGAGCTACTTTCTTTGCTTCTAAGCCCAGTCTCTTAGAAGAAGGAAGCAGTAAAGTTCTCAGAGAGAAAACATTTACCACTTAGTAAAATTCCTGGATCTTACTGTATGAAAGCTTTAATTTAGCTCAGCTCACTCCTTCATGAGTTAATTTAGAGCACCCATAAAAAGGAGATTATTTTTGGACTGCGAATCTGCCTGGCACACTCTTTGAACTTCATAGAGCTAAATAAAGCTATCCAAACTCCCAGGAATTTTAGAGAAGGTCAACTATGAGTGATAGCCCTGTGATAGTTTTTGTGAACACAGCAGATCAAATGTGAAAGAACATTTCTCAATCTGGCATGATTAGAAGCTACACATATGAATGGATCAACTTCTGGAGCGCACATTCATGGGAAAAGGTACAGAATGTGAATGAGCCAGTGAAGATGGGGTGCTCATCCGCACCCAGACTCATCAGGCCAGGAGTCAGCCAGGAGAAATGGGGCCTGGACAGTGACCAACTGGACCTTAACCTGGGTAGGAGGCAGAGCTGGCTCCCACTGAGAGAAACATTTAATGTCTTGGAACCTCAGTGACTTTATTGCAAAATGGGACAATGATCTTCCTTGAAAAGTTGTGATAAGGTACATGCACATAGTTATCACTTGATAATTAGAGAATATACCAGGCATGATGGACATATGCAGTGAATATTTAAATTAAAAAATTATAGTGCAAGACACATTGCCATTAATTCCCCTTGAAACAATCCTGCTTGATTCTAGCCCACTTGCCCATTATTCTTATCACACTGAATTAGTTTCAAGAAGTCATCTTTTTTGGGTGCCTTTTCATGGTGTGACCAAAAATATGTGAATGCTTCTGTTGTGTGCCAGCCAACAAAAAGGCAGGGTTGTAGAGCACTGCAGTGTGCCCTCATTCACTTTAATCACTGCATCTGGCTCCATGCAACTGCTGACTCACCCTTCAAGTCAAAATAAGCATGAAAGGAAAACATTTTGAACTGGTGCAGGACCCTGAAACAGCCACAACAGCCCAACTAAAGGTACCCACAAAAAAGGACTTGCAGAGCTGTCAGAGAGTGGCAAGAATGATGGTATGAATATATTCAAAGAAAGAGGGAAGGCTTAGGGGTGGTGACGTGCACCTGTGATCCCAGAAGTTTGGAGGCTGAGGCAGGGGAATTTCCACGAGTCTGAAGCTATATGGCACATAGTGAATTTAAGGCCAGGCTGGACTGTACAATGAGACCCTGTCTCAAAAAAAAAAAAAAAAAAAAAAAAGAAAGACTATTTTGAAGGGACCAGGGAGATAGCTCAGTAGAATAAGCTTTTGCCTGGCAAGTACAAGGGCCTGAGTTTAATCCCTGGATCCACAAAAAAAGAAAGAAAGAAAGAAAGAAAGAAAGAAAGAAAGAAAGAAAGAAAGAAAGAAGGCAAGCAAGCAAGCAAGACTATTTTGAAGGGGATTCATGGAAATATACCTTTTACTGTAATACATTTAAAAATACTTCAATTCATCATACTACTTGATCAAATCTAATAAAAACAAAAGGAAAAGATTCTCATTATTGCATTACTAAGAAGTGAGCACACTTAGAACATTTTGATTTATTTTCTTCTAGTTCCTTTTGCTGAATACAATATTGTTTTATATACTGTAGAATCTATCATACACATAACTGGAAATATACACATATGTCCTGGTCTCACAGTGTTTTTTTCATGTGATTAAAAAGACTTTATAAACACAGGTTTTAATATCACCTGCTTCCTTGGCCATTACCATTACCTTTGTCATTTACTATGTCGCCTTCAAGATCATTGCCATTAGCATTTGTTACACATATGACAAATCACAGGTACGTGATTTAAAGACAGTGTGCTCTCTTCTTGCCTTCATATTAATGTTTGTATACTGAGATAAATATCATCTATGAAAACAAAGATTTTGAAGAGAATAGCATTAATTTGTAAAGCTCATTCCCCTGAAGGAAAATTCAGGACCACTAAATTAATTTAACTGGCAACAAGGTGACAGTAACTCTGATAACGTCCTTCTGCTCTATTAGAAAGTTACAGCTGAATAGGGATAGATATCTAACTGCATTTTGTTTGTTATTTTTGGGTACCAAGAATCAAGCTCAAGACCTTGTACCTGCCAGGAAGGTGCTTGTGCCACTGAGCTGTATCCCCAGTTCTTTATCTACATTTCTTGAGAGAAATCACCTAACATTATATAACCACTTGAGGAAAAATAACATTTTTTTCTCTTTAAATTGAAAGACTGGAAAACAAAGCATCTCTTTGTTTTTCTGTTCCCAAGGAATGCAATCACTTAAAGATGGGTTTAATGCCTCAGTGCAATTCATAAAAGACCCTTCCAAGAATACATAGGCACCATTCAAGGCTTGGTAGGTTATTTTAGAATCAATCACAGTAGTGGCCTTTTGCAGATTAAAATCCACTATTTTTTTCTGACCATGCAGCCTCTTGAAGCAACTGAGAGGAATAAAACCACATTATTTCTTTAGCTTTGAGAACTAAATCTTGTAATTTTCATCAACAGAACACATTCAGAGTAAAGTTGTTGCTGACTGGATGTGATTACTGAGTGTTGCCGCAAGCTTGCTTGTCCATTGGCCTCTTCCATGATCTGCAGAGATGCAGTGAGAGAGAATGTGTGAGAGAGAGATGGAGGGAGGGAGGGAGAGGGAGAGAGACAGAGAGAGAGATACAGACAGACAGACAGACAGACAGACAGACAGACAGACAGACAGACAGACACAGACAGAGACAGACAGATACAGAGACAAACAGAGAGACAGACAGAGACAAAGACAAAAACAGAAAGGTTATGAAGAAGGAAAGGTGGAGAGGAAGGGCTGGGACCATGGAGAAAAAGCCCCTGGCTACTCATCTTCTCTCCCCTCCCATGAAGGTCAAGAGTGTGCTAATCATGTGTGGGGCGTTGATGGTCTGTAATCCTTTGTCAGGGTAACTGACAGTGAAGTCTGCACTTTCACAGCTAATGATAAATAGAGCTTTTAAAGGTTGTAATTTCTTGTTTAACCAGTGCCAGTTGCAAATACTTTGTACTGAGAAATAATTCCTCTCTGCCAAATAAAATACAGTGGAAGTCTGTGGTGTGTTTTTCAGCTTATTGTTCATTGCAGCTTGCCTGACAGAGCACTTTCTATGCAGGAGAGAAATGCTCAGGCTGTCTGGCTGCCAATTTTAGTACAGAAAGGATTTTTCTTGTGGAAAAGACTTTGAAAAAAATTTTCTCCAGCAAACACTAACAAAGTTTTATTTTTGTTTTTTACTTTTTATTCTTTTGCAGAACACTGTGAGAGGAGTCAGTGTTTGCTTCCTTCCAGTTTGGTTCCTTTGAGGGTGTCACTGGGTCCCTTTTCTTTCCCTGTCTTGTCGGGAGCTCTTGTTCACACACAGCTCTTCCCAATAACAGTCAGGAGGCTGGTTTCCCAGTCAGCCCACGGAGGACTGACCGTCACAGTGGGATTAAGGAAGATTCCCCAAAGGTCCTCCTCCACCTCCTGACAGAAGGAAAATGAATAATAAGCAGTGGCTGCAGAGTAAGGAGAGACACAGAGTTACAGTAGCTCAAAGAAGGCAGGCTCACTGGGGTCTACAGTGACATTACTGCCTGGAGGAATGAAACAAAGCAACACAAAAATAGTGGGAAATGCCAGTGTGCTGGGTTTCAGTGCTCTCAGTGGATGGGTTTTCTGTGCTCTCCTGCTTATGTATACGCTTGTACTTCAACGTCAGTGAAGTTACCCACTCAAACACTCTGTGGTCAGTTTTAAGCAAATAAATTGTCATACTTGATTTTATGCTTTATATTATTATTATTAATCATATGGCTTGAAGTGGAACTGTATAAGGGCCCAGGAACTTCACCAGGTCCTGGGTGAAGTAGGAAGGCTGGGAGCCCAGCAAGCTAAGCTTGGCTGTGGAGGAGCAGTGGCACTGTAATTTCTCTACAGAGGTTGTATGAATCTTGAGATTTATTTCTCTCGCTTTTACTTCTTGCCAAGGCTTTCTGAATCTCGATTTTATTAAAGAATTATATGCACATATGTCATTCTTTCTAGAATCCATACTTCCTCTTTTGTTCTTTCTCCTTTTTCCTTCTTTTCAATACTGGGCTTGAACACAAAGCTTTCACACTAAATTATATTCCTAGGCAGTTTTAATATTATTAAGTTGCTAAATTGCTCAGGATGGGTTCAAACTTGTGATCCTACTGCCTCAGTCTCCCAGAGTTCTGAGATTACAGGTTTATATACACTGTGCCTGACCCATAATTTTTTCACATGTACTCTGGGATTCAGAAAAATAGCATTAGGAGAATTAGAAACAGACCTAGACAGTAGAGAACATGGAAGAGACATGGCAGAAATTTGGGAAAGAAAGGGGCTTATGTATTCTGACCATTAAAAGTAGCAGGACAAGCTTTACTATTAGTTCCAACCTTCTAAATCTGTAAAACTAGTCTCATTCCCAGCCAAAATCAAGGTCCATGCAATCACCAGGATGTTATCTGAAAGACAGAGTCCTGTTGTTCACTTCCCTGCTGAAAACCCATTACTGACTTGGCCTCCCTAGAGGATGAAGTCGAAAAGTCTTAGCATGTTGTAAAAGGCCCTTCACCTTCTGGCCTTGCTTTCTCTATTTCAGCTTCTTCTTCTTTTTTTCTTTTCCAAAAGCTCTCAATACTTACTGATGCATCACAGGAAGATTGTGGAAAGGTCACTAACCACCACAGCATTCTTGAGAAGTTTATTTTTCTAAACCTAAATTTAGGATAATGACAGCCTTCTTACAGCTATTGTCAGGAACAAATGAGGTTAGAGAGCCACTATTAATAATGAGTAGGGGGGCTGGTGAGATGGCTCAGTGGTCTAAAACACCTTCTTAGAACAAGCTTAGCAAAGCACAGGGACCACGGTTCAATCCCCCAGCACCACACGCTAGCCAGCCCTGCCCCCTGGTGGGCTGAGCTGGCCACACACACACACACACACACACACACACACACACACACACAAATAAAAAAAATTAAAAAAAATAATGAGTAGGATTTTATTAGTTGGTTATGAAGGTACATGCCTGTATTCCCAGCACTGGGAGGCCAAGGCAGGAAGATCAGCCTGGGTAGCAGAGCACAATTCTACCTCAAAAAGAAAGAAAGAAAGAGAGAGAAAGCAAGCAAGCAAGCAAGCAAGCTTGGCAGTATAGCTCAGTGTAAGGCCCTGGGTTTAGTCAATCCCCTATATTACTTTTTGTCAGTCTGCTCTGCCCACTATGTATAGCCTTTCCCATCGGTCATGTACTTTTCCTGAAAAAAAAATTTCTTCTTTCTATATGACTCTTTTTTCATATTTTGTCTCCTCTGTTAAGATACAATTGATCCCTCCCTTGTTCCACAACTTCATGGTATACACCCTCCATTCTCTTACTTCGCTCTTTTGAAGTTACTGTTCATGTAACTTTTCCTCACTAAATTGTGAGCTCTTGTGGAGTTCGGGACCATCCACCTTTCATATTTGGCATCCCTCACAGTTGTTCAATAACCATAATTAGCATCCCCAGTAGTTTCCAGATAAACAAAAGGAAAATACAAATTAAGAAATCACTATTGGGATCTGTTGTTGCATCTTAATTTGAAGTCCGTGGCTTAAATGCATATATTTCAGGTATGGATTTAATTTGTGTGTCTCTGATCACTTCACCTCTATTCAGGCCAAATGCTTTGCTTGTTTTGTTCAAGAATTACAATATCAAAGGTTATAAAATTTATTTCTCAAAACTATTAACTGAAAGAACTTTTAAGAGTTGAATAAATAGATTCCTGTGGAATTGGATGCACTGTAGGATGGATGTGTGTGTGGGGCAGATCTGAATTTCTGCTAAGGAATGTAATTTCCAACACAAAAGGATCAAGCAGAGAGTCATCCACCCTAGGACCTTAAGTGTGGGGTTAATGAGATCCTTAGATGGAAAATTTTGTTCTTTTTCTTATAAAAAGATATCACATTTCTATTTGATTTGTCTTTTTTCTACAATGCTGTCTCATGAGTACTTGCTGGTGGGTAAATGCTCAAAATTTTAATTTTGTTTTTATATGCTTAAGAAAGAGACAGTATAATATGGATCTCTCCTAAATGGCAACAGCAGAGTATTTCAAACAACTTGAGAATTCCAGAAAGCTGAGGTTGTGGCAGTTCAATGATTTATGGAGCTGAGTGTAATTAGGGGGTACTAGATCTCTGCAATTATCTTGTTGCCATTGGCCTTGTGCACAATCAGATTTATGCTCCCACGACTCAGAGGATTTGTAACTGGTGGATCAGGCAAAGAATAAAAAAAATCTTACAGGCTAGAACTTCAGTTTTCAAAGACAGCCACATGTGCAAGTGCATTTCTCTGAAGAAAACACCGCTTATGAAAGGTCATGTGATCTCAGTCCAGTTGTATCAAGAAGTTGGTCCATTTAAATATTTCTTTTCCTGGGGTTAAAACTCTGTTCAACACATGCTCACAAATTTTTGTCCACTTCTTAAAATTTTCTTCAATTTTAATAGCTTTTTGATTCACATTTTATGACCTCTAAGTTCTTTCAGAATCATTGGTTCTTTGGATGTCTAGTAAAGTATTTCAGCACTCTGCCGGCCAAATGCCAGGTATGAGCTCTGAGCTCTTGGCTGGTCTACCCAGCCCTTGAAACTTTGATTTTTTTCATTTGCAGTTTGCAGTGTAAGACTAAGAGTAATGTGATCTGCTAGGGTGGCAAAATTTGAGAAAGAATATGTAAAGATCTCAACAGCAAGTCTTAGCACATAGAAATTACTCAATAATTGTTCACTATTAAGAAATATGTATTAAATTCCTACCTATGGATATGGGAAATAATATTGACCCAACATCACATTAGGATCTTGCAAGGATTATAAGAAAAGTATAAAAGATTCTCTTTGCCTTAACAGAGTTTATAATTATTCTTACTTACCTCTGCAGTATTTTTAGGAAATCATTTTATTTGAAACTTAAGGCAATTCTTTAAGAAAATTAGGATTTCTTTTTCTTCATTTGTTAGTTAAGGAACTGCTCAGGCAGGATGAGCTTGCAGAATGGGAGGGAGTAAAAGAGTCAGTTCTAGCTCTCTGGGATCTGTTTGGTATAATATCCAGTTAACTGAATAGACAAGAGCTGGTTGAGACTAAAATAGAAAACAAAAAAGAGAAATATGAAAATATATGACATGCCAAATTATGTCCATCTAGCACTAGCTCAATGTTGAGGTAATGATCAATATGGCCTAGAATATCTGGAGAAAGGAAAATAAAAAGTTTAAGAGGCAGAAGTAATGAATTTGCTATTTTTCATTCAGAAGTCTTACTAAACATTGTATTCTCCTGCCTATGAAATTAGGTAAATATGACTTGTTTAGTTTTGGTTAAATATATTAAATTATAAATGGTTTTTGGTTAAAATTATACTAAGTATTATTTTGTTGTACCATAAAGATATTCAGAAAATAAGTGAAGTAACATGTGAGATGTTTTGTGATCTTTGGAAGAAAGGCACTATATAAATGCAATCTCTCAGTCCCAAGAAGTTGGGAATACAATAACATTAACTCTCTCCAATGGAATTCTCTTCCTTCTAATTGTACTGAGAATAAGTGAGGAATGTAGATTTTTTAGTTATTTTTCTGAGATTCAAAAATCATTAGGCACAGTTAATGTTTGGCTTAAAATCACAAAAAACCACAATCTCAATATTTATCATACCCATAAGTGAAGTGAGGCATACCTGCAATACTATAATTGATTTATTGGCGAGTGGCATTATAGTCACTGTGTAAAACTGTATGCAAACTTGCCTTCTTAGCTGGGTTATAGTCTTAAAAGAACTTTGAGAAGCACGTACATTGCATACCAGGGCCATACATCTTCTTGTCTCCTGTTCTTAACCCTTGTGTGCAATGATTTTGGAGTAACTCACATCCATGATAGTTTTTATTGGAACAAATATAATAGTAAATGTATTTCTCCCCACAGATTAAATATACCAAACTCTCTCTGATCTTATGTATCAGGCTTTCACATGCAGTCTGGGGAATTAATCATTTTTCTGGACTATTTCCTTTCGGAAGACACATTAGTTTGTAATTTATATATATTCTGTTGTTACTGGATGCTTTGTGCCATTATTTTTTCAGTCCTGAAAAGAAACTTTTTTCTGGAAGTATCCATAAAACTTACACAGTGGCTTTGGAATGGACTTTGAGACATATACTATAAATGGTTCCAAAGGTACATATATTACTTCATTCAGAGGAATAGAGGAATATCCTTAGTGACCTATCTCTAATGCGTTCCATTACTATCTCCCTCTCTCTCCTTTTTCAGGTTCAAATTATGCAGTAATGTAAGATCACACCGATGTAGTATTTGGTTATGCCAACCAGAATGGCTTGGCAATTGACTTCGCTTAGAACCATGCATAGTCTGCTTTAGTTTATTTAAAATTTAAACATCAATGATATCTATTTACATTTCTTTTGTTTACAGCTAAGTCTATCCAGTGGTGATATATGAGCCATTGTCTAGGACCTCCTATCAGAAAGTAATATGTCAAAGTGAGTTACCAGATAATTTGATCTGCTTTTAGTTCTCCTGTTTATAGAACTGTTGTTACCAGTTCCACTAAGGATTCTCTAAGCTGAGTCATACATATACCCATATAGACACACTCGCACACACACACACACACACACACACACACACATACACATCACATACATACACACAAGGACAATAATACTCCCTATCTTCAGAATATCTTTTTTTCCTGTTTTGTAGGGAAGTGGCTACAGGGAGTTCAGGGACTCACTGCTAGATCAGACTCATAGTGATCTGCCTGTTTACAGCATCCCAAGAGCTGGGATTATAGGCATGTGACACCACACCTAGTCTCAATTGCTGTCTCAGTGCACCCCCAGGGCAGGGAGGGCTCACACTGCAGGCCTGAGGATTGAATCCCTGACCCCTGGCACTTTAATCCGCTAAGCTATAGAATATTTTAAAACTCTATAACTTTACAAAATATTTTATCTTCATTCTATTATTTACAAATATTTAAATTCCTACCAAATGTTCTCATTTCTCTTAAAACATAATGAAAATTAAAGAAAATAAATATCATAATTTTGAAATAGCTCTAGTATCTTCAAAGATTGTCGCTAGTGTTATTTAAATGTCAAAGACATTAAAGATAAATCTATCTTCCACAGGAAGATAGATCCCTGTAATTACACAGTATCTAGTCATTCATTATTAAAGTCATAGATTCTAAAACTGGTAATAATTAGTAGTTGAATACATCATACATATATATGAATATATTCACATATACATATATGAATGTATATTATTATATATGTGTTATATATGTATATATTCATATATACATATATATGTATATATTTGAAGCCATAGATTTACCTATAGGTCTAGCACTTGAAGAGAAATTTAAAATTTAATTGAGAAGTTATTCAAAACAGATAATCATGGTTGCCCTTTTTGGACAGCAAGAGGGAGAAAAACCCAGATTGATAAAGTTATATTCTAAAGGTTACATGACATTTTTGGGAAAGAGAGAGGGTGATAACTCAATTTGTCTGGATTCTAATCTACTTGACTGACTCTCCTCCCATATAAAGTTAGCTTTCTCATATATTTCTCTGAAAAAAAAATGTCACCAATATTGGATTACTGAAAATATGGAAAAACATCAAAAATCACAAGTGACTGAAACAGGTATAAAGCTATCACTAGAAATAAACTTTAATACAAATATGGACTCTCTTTGATCATGAAGTTCACTATAGTGATATCACTTGATGATGACTTAGGGATAATGGCCAGTAAGGCTTAGTGCCATTTCACCTTGAGACAACTGAGATTAGGGCTACAACTAGAAGTCTCCAGGAAGAAAGATCATACTAATTCCAGCTCGGAACCTTCCTTTGAACTAATAGATCTATAACAAAAGAATAAGTTCCAATATATTATCAAAGAACACATGACCTCTACTGCTAGGAAGCCCCTGTACAGAAATAACCAAACAGACCAAAGTGAATATGGGCTTGCAGAACAGGGATAAATGTCAAGACAAGAGATGTTTCTCTTAAATGTTGTATCTTTCTCTCCTTAGACAAAATTAAAATTAAATGTAGCTTAACATGTTCTTATTTTTGCCCATATCAGTTATCACACACACATACACACACACACACACACACACACACACACACACTTTCTTCAATTGATTTATGACAAAGACTTTATAAAAACTGATTTTCTAAAATTCCTTCTCCTCTACTTGCCTGATCAGTATCACACTTTTGCAAGCGTCCTCTGACTTTCTAAAATCTTTAAGTTTATTTAATTTTAAAGATGCTGATTCAGAGTAAGTAAAACACAGCATTCAACCCTAGGCCATTTTAATCAAAACAGAGAAGGGCAAGAAAGAAATAAGAAAGTTGGAAAATAAAATTTTTGACAATGACGGGGGAATGATTTTGTAGTGGAATTAAATACCAGCCCATTACAGACTGTTCCCATTCTGGTTTCAATGTGTTACCATCAGGGTCCTCTCTATGAAGTAATTTAAAAATTGGAAAAATGCAAAAGTAGAAGAAATCTTTAAAAAACAACCTTAAAAATAGGAAGAAGAATGTCTGTAACTGGCACTGACAGCACATTGGAAACAGATGCAAGGAAAAGCATAACCCACGCTGTGACTAAAAGGGCACTGTCCTTATCTTCAGTTATTCCCCTTTTCCAGTTATCACTTTCTTTATAATAAAGATTCTTATTAAGTCTTTCCTCTGTCCTGGCTTCTTCCTGTTATGAGTTGAGCAGTACAAGTCCTTTGCCAGCTCTTACATGATGGAGATTTGGAAGTGGTGGTCACAACATGAGTCACAGTGACACCAGATGACTCACAGGTTTCCACTCCTGCAGACAGAATCACCTATTAATGAGAACTTCTTCAGTTCTGCCCTACAGCAGGGCACATGATTCAGTGGAATAAGATTACTCCACACGGACTTTTGGGTATTTTGCCCAGATTTAACTTTTTTCCTCGGGTGATTTTACTGCATCAACTTGTCTACCAGTTAAAATGGTCACATTTCCCTGGGGAAGAAATCACCATATAGTTAAGGCATAGGTGTTGTTGACAGGGAGTAAGTTCCTGTGTACTGCAAATTGAATATCTGGATTTTTGCTCAAGTTCCTTTGCCAGTGAAAGAGAACAGAAAGCACATTGATCAGAAGGAAGTAAACCTAAAGCTAAACATAGTGTTTGATTACAGAAATAACTGTATCAGGTCAGGTACTGCTGAGACTTCCTTTGTCTATGCTAGGAGCAAGATGCTCAGTAATTCGATGTTTGTTGCCATTACCAAAGTCAAACTTGTAACAAATGCTGAAAAGTACAGGGCTCTGGTCTGCACACATTGTTTATCTATTTTCAAGGCTTACATTCTAATTGGGAATAATTACTGATATAATTGGATGATTATTGTTGTGAAGTCTTGCACAAAATAAGTATGTGAAAAACCTGAATGACAGCTACGCCTGCACTTTGCGTGCCTTAAGGAAGCCATAATAAAGCTCCATCACTGGAAAATTTGTATACGAAGATCTTCATGCAAAGCCTGATACCTGAAGGAGTCATCAAGTTTCATAGCTGAGTATGAACTGACCAGGGTATGCAGAATACTTATTTCCACTGAGCACAACTAAACATCTCATTGAGTTTTATTCTAAGAAAATGGCTTCAAATATAGCAGTCACCAATGCCAGATGCTAGAATACCATGTTAACCAGTCAGACAAGGTGCCTGCCATCATGAAGTACAGCCTATTGTGTAGGCATTCAGGCTCTCAACATAAACAATTATAGATTGTTGTGTTGTAAAGCATGCTCAGATGATGGATGGAGAATAATGAGGAGAAGGTCACTTCTTACTGTTGATCAGAGAAGGTTCCTGGAAGAGGCTACAGATAAACTGAGACTTGGAGGAGAAGCAAGCCATTAATAGAAAGTCAGTGGATAGAGGTAAGGTTAGTATATTATTAGACAAAATAAAACAAGGTCAAAGAAAAGTATAAATGAGAGACAAGCAAAGTGTGTTTTTGCCATCATGACCATTAAATGGGGGTGAATAAAGTGATAGTAGTGTAGCTAATAAAAGGATGAAAAACTTCAAGTGTGATAGAGTTGATAACCCTTTGGCCTACAACTCACTTGGTATTTTTGTCCTCCTCCTTGGCCCAGGACTAGCTTTGATGGCCATCAACTCTACTGGATTACATTTTCTCCACTATCAATTTACAAGTGCATGTGACTTCTTTTTCCAACTCAGTTACTAAGTCCTTGGAAAGCAGACCTCATGTAGTATTCCCCTGTATTCAGAGCACCATTAATATGCTGAGCTGTAAAAGACTCAAGTCAACAACTTCTGACATTGCCAGTCCTATGGATAACCCACTACTATTATGGACTACTGGACTATATTGGAATATTTTGCTGAATTTACGCACCCACAATATTTAAATGACAATAGAATACCCTTCTCTGGCAAAACTAAACAAAAAGTGGAACAAATGAAGGATTATTTTGTATCAGTATGTTCAAAATAGTTAGGATAGATATACAGCTACTTTCCCTTAATTCAATGAGTAGAAAAGAGTTGTTCTAGTAGTGTTTGTGGACAGAATATCTTGTCTGCATCTTGTACTATGAATAGCCACTAAGAAGACTACAATATGCAATGTATTAATTATTGGAACTGTCCTACTAATCAGTTTTGAAACTGTCTCATTGCTATTTGCTTCTCAATAAAATTATTTTAAAAACACAAAAAAATTATGTATTCAGAGCACCCCCCTTGCCTGGCACCTAGTAGGTGTTCAAAGGACACTCATGAAAATGAGTTGATAAGACTATGGTGGGAGGATATGAAGGTCAGGGTTAATTTTGAACACTTATAGTGGCATCAATCTTAAAATAAGACTAAAGTAGTTAATGTAGACATATGCAGCAAGGTTAATGCCATCCAACCCAATGTTAGGTCAAGGATGGTAGAAGAAAACAGAACTATGTGGTTAGCTTTTCTTCTTTAGGATTGAATAACTTATTCTGAGAAGATTCTTAAGCTACATCGGTTTCTAGACTATAGACTATCATTACAGTTAAATTATTTTTTATAAAATAAAAATTCATATTAA
Source organism: Octodon degus (assembly GCF_000260255.1). NCBI lineage: Eukaryota > Metazoa > Chordata > Mammalia > Rodentia > Octodontidae > Octodon > Octodon degus. The sequence goes on from NW_004524720.1 coordinate 7,194,222, forward strand.
TTTCAGTCAATTGAAGAGGGCCTTGGAAATGGTGGAATATTTTAATCACCCAAGTTTTGGCCAGGTATGGTAATTATAGCAGTCTTTATCCAATTTGTAATACAACCAACGTTTTCTTAAAACAAAAACAAAAACAACAAAACTACCACATCACCACCACCACCAACAACAACAACTAACACCAAAAGAACATAATCCAGTTGTCACCTAAAACAAATACTGGAAATTTTCTATTGGGCTAGATTCTGGAAATGGAAAAAAATATGACTCTACCGCACTGGATTTGAAAGAGATCCTACTAACAAAGTTCACCTTATACATCAATTAGGACACAGGGCTAATACTCCAGTTAATAACTCCACTAAATTAGAATCCGAACCTCTTGTTTCCCAAGCCATAGTCCTTTTCACAATGCTTTTGTAGTGTCTGGTACAAAAAATGTTTTGAAGTAAAGTATAAGAACGTGTTTACAATCGGTTTCTACAGTTGGAATCATTTAAGACTATATATATTATTTGTATCTTCATTCAATTGTCATGAAGTGAATCTTTGCATCTCTCCAATTTCTTGTGTCACAGCCATAACCTTCACTGTGGTGTTATGTGAAAGTGAGACATTTGAAAAGTAGTTAAGTTTAAATGAGGTCATGAGTGTGAGATTGCCATCATGAAATTCGTGCCCACAAGTGAAGAGAACAAACCTCTACCGTGTGTGTGTGTGTGTGTGTGTGTGTGCGCGCGCGCCATGTAAGAACACATTAAGAAGGTATTTTCTTGCCAGCCAAGAGAGACCGCTCACCAGGAAATACGTAAGTGAAATCCTAAGACTTCCCAGACTCTGAACTATGAGAAATCAATTTCTGTTGCTTAAGCTACTCAGTTATGTCAATTTTTTTTTTTTTTTGTAGGACACTGAGCTCATTGAGACAGCACTCATTTTATAGATAAGAGCATGGAAACCCAGAGATACTGCAGAATAGCACCTCCCAGACCCAAATTTCACACTTGAAGCCATTATTTACACTTTTGGATTTTATTGCTTTTTAAAGAGAATTTCAATTTTCTTTTACCTAAGTAGTATTTTTAAGTAACAAGCTTCTTACATTGAGTACATTAGGGTGATTCTGTCTTTAGATTGTTTTGGTATCCATGATTAGGGTAATCTTTCCATTTCAGCCTCCCCAGTGCTGGCATTACAGGTGTGTGCCAGCACATCCAGTTTCAGATGCCAGACAGGGAGGGAACAGCATGCGGTACCAGAAATTGAACCCAGGTCCTTGCTCTTTCCAGGCAGGTGCTTAGACCGCTGAGCTAGCTCCCTGTTCCTCTAACCCTTTGGTCTCTTTAGAGACCTGTTCCAAGGTTTCCCTAGACCTTGTCATTTATTTCTAAGGTGTTAGAGAATTACCCTTACTTCTGTCTCTTACTATAATGAAAAAAGGTAGTTCTTATTCCTTGTGGTATTTCTACTCCAGGCATGTTGTCTTTTTAACCTAAAATGAAAAAGTGTGAAGAAATATAGGTCGTGCTTCTAGCCTCAAGAGTTTAAATGCCTCATAATTATCATTATTTTATCCAAGCAGAAAAGCTCAGCCTCTTCCATTATGCTTTTATTTCCCCAAATCCAAGCTTACTCACTAATTACATAGATCACCTTTATTTCTCTCTGATTCTGGGAGTATTTTCTTCCTTTCTTTTTAAAAACATGTTTGTATGTAATTTTTATAACATTAAAATTATAGCTGAAATAAAGGAACAATTTTTTAAAAAATGTCATCTGGTAGTTGCTTTACAAGAAGACGCTGGCCTCTGTTGGTAGTGTGACTGATGTTGTCTCCCACAAAGTGACAATATTCTTACAACAAAGGCAAAATATCGCCAGCAGAAGGTCCGAGTGTACAGCGTACAGTTCTTATCCAGAACTTTATTTGTTACGCACGCCGAAAACCACACGCTTCCAGGGAGACCACACAGTCCGGAGTATTTCAAGTTTAGAAAGCTTTTCAAATCTCACTCAAAATTCATTCTTTTCCTCAAACTTTGTCTTCTTTGGTTTCTTTCTTTCTTTTTTTCTTTTGGAATTTCCCAAATGCTCAGACATTTTTAACAAGTTACTAAATAAATATTGAGTAATGTGATCTAACTTTTGTGTTTTTAGACATGTGGCAACCAAATTAGTTCATTCAAAGCAAAGAGGATGGTGAAATAATTGAATTTTCATAGCTTGTCTTTAACACTGAATGCCTTTTCCTGTGTTTAAAAACAAAAATGAGCTTCTAGTGAGGTTATTTGTTAAAAGTACCAATTGCTACACATTTTAATGCTAGACTTTACTTGATTTCTGAATGTTTCTTCTCAAAATTTAAATTTAGAAAGAAAAACTGGCTTGGTAGAAAGCCAGAAATTGACTAATAGCAGAAAAGAATCTCAAATGGAGCTTTTAGGAGCAACATCTATGCGTGATTTCTTTATACAATTTGTAGTCACCACCTTGCCTCAGTTCTGGGTGATTTTTAAAGCTTTTATTTACTTTTCCAGCTCCCTAGTTCTCGATAAGCCTTTTCATGAAGCCTGGCTAGGATATCTCAACATATGGGAATGGCTTCTAGCTTTTTTCCCAGTTATTCATTGATAACATAACTTGAGAGTGAGCTAAAGAAAAGGAAGAGCAGCAATGGTCTTGGCTAGTTCACTTCCAAGGGAAAATTACAGCAACAGTGGTAGAGGAATTTCCACACTTACCAGTGCCTACCCTGTGCCAGACTATGAGCCTATTATGTGTTCATTAAATCCTCAAATGACCCTTAGAAGTAAGATCATTTTATTGTTTTAATAACTGAGGCTTAGGTGGGTGTGATGGTCTATGCCTGTAATTCCAGGAGGATCTCAAATTCAAGCTCAGTTTGGAAAACACAGCAATTTAGAAAGAATTTTAGAGTAAAAAAAAAACTACTGGGTAAGTAGCTAAGCGTAATGGTCCTGAGTTGAGTCTCAATTACTGAAGAATGAAAGAAAGAGAGAGAGAGAGAGAGAGAGAGAGAGAGAGAGAGAGAGAGAGAGAGAGAGAGAGAGAGAGAACTGAGGCTCAAAGTAAAGTATATTATCCAAGCTAGGGACATAGGTTATTCTAATTTTTTCCCCTAGTACCAGGGATCAAACGCAGTACCCTGCACTTGCCAGACAGGTGTTTATGCCACTGAGGTATCTCCCAGGCCAGATTACCCTAATTCTAAGATGTTTTACTTTGTATTACTCTATTTCATTGTGTTAGTTAGTTAGATATGATAAAGATTCTAATTTTCTTTTTTTTTTGTATCCTGCAATGATTTTTTTTTTCAGAACTGGGGATTGAACTCAGACGCTAGTGCTTGCCAGGGAAGTGCTTATTCCACTGAGCCATCTCCCCGGCCCCAGCAATGATTTTAAAAATAAATAAATTCTTCCATAGAGAATTCTGTGTGAAGTCTGAATTTTATCCTTATTAAAGAGAAGGCATTCTTCTACCATAAGAGTTGTAACATATGACTTCTGAATGCTTAGTTATTAGTTTATATTTACTCAACATTGAAAAAAGTTTCTATTAAATGCAAACACAAATCTGCTCTGCACTTACAGACCACAATCGTGGGGAAATACCAGCATGGAAGAACCCATCAGCATAGCCACAGAAGACACCTAAAGCTCTGATGCAAACATGCATGGGAGGACTTTGCTGTCTGTTGGGTATTTTCAGGATTTCTTATCATTAATCCTTTGAGGAAAAGTCTTTAGGTAGTTAAAGCATATAAAGGGATAAGATTTGTGTTAACATCTTCAGCTCCATCGAAATGGATTTCCCCTAGGGTAGTGAAAAGAAATGTATGAAGTGAAGAAGTCCAAAGTAATCTAATTCTTCAGTGTTTTTGATTTTCAAACTTTGAGCAGTGTCTGTATAGAGCCATAGTAACTTCAGAGAACCACTGGTCCATCTTGTTGGCCACAGTCATTCAAAATGTTTTAGTTAATACCTTTTGAAGGCATTTTATTTTGTCAGTGAATACATTTGTCATCACTCAGATAACATTTAGGGTGTTTTGATGCAGTTTTCCAAGAATTAGTTGGATACCTGACTAAAAAATAAGCCAAAGCTGTGTCAAGTTGAGAGTAAAGGAAAAAAATGCACACATATAATTGTACCATGCAAAGCAGTACAGTTCTGGTGTGATGGTGCAGCATACAGTGAACAACAGCTGTGCAGATGGGTGTATGTCTTGGCAGAAAGAATTGTCACCCAGAGAAAGAGGACCGTTTAAAGACTATGCTGTTGAGAAGGCATGTGTGTGCTGCTGAAATTGGCTTTGGTCATTGTAATGTGCTGAGCTCCATTTACACAGCAACAGGCTTCCCAGTAAGACCCTGTGTGCCATTTATTATGGCATATATTAAAAGGATGCAGTTTTCATTTCAGTTAAAGCTAAGTGTAACCAAAGAGAGATAAATGAATGCCGTAGCTGTATCGTGCTGCTTTTCATAGGCCTTGCAATAAAAGCTAAACAGTTCTTAGTGGCTTTTGCAATTATACTTCCTTTCCATTTTTCAAAGGTTACAGGGCCTGAGCCACACAAATCCCATTAAAATAAGTGGCTGTTGTGCAATATAAGTTCCTTTGAAAACATTCTTCAATACCCGTAAAGCGATCAGTGGGCTGCACTTAAGATCTGCTTGCCTGCCATGTTTTCAACCAAAAGGCAGATGACAAGCTCTGATGTGGTGGTTGGGTTCAGCTACTGAATCTGGCATTTTATCTTCTTGCATCAGATTTATTCCCAAATTGTTGTGACTCAGGCATAGGAAACACATTTTTATTCTGATTTTATTCCTAAACTATATTTTTCCTATACCTTTAAACAACATATAGCTGATTATTGATTTGGGATCTCCAAGGTTCCTCCCACAGAACACAGGGCAGAAGAGGGCCAGGGATTTCTGGAGTCAAATGAAGTCTGCAAGGGGAATGGCAGGCTTTAGTGACTAAGGGTCATTCCGTGACCTGGTGCCCAGGATGGAAGGTGTCACTTTGTGCTTTCTTGTCCACCCTCCTTCCAGTGCAACTTCAACACCTACACGAGAAGTACAGAGCAAGCCTACCCTAGAGCCCAGGGCAGGACTGCTGTGGTCTTTGAGTCACATTTGAATGCACGGGGGCATCTCACCTTGGGCTTCTGGCCTCTCCTTGAGGAATGCTTCGTGTATATGCTACCACTTTGACCTTCTGGAAATAGCATTCTCGTTGACATTTTTTATTATATGTGTTCCTGTTTCTTCAGATTATTTCTTCATGCTGAAGCTGTTTTACATAGAAGTGATACAAAGGATCAATTCCCACATTTACAGAGCAGCAAACTGCAAAGCTCTGCCTCTCTTTAAATATGAGAACCAACCTATCTGAGAAAGAAACACTGAAAATGTTTTCTTCTCTGAAGCTTAAGTTAGCCAAGAAAAAATTACTTATTTAAAATTACATAATTACTTATTTTTCATTATTAAAAATAATTGGAGTTCAGAAATTACTCAGCTCTTCATGACTTTAGCGAAGCACTAAAGCTGTGATATTGTGGGATTTCTGCTATACTACAAAACTGGGCTTTCTACCTCTAACTCTTCCAACTTTTATTGTAACTTAATTTTTCAAGAAACTGTTCTTTTCCTATTAGAATATCTGAATACATTAAGCTGACAAGAAATTTACATAGAAAGAATTGAACCACAATTTTAAAAAGTATTTGATAAGATAACCAGACACACATATTGGAGCAGGGAAAGATCGATGTGGACTGGAGTTATCAGCAAAGATTGATAGAGGAGGCACAGTTTGAGCTGTGTCTTGGGAAACAATTTTGAACTATATCTTAAAGTGGAAGAGTAGCATCAGAGTAGTGGGGAGAAGGTGAAAGACGGGGTATACTACTGTACTGAAGTAACTCCACACATATTTATGGGGGCTATTGAAAAGAAAATGCAGGAACATTTGGATCAAAAGAGATGAAGACTGATGTATTTTTATTGGTTATTCTAGTGGGAATGACGTGATATACATCAGCCTTCTTTCTTAGGTCCCCTTTATAGTACCTAGTATGGAAAAATATGACTTTCCCATAAATATTTTCCTTGGGTTGTGGATCCTACTTATTTTTCTCATTCATTATTGTTTGTTTCATAGATGGCATAGACATTGTCATTTGCTCTTAAGAATAAAGTAGAATTAGATGGTCTACCTTTAACTCTGGCTAGAATTTCCATGCTTTCACTGTCAAGCAAATCACATTATCCTTCTAGGTCTCATTTACCTCATTTATAAAAGTAAAGGGTTGGATTAGATAACAATGTACTGGGTCCTGTTTAATGCTAACATTTTATGACTCATGATTAAAAATGAGACTATACCTGGTCATAAGGTCATTTGTGTGCTTTTACTAAAAAAGTGGCAACAACTGCAGATTTGCCATTTATTTAAGCTAATATAATTATAAAATATGTACCTTAGATGAAGTACTATGGTTTTAATACAAATGCATTCATAATACATAATTGTTCTTCAGATTGATGAGTCCTAACCAGTTCAGAATAACAAAGGATAACATGCAGCCTATTATCTGATTAGACATAGTGTCCTTGGACAGCATGTTTCAAAATCAAGTGTTACTGTAGCTCTTTTAATAAGAATAATGGCCTTCCTGCAATGATAAAAGTACACTGTTTTCTTTCTCTTGTGTTCAACCAGGGCCCAGAATCTGATAAATATGTTTACTGTAGGTCTTTCAGATGCCCTGCATTAGCGAACTTTCACAGTGTTTATACTGCTGAAGATACTGAGCTGGGTCCTGTTCTTTGGTGTTCAAGGGAAAACAGGGAACTCGTAGTGTGTGATTTGTGAGCAAAGGCAGACAAGCAGAGGGCTGTCGCTCAAGCTGTCTCTGTTGCCCACTCATTGTCTCTTTCTATTACACTTGTACTTTGAAGGACACTTGCCAGATCCAGTCTCTGGAGACCTCCTGTTATTTGAGTGTCTTCTCACCTTCCACATGATCTGGACTGATGTTTTCATTTGTTAAAAACAACAAGAACATTCACTGGGAAACTTTTTCTGGAACCGTTTCAGATCATCACTGCTATTTATTCCCTGTCATAAACTATAATTCTTTATTTCCCCTATTCCCACATCAGGGGAGTTGGTGGCTTGTGGTGGACTGTCAGAGGAATTACAATGAACAGTGAACGATTAAAAAAAAAACTACTAAGTGATTGTGTAGCAGGTTGTAGTACTAAGAACAGGATATGAAATATTCTTGGTCTTGATCATAGTTTGCCTGCCAAGAAGAAATAGGCTTATAAAATGGCATAAAGTATTTAGAATTTATGGTTGTATCTGAGAAAGAATTTTCTTTGAGAGAAGTGAACAAATCATAAGATTGGCTTAATAAAGGATTTCCTTTATCTGATCAAAAGTAATAACCTGGGGTTGTAAATAGTTTTAGTTTGATGAAAATATGGAAGTTAAAAATTATTTTAAAAATTTTCTGTTTAATGGGAATAAGAAATTCTGGCTATGGCGCTGTCTTCAAATCCTGGAAAGCCTGGGAACTCTAAAGTGCAAGCCATGAAGAAGTATTGATAAAAGAGATTCAGAAAAGAAAACTGAAAGAAGATAAATGCTTCCAAGCATTTAAATAGGGAGGAAAATATAAATGTAAGGCAACTACTAAAAGGTAGTACTTAACCCTGGGTGTTTAAATTCTGGTGTAGATATTATTTTTATTAATTTTAATGGGAAAGAAATAGCAACTGAGACAGTTTCAAACAAGGTTAGTAGGATAGTTACAATAATTAATACATTGTATATTATTATCTTAATAGTAAGTATTCAGAGTACAAGATGCAGATGTGATGTCTTTTTTTAATTTTTTTTGTTTTTTTTTTGTATTTTTTTATTTTTCAACAAATAATACACTGCATATATTCTTCTTAGTGGTTAATTGCTGTACAAGATGCGGACTTGTGATCCTACTTACAAACACCATTAGAACAAATCATTCTATTCATTAACAGAATGTAACTATATATCTATCCTAACCACTTTGAATACACAGATACAAAATGGACATTCATAGGCATACCCCATTTTTCCTAAGTTCCGTTATTGAATATTATAGGTGTGTAAACTCAGCAAAATATTCTAAAAGAGTCCAGTAGCCCATAATAGCATTGGGTCTTCTGTTTAACTGGCAATGTCAGAAATTATTGACCTGAGTCCCCCACAGCTCAACTTAACAGCATGGCTTTATTTCTTATAATTTCGGCAGACGTGATGTCTTGTCTAAACACTATTAGTACAAATCTTTCTTCTCATTGAACTAAGAAAAAGTAGCTGTATATCTATGCTAACTTTTGTATATACAGATATATATATATATATATATTCACTACAAAATGGTCTGGTGTAGATATTATTGAGATTGATTTTGCTAATAACTGAATAGTGATGTGGTTTGGAATATTTTGGGTCTGGAGAGATTTCAGAAATCATTAAATTGGCTTCGCTCTCAAGATGTGGATGATGTGACATTTTTACTGAGGATGGATAGAAGTGCCATCAAAGCAGGGGTCCTAGAAGAGAAACAAAAGGTGCGAAAAATCAGAGAGGCGATCCATTGAGCACAGCCACAGAGGAGAGCGAGTCATTGACAGCAGCTTCTTGGCTGGCGAAATACATTGTTCTACAGAAAGTCTTCTAGAGACAGGAGAAGGTTTGTGTTTCCTGTGAAAACAAACTCAGTGGGCACTTATTGTATCTTGGTGGCTTAATTACCAGGAGCAAATGTGCTGTTTCTGTCCTGAGCTCCCTGGGTGTTCTTGGCATGGCAGGGCTGAGGAGGAAGGGGCCTTGAACAGAAAGACTCTGATCTTAGCCAGCAAGCACCCAGAGATCTGGCCAACATGTTTCTGGATATATTTGAATTCACACATAAACCTAGGACAAGTTCTTATTTTTAATATTACAGTTAAGGTAGGTGTTATTCTTAGGATATCCTACTTTGTGCTACCTTTGTTGAGTGTGTTTTGTGTTCATTTACAATCACAGATTAGAAAGACTCCAATCTAAAGATTAGAAGATTCTCTGCAGTCTGTATTAGAAATAAAAACCCAAGAGCTACTTTCTTTTGAATACATAGCAAAAGCCCAGGTTCTCCTCCCCACATCCTCACTTCAATAACTTACAATTTTGTTTGGTCTAAACCTCTTTGGGGAGAAACTATTGGAAATGTAAGCTCAGTTCATCAGATCAGCCCTCTGCCGTGTGCCTATACAGCTTATTGCTGTAAATCTCTGCAAGCTACATAGGCTCTGGGGCAGCTCTAGCCTTCCGTGATGATTTGGTGACAGTGTTAGCACAGCTGGTATTCCACTCAGCCTCACAATCCATCACTCTTGTCTGGGGCAGGACAGGGGCAGGTTACTCTGTGACAGCCTGGCTGCCATGGGCCGGCTGAATGATTAACTTGCCAAAATGTCTTCAAGAGAACTCAGAGCAAAAGAGAGGGATTCTGACAGGTTAAAAACTTAGGATTGTGATTCTCTAAAGGTCCCTAAGTTGTCAGGACCTTAAAACTGAAGTTTGAGTGAAACTGTTTTAGAGATCTCAGCATTTTGTTTGTTGTTCTTGGGTTCTTATAGGGGGAGTTTCAAATCAATGTTAGCTTGAGTTGATGGTGCTGTAGCACAAGCCCTGAACTAAACAAGAGCCCCTGAAGCCTACTTTATCTACAGCAGTGAACCTAGAGTAAGCACTGTTAGGAATCACTCACTGCTTTAAGGAAAATACCTAGTAAAACAGAAAACCCTGTGATTTGATTGACTGGTTTCTTCTTTGTAACTGTGCACTGTGCTCATGGGTATATATTGAGGAGAAGGGATCAGGAAATAGTTGGTCTGCTTTGTTATGAAACTATACAAGTGAACATAACATTGTCTGAGACATATAAGGTACAAAACAGTCTACTCACCATCCTACATAGCTACCAGAATTGAAATGCTGAGGACATGTACAGAACTATATTATCCTTTAGCTCTTTTGACAGTACAGGCCTCAAGGAGTATGTAAGTAATGTATATCTGACAGTTGGTTCCAGTCTGGCCTTGTTTTTAGAAGCAACAATCATTAGAATTCCTGGGCATATGAACTCATGAGTATCGATCCCAGTATGTGCTCAAGAGAAGTGACCCTTGACTGTGGTACTTTGATAAAGATATGTGCATCTTTAGATAGATGTGAGCAACTACAGATTATTGCAAAAAAAAAAAAGTGTTCAGTTGTGCCTCTAAAGTGAGTTGGCTCCTTATTTATTTCTTCTACCCCAGATGATCAGCTGAACTCAGAGGAGAAAAAGAAGAGAAAGCAACGAAGAAACAGGACAACATTCAACAGCAGTCAGCTACAGGCTTTGGAGCGTGTCTTTGAGCGGACACACTACCCTGATGCATTTGTGAGAGAAGACCTTGCCCGCCGGGTGAACCTCACTGAGGCCAGAGTGCAGGTAACTCGTGCTGAGAAGCAGCTCCCAAGCATTTCCTTCATGGAAGCCCATCTCTGAATATTTTAAAAATCCCAGTTGTAGATCTCAGGCTGAAGGTGGTATTAGTGCAGGTTACTAATAGTAAGGACAAAGACAGACTCATTTCTAATTGAACATTTTAGGCTGAGAAATATTTTAAAGATGAAATCGAACCTCTTTAGAGAGGATAGAATGCTCCTTGCTCTACCTCCTCCCTATCAACTTTTCTCTTCCAGATTTATGTTTTGTTTCCTTCCTCTTAGCATTTAACCTAGGCTTCAATGTGAGCTTTGTGGTGACAAAAGAGATGAACACTTTCCTGCTTCAGTCTTCTCATATAGCCCTTGGAGATGTTCAGAATTTCCAGAGACTTCCGGTAGGCGTACATGGTTGTTAACACTGGTGGAAGTCAGGAATGAATACTGAGAAACTCAGGAGCACATTCAAGCAGTTGACTTTGTGTATCTTCAGGATATCTGAAGTGAAAAAGGGTAATAGTATGTAAAATAAGGTGAAGGGAGAACAAAAGTCCTCTCTAACATCCATGTCATGACACATCCACAGCAAAGTAGACATTTAGAAGACAATACCATCTGTGATTAGGAATAAGGATGGTAGTGATAACAACACAGTAGCTGACACTGTCTGAGGCTGTATGTGCCAAGTCATGTTCTTCACATACCTAAAACATTTTACTCATGTCAACTCAATGTTTCATTTTGATGAAAATTAGGAAAATGAAGCACAGAAAGGTTAAAGTATTTAACACAAATTGATATCCCCAGGGAGTGGTGGAAATGCAGGATTTGAATGCAGATGTGCAGACCCAACACAATGGACTTTGAATATACAAGCCTCTGACCAAATGCTTTGTCAAGTAGTGCTGTTGCCTCTGCAGAAAGAGCTTGTCTTCCATATCGCTAGTGCTCAACTGCTATTTTGATAAGGAGGGTGGTTAAATCTGTCTTGTCTTCCTAAGAAAAGCAACGTTTGTATATCTCTCAGTTGGTATTTGAGGGATTGTTTTTGCAAATGATAATGTTGTAGACTTGCTGGGAATCAAACCATCCCAAAAGACTTGACTAGGGCAGGCCTTGGGAGTCACAGGGTGTAGCTTACCATGAGGGGCACTTCTTGCATTTAATGGAAGTCCTGGAGGAGCCTTCTGCCTGAAGAAGCGTGATAGATATTTCTCCATGGAAGAACATGGTGAAACCTAAAAATGTTTCTCAAGCTCTTGAAAGAAGAGTGCCAGTAACAGGAGAAAAGTTATCTGGACCCTTTGGTGAGTGAGGGAGAAATGTAAGTCAGAGTGGCAGCAACTGGAGCTCAGGCAAGAGTTCCACAGGTACAGAGCTCAATCCTTTCCTTTCCACTCCATCACTAGGGCAGACAGCTGCTTTTCACACCCTGTTCTGAAGCTGCTACATCCATTTTAGTCTCCTGAAACCCTCATACCTCTTATCCCCACCTCAGCTGCAGTGCAGTCATGCATAACTTGAGACCACCAGTAAGCAGCAGTACTGTGAAGTAGCATTTTTTGCTAAGGCAGTCTCAAAGCTAAAGAAGAAAACTTAGGTAGTGAAATTGTGAGAATTAAAAATGTGAAAGAGTACTTTTTGCATAGGTGGAATATCTTACCCCTATCATAGCAAAGGTCTTTATTTTATAACATATGTATATAAAATACTTTATTATATATTAAATATATATGTATATTTTTCTTTTAATACTAATAATTTTATTTTTACTGTGAATTTAGAAACATTTCATTGTGTGATTAATTTTTGGTCTTTGACTTTTAAACAAAATTGTACACATATGCTTTAATCATACACTTATATCCTTAGTCCTGAAAGTGTTTCATCATTTGTGGTAACATACTGTATTGCTTTCTTCTAAATGAGCTTCTAAAATTCCCCCTATTTTTAATCCAATTGTGAATTGGCATTGAATTCATTTAATAATGATAGTTTTCTATCTCCAATGTTATTTTCATCTTTTTGACTTTATGGAAAAAAGATAAAACAGTTTCATAACAAAATAGTAGAACAACTATAGTATATAGCATGTTGTTATCTTTGAAGTAGTTGCTCAAAGTACAAGATATGGGCATAAAAATTTCTCCAGTTGAAATTAGAACAAAGCTTCCTCTTTTTTCTTTCTTTCTTTTTTTTCTTTTCTTTTGTTTTCTTCTTCTGTTTTGTTTTGTTTTGTTTTGTTACTGGGAATTGAACTCAGGACCTTGTGCTTACAAGGCGGGTGCTGTGTCACTGAGCTATCTACCCACCTCCAAACTGGCCTTTTCAATGAACTAAAAGACACTAATCATATAGGTGATTTGCACTTTTCTCTCTTTTCCCTTCTTCCCTTCTCCTTTCCCCTTAACTCATTTTTTCCTTTTGAACCACTTCTTCCCATTTCTCAACATCTATTGTACATTTTAGACTCTTATTTCCTCTTTCAGTTTCTCATACCAAGGAAACAATAAACATTAAGAATATATTCCAGGGTAAACCTTTAACGTAGGATAGCCTGTGTTTTTACCCAATTCAGTTAGACCTTAAAGTCATGTCCCTTCCAGTCCAACACTCTACAAAGGTAGTGATGTTAAAGATAAATTTGAAAATACAAGATGAGGCATAATATAGACTGAAGTTCACCTAGTATAATTATATGTAGGTGGAAAGTCACTGAATCCATTTTGGCAGGCTTTAGGCAGACTTGAGTCCAGGGTGGCAGGCTAGTGATATAACTCTTTGAAGGACACGGTTTACTCCTGAATTGCTTTTGTTCTACTGTAAGACATTTTCATTTTATTCCATGATGGAAAGTCAGTAGATGATATCAAGAAGGGCACTGATGCAATTATATTTATATTTGAAATGATAACTAATTTTTTTTTTTGATGGAACTGGGGATTGAACTCAGGCCCTTGCACTTGCCAGGGAAACGCTTATTCCACTGAACCATCACCCCAGCCCGATAACTCTAATTGTAATGTGAGAAAAAGAGCTTGAGTCTAGGAAGCCACATCAGAGACCTCCACAGTCACTCAGGCCCTTAGTGCTGTTTAATTGTGGTGGCGCAATGATGCCACATCACACAGTGGAATTTCTTTCTCTGATCTTCCTTCTTGTACTTTTTTGTTCCTTTTCTCTAACTACTCCTAACCTAGTTGTTTCACGTATTTTTGAATGTACGTATATTCCTTTAATAAACTGTGAGCTGCTTAAAAGCAGACAATTAGTCTTTGTCATTTCTCTTTCTAACACTTAGACACATTGGACACTTTCTACTTTCTGAATGAGTAAACAGGTGGATAAAATGTGACTATAGTCTAGAAGAACTGTGGAGTTAGAGGTTGGATATCCTTGAGTTTAAAATACAGCCATTTATTTGTGTGGACTTAAACAGCTTACTCTCATTGAACCTGTTTCCTCACTTCTCAAATAGAAATAATAGAACCTGATAAATGTTGTCATGATGACTATTAATAATGTATGTCATATGCCTACATAAATGCCTCACCCTTGTAGCCCCTAATGAATGGTAAGCTTATTATTATCTATAGTAGGTGCTCTTTGTACTACTCATCTCCCATGAGCCCAACAAATAAATGTAGTCCAGTCAACTTCTGACCTTTATCATCTGTATTTCTCTACCAACAGTTTCTTTCTAGAACTTCAAGAGACTTTGTTGCCTGGGGTTGGCATGTCCAAAGCACTGAGCATTAGTAACCAATGATTGATTGGAGTCAGTGTACAAGTACTCAGCTTTCTCATCTCTCAAGAGAAAACCCTCTGAGAATTTGTCCATTGTTAGCACTCTTAGTGTCCTGAATTCCTGCAGGATTGTGTATCACAGGGCTAGTTGGTTTCAGAGAGCACTGTTTCTTTTGTTCCTCCCATAGTCCCCACATGGTGTTTTTAGCATCTCCCAATGAAATAATTTTCTTCTTCTTTCTTCTTCTTC
>NW_004524720.1:7208939-7219524 GCF_000260255.1 Octodon degus
TCTTCCTCTTCCTCTTCCTCTTCCTCCTCCTCTTCTTCTTCCTTTTCTTCTTCTTCCTTTTTTTTGTGGTTCCAAGGATTGAACTTAGAACCTTGTGTTTGCCAGACAGGCACTTATGCCACTGAGCTATATCCCCAGCCCCAATCATTTTCTTCTTAAAGCTTTGCCAGAGGTTCTACTTCTGGAAGATGATGGTGTTTCTTTAAATATTTAATGGCTGTTATGGAAGATAAAGTTTTTATATTTTGAAGATTTTGTAAAATCTTTCAAGAGAAGTCATTGAGACTTTTTTTTTGGGGGGGTGGAACTGGGGATTAAACTCAGGCCCTTGCGCTGGCAAGGCAAGCACTTAATCTACTGAGCTATCTCCCCGGCCCCTCATTGAAATTTTTAAGAGAAGTTTAATGATATTTCTCCTCCTTTACTTGATTATTGTTACAATGGAGATCTTATAACATATTTTCTTGTCCTATGGATTTATCGCAAACCCTATCTCTGAGTGTTTTTTTTTTTTTGAGACATGGTGTCACTGTGCAGTTCAGACCATCCTTGAGCTCACTTTGTATCACAGGCAGGTCTTGAACTTTCAGCAATCTTCCTGCCTCAGTCTCCCAAGTGCTCACTGAGTCTTGACTACTGGAAATATTTCACCATCCTCACCTTTTGTAGTGCTTTGGGTTTAACTCAGGGTTTTGTTCACACACTGCACCACTGAGCTACACCCTGGCCCCATGCAACCCTTAAAAGCTCTATAGTGGGGCCAACTGGGAAGGGGTGATGGCGCATTTCCACTTTTCTAGGAAGAATTCCATACCTATCCTATATCCTCCTTGGGAAGATGTTACATAGTAAAATCAACTGAAATTTCATTCTTGTAATGTCTTTTCCATTTTCCTCTCTTCTTATGCCCTTCTCCCCTCCCAATGATCTTCAGGTGTGGTTCCAGAATCGAAGAGCCAAGTTCCGCAGGAATGAGAGAGCCATGCTGGCCAATAAAAACGCTTCCCTCCTCAAGTCCTACTCAGGAGACGTGACTGCTGTGGAGCAGCCCATCGTACCTCGGCCTGCTCCCAGGCCCACCGATTATCTCTCCTGGGGGACAGCCTCTCCGTACAGGTGAATGCCTGGCTCACTGTCCCTCGCTCCGCTTCATATGCTCCTCAGCGGTCAGCCACACAAGAAGCTGCTCCTGCAGCTGGCTGATAACTTCTTGCGGGGTTAACTTCTGCAGAGACACTCAACTTGCTGACATCCCCACATTCTCACAGGAGATTCCTAGTTGCCCCAGGAGCAGGGTATGGGGCAGAAGAGCGAGGGGCAGGCCATCAGCAATCTCCTCTTCGACTCAGGAACTCTTGCAAAGGTTTCAAAGATGAGGAAGATGCCCCCCAAAAGATCATTTAATAGTAGCTGTGCTCAGTGTCCCTCTTGCAAGCATTCCAGGATAAAACGACCCCCATTCAAAATTAAAGATAGATTTGTTTCAAGATACTCAAGTAGGAAACTGACATGCAAGGCTTTAAGGGTGAGATCAAAGGCAAACTTCACAGTAAAACTAATTCTGAATTAAAATAGAGAGAAGGGAGGGTAAATAGAAGAAGGCAAAGAAAGGGAAAGAAAAAGTGACAGAGAGAAGAAAACTCAAGTCCATTCTGATCATTTTCACTTCTTTGTTAGTAGGTGAAGATTTCTTATCATTTCAATAATATTCTATTGACAACTCTTATCTAACTGCAGGTGATTACTTTGGGGGTCAGTGTGTGTGTGTGTGTGTGTGTGTGTGTGTGTGTGTGTTGTATATCCTTTGAATAAAGACTGTAATTTACCCTGAACTTTTATACAAAAAGGTGAAATGTTTTGAAGAAGCAAACAACAGAGTAGGATTTCAATCACACTGAGAGACTATCAATCTCCATTTATTATCCTATTCAGATAACACAAGTTGACACCATTAAGAAAGGTGAGATGGGAGCCCAACAAGTTGTGACTGCTCCAAAGTGCCTTTTTAAAAAAAATTATCTCCGAGTGCTCTAGGAAAGCAACTCATGGCCACAGTCTCCCTGCGTGATTTCACTGGAAGAAGTATTCACGAGCTTATTAATTATACTTTTGTTTACCTTTTTATTAAGGTTAATTATTGTCTGAAGAAATTTTAAAATAATTACAGGATATGAAATCCTAGCTGAAGCTAAACTCTGATGTGAAAAAGCACATTTGTGAAATGTAAATATTTCAAAGCTGATACTTCTGATGAAAGCTCAAAGCTTCGTCTAAATGCTCTTTCTGTTCCAAATCAGTTTTGGGGAAAAACACCATAAATAAATTAAGAAATTTATTTCCTATTCCTTGCTGTGGAGGTAGCCTGAGTTACCTTTGGTCTTTGTACACAGAGATGTCATGGATACCACAAGAGAGTCCTGTTGTGGGCCTACTTGGCCCTTGGCCTGGACATTTTATGTATCTCAGTTGATGTTTTAAAGATTAGTTGTATCTCTGTGACCTCTTCCTCTATAAGATTTGCTGAAAAAACATTCTACAGCCCACTGTAAAACCACATATTCTTTAGGTCTTTTACAAAGTGAAAGACTTCTTTTTTACCCTCACAATTATCAGTAGCCCAGAAACTCATCGAATGGCTAATGAAATAGATACAGTTGAAAGCCTGATGCTTCCAGATCTCTGGTTTGAACTTGCTCAGAACTAAAAAGCAATAGTTCTTTCCCTGCTTGGTACTCTTGGGGAACTTTTCATCCCAGCTGTTAACTATTTAGATGGTTTCCACCAGTAGAAGGCTGAGCACGGTATACCGCACCAAAGGGTGTGGAGCCCTTTTTGAATTCATATTGGGTCATACAACCTAGACCAAAGTAGAAGACCAGCTCTATACTGCATCATCTGTATTTCCCATATGGGCATCTAACTGAAATTATCATGGCAATCTATGTGTGCTTTTGGGGGAAATATTCTATTTTCATTGAAAAGATTATATAGAAATTTTTGAAAAATTTTCAAAAATGTCCGTGATTCCACGTCTTGACATAGTTTGTTCATTTTTGAAACTAGAATTCCATATTTTATATGAGTTTAGCCTTAGTGTACATATTATTTTGTGTTCTGCTCTTTTCACTAAAAATCGTATTACCTATTACATTTTACTTATTTTATGGTATGCTTATATATCATTTCTATTAGATACAGAGTTTGTAAAAACCAATTAAAGCAATATCATAGAAACTGTTTATATTCTGTATTAAGAATAAATTAATCTCCAAATACAAGTAGAAAAGTCATGATTTAAAGTGGTATTTAATCAATAATATTTTGACCCAATCTTGAGTTGAGTGTTTATATTTTCGTTAATTGCTAAAAGTGACAAAATACTATTCTGTTATGTGCAGGATTTTCTGCTATGTTTAGACACAAATATATTATGGTGTAATGCTTCAAAGAGTGCCCAGAAGTGGAAATATTGTTAAGGAACTATATAAGTAAAAAAAGTGATGAAAAGCAAAGGAAATGATACACCTTCTGTATTGTGGACCATTTAGTTGCTACTCCCTGTTGCCATTATAATGTCAAGTTAGATAATTTTCATGCGACATTCATTAAAAGGCATTTCTCTTGATTTATCCTTGGAACACTGCTGTGTGATAGCTCTACCCTTGCTCTTGTTCCAAAGATGAGAACACTGAACCCTTGCACAACTTTAAGTCTTCAGCAAGTAGATTTAGAACTAGTTCTTGTGATTCCTGATTCAGTCCACCATATTAGGTCACATGACTGTATTTTCATTCCACTGAAATATTTCTATTCTGTTGGGGCTAGTAAAAACTGTAAGACTGAAAAGCTATCTATGCATCACTTTTTGATTTAAGGTGTCTCCCATCAGTGACAAATGCCTGAAAACTACATTCTGGTCATGTGGACATCCCACTGAGATGACCAGTGTGTGTGGCTTGGTTTGCAACCCAAGGGGAGTGACTAGTTAGTGTGTATGTAGGACAGCTTTCTGACTTCCTCAGCTTTTCCCTGGAAATACAAATAAAAGTACAAAAGCAATTACTTGTATATGCCAAGATTCTGAGCTGGAAAATAGGCAACACATTTTTTTCTGGGGATCTTTTACATTCAGACACATTTTACATTGAATAACTTGTCATTCAAATTATGGTGCTTTTGAAAGTGAAGGGGAAATGATAATAATAATTGTGTTAGGAAAATAGGCATAAGCCAGATTTGTCCTCAACAACTGGGACATCCGGTTTATTCTAATTATCTCATACCATGACCTCATTCATTCTCTTGAGCATATTGCAGATGATGTCAGGCAAACAACTGAGTAACCAGAGAAGTGAAGCATTTCCTAGTAGGGACACTACTGTCCTATCAGGTGTCTTCTTTATTGATCTGTGGCTAGTTGAGAGAAGATGGCCTTTTGAATGCATACCCATTAGTTAGCCCTGAATGATTTTCATGAAGCAGATTATGAGAGTGAGCCACAAACATCCCTGGAACTATCAAGACTCACTATCTTCTAGTGCTTTGTCTCTTGGGCAGAAAATATTAGACAAGGTTTGGACTTTTGACTATTATTTGAGAAAAAGTAGCCAAGAAACCTTTCCTCAGTCACTTCTCTTCCTGTGAGAGGTAGATAGCCAGTGGTCTGGCTCTGCACTACTAGTCTTCAGTGCCATTTCTAGAGGTAGGGCTGGACTTAAAAGAAAACTGGTGACAAATAAAAGAGAAGCTGATTGTCCTTGTCCAGTTTCCCTCCCTCCCTCCCTCTTCCTCCTTCTCCTCCCTTCCTGATTTGGTCATGGTCATGGTGCTGCCTGACATCTGGTGAACGCATTTGGCTCATTTCTCCCTTTCACACTTTCAAAAATAGATCCTCGTCCCTCCCAAGATGTTGTTTACACGAGGGGCTTCATAACGGATTCTAACGGAAGACACTGAAAAGGTAACTTGTCAGATGGGGAGAAGGGTGGCTGCTGGGGGTAGGGCTTAAGGGGGAAATAATTATGTTTAAGAAAAGGGGTGTGAAGTTCTAGAAATGTAAGCAGTAAGGTTTTTGACTAGAAAATACTGGAAGGAGCCAGAGCTACAAGAAAGTGAGTCCATAAAATTGAGTAATGTGAGTCAAGAGCAGAGCTCCTTAAAGACGGTTGTGCATGGGGTCACCTGGGGCCATGTTCAGGCCTGTAGTGATTCATTAGGTCTTAGGTGGGCTTCTTTCCAAGGTGATGCTAAAGCTGTTCACACTCAGTACACACATGGAATGGTGAGGCTTTTAGATGACTAGAGGGTATGAAGTAGGGAGTAGAACTGTGTTTTTGTCCTTGTGTGATTTGATCCTCAGGCTAGTAAGATCATTGATTTCTTTTGTACTCTTGTTTCTAAAATTGAGTGCATACTGGTTTCCCTATAACATATCTCATAAGTCTTTGGAATCCAAAGGTAAGCAATGTGTATTTAAAAAAATATAAGCTTTTGTGGCACTAAGTTTTGTGTCAAGAGGAAACATTCCTAGAAAGAAAAGTTAAATGCTGCAGAAGCATTGCTGAACTTGTAGTGGAAGTATGAATATGGGCCAAGTGTGTACACTTACAAGAATTAAATATGTACTAGAAGTTAACTTCAGAAGTTTAAAAACCAAAGTTAGAAATGATTATTTAAGTCACACAAGATCACTTTCACAATGATTCATGACATCTCACTTTTTAAAAAAATTTCCTGGGAGCCAGGGAGATGGCTCAGTATGGCTCAGTAGAATAACCGCTTCCCTGGCAAGCGCAAGGGTCTGAGTTCAATCTCTGGTTCTAAAAAAAAAAAAAAAAGAACTACCTAGGAAAACTGGTATTCAATTGTTTTGGACAAAGTAAGTGTACCTCCAATTGTTCTTCTATTGACTAAAGAACACTAAGAGATGGACTCCAGCTCTTATACATTACAGCAACTGTAATGTGGCCTTTGAAAAAAAGCCTAAGAAGGTGAAACCCCTATTATCAGGGAGACCCACAGACTTCTTGGGATAATAGATTTACATTTGGGTGAAATTTTAAAGAGTTTGTTATCATTTGTTCAAAAGGGACACACTGAAAGTAACATTAAATTTAAAAATTGAGCCAAGAATTTTCCTTCCCAAGCTATCCTCAATTGTTTGTGAGTTAACAGCATTCACACTATAGATGACTTGAAATCAGAGGGGCAGAAGTCGTTAAATTTCCTGGCTTTAAATCATTCCCTGAATAGTATTTTCTGAACTTACTTAGTGTGTGGCAGTTATTTTAACATATTTCCCTCTCACAATTTCTCAGAGTAGGTTGAACTGACTGTAAATGATTCGTCCCCCATGAAAACAGCACTCCCACTCTTTGGGCGGGGTCAACATTTTGCTGTCTGTGGCTGGGCTGTGTCTGCTAGGCATCTCCAAATAAGGACATGGAATAATCTCAAGCTTACTTAAACTCTGGGGAAGTCGCTGGGCAGGCTTGCTGAGTCAGCAGACACAGTGCAAGTGTTCTTTTTCATCTCTAATGTCTCAATGAACTTTTATGAAGATTCTTGGTCACAGAATAGGAACTTCACTAAAAATTAAATAAAAATAGTGCTTTAGTCAACTCTATAAACTAAGTCCCAGGATTTAGCTCACATCTGCACCCTGATCACAGGAAAACATAGCTCCCGCTCAGAAGATAAGGTGTGCGGGTAAGATTTCTGGTTGAGTTAAGCAGGCTTTTGGATGTTCTATACTTAACCTACACAGATCACTCAGTTTTAGTCCTATGTATGACAGAAAGTTTAATCTTGAGTAGGAAGAAGTAGTCATTTTACATACTCTGAATGGTCCTATAAGTAGATTGCCCTTGTAGATTTCTGTCTTGTAATAAGACATTCCAGGGTTCTCTTTATTTTCCTAGAACAGAACTTGAGAAGTTTCCATGATGTAGTAAACAGGTGGTCATGAATATTTTCTTAGACTGGCAGCCATTTAAGGCTCTCTGGCATGTGTTGTCATTTTAGGAAGCAAGCCCTTGTCATGTGCTAATACCAGGATTAAAGCATGACTAAGCTTCTCTTATGGGACTACCTCATTAATTCTATCTTTTCTGACCTGGCACATGTTGCTGTCATGTCCAGAGATTTCATACTGCTTGCCTGTATGGCACATTTAGCTCAGGTTGCAAAAGTATGTCAAATGACTAGAGGAAAATAAAGATAATTTTTTAGTATGTGCACAAAATATCATTAAAATTACTTTTTATAGTTTCATATATTCTTCACATTTGTGAAGAGGTAACAAATTAAGATGGCCTCTTTCATGCTACTTATTATGGTCATAAAATGCTGGAATGAGTCAGATACATTTTTTGAAAATTTATGAACATATCAAGTGAAAGTTTTCAAGCTACACCAAGTGAAAATGCTATCACTTATGGAGTACTTAGGTAATTGCAAAATTCATTAATTTATATCAACTTCTTTCTTATCCTCACATCTCACTAAATTAATAGGTTCCTGTAGAATGCTGTCACAGCCCCACTATAGTACTACCATGGTGCTCTGGTACAGCACCACCACATAATTGGGCAAGGGCACTGTTCCTTCCCATTGAAGTGCAGGCTGCCACGTAAGAGAAAAATGTCTTGGAGATTGTCCAATCTTCTGTGCAACATGTGATTCTAATTCCCATTTATTTGTTTTTGAGTAAAAAAATAGATCTCTTCAAATATTACTGTCTGGCCTACATTAAAGAGAAAAACAGTATTTCTGAGAAATGTGTTACCATAGTTAAGTCCCCAGGCTAGACTATCTGATGATACAATCAGTAGATGATGTAGTGACTGCAGCATGGTTGGTCTTTCGTAGACAAAACTGTAAGCACACTTAATAGACACTTCTGGAAAACAGGAACAAGAACTTCAGTAAACTAAAGTTATATCCTAATGTTCCCCATTCCATTTGCTAAGGATGTGGAACACATCTTTGTTTATCAGAGGAAGTGTAAAATTCTGTGAAATATAATCTTGCTTGTCCAGAACCTCAGAGATTGGATAAAAGTATCTCAAGTACTTTAGGCCAAGTACTTAAAAGCACAATTCACCATGACAATCTATATCTTATCACTGAAGAAATTTTCATTATGTTCTGTCATGAAGTTTTATCCATTGAATTTTATTCTTAGTTCTAATCCAGGCCAGGGATATAGCTCATTGGCACAGCATCTGCCTGGCAAGTGCGAAGTCCTAAATTTGATTCCTGATAAAAAAAAAAATCAGTTTTAATCAAATATGGATACTTCATAATTCCAGCTTATCTCTTGTGAGTTTAAAATTAAAGTAGTCATATACTATTTTTAAGGCTTAATTCCCTCACAGACACATGGTTGAAAGTTAATTTGGCAAATCTTATAATAGTTGATGACTTAGATCCATTTATTAAACACTGTACCATTTCTTAGCTATTTTTTGCATCTTTAATATATCCTAGAAATGTCTTAACTATAGTTTTTATGGATGCATATATTTATAGTAGTCTTGAATGGAGGCACTTAATTCATCTAGGAACTTGATTATGTATGTGAGCTTTGGAAATATTGTAAATGTCAGCTCTTGGTATACTGTAAGAAAATCAAAAAAGATTCCCACCTCAATGAGTTGTCCAGTCCTTTATCTCACTCCTAAAATAAACCTACTTTTACTGTGAGGTCATCTGCTTCTTTCTGCCGTCACACACACACACACACACACACACACACACACACACACACAGAGTATACCATTACCCATGCATTTATTCCAATGCTCTAAGACTTTTCAATTAAAGATATATATTTCTCGAAAAACCAAGTGATCTGAAACTAATTATATTTAATTTTCCTGGGTTAATTGCTAGTTAATTGAGCTCAAATATGTTATTATGAATCTAATCATGAGGTATCCAGATAACTGTCCATAATATAGCCTCTCTATTTGTAGAGTAGCTTTAATTTTCTCTTTCTGATCTTGTCACTTGATCCCCAGAACCACAAACTGTTTCATGGCTGACAAAATTCCATTGGAATGATGACAACAAAAAAGCACATGCCATTCCATTTTTAAATCTATCTCATTTCAGCCCTCAGTTCAAAGAGATTTTGCTAATCTTAGAAACAACTAGAAACACTTTCATTTAGTTTAGATGAGCCTTCTTTTAACTATTTAAAATAAAAATAATTTTCAGCCAAGTCTACAACCCCATTTCTTTTTCCTTTCTTCTGGGTCAATTAACAAAAACCTATCAATGATACATCTATGCTTAGTGGTTTACTAGATATTGATTACAGTTTCTGATAATGAAAACAACTTCATGTTTTTCTGAGCATTAAGGACAGTAAAAAAAAATTACTTCTATAGTCCAGAGGGTGAGACTTGGACCTTTGATAGTTTAGGAAATTTTAACTTTTTCATAATAACTGACCTAAAAGGCAATGTGTGCTAGAAAAGTGATTAGAAGACAAAGGCTGATTGATAAAAATGTCTTCATTTATCCATTTTTTTTACCATCAACCAGTGAATCAAGAATTCCAGAGAAGTTACCTTGATTATTTTTATTTTCAAGTATATTATTTATTATGGTATTTATTTATTATCTAAAATCTGTTAAAATTAAGGTCAGTTACCAGGAATGAAGAAACAAAATCCTCTTTAGTTTTTCAACTGCTTGCTTTTCTTCTTCACTCACAGGCTTGGTGATGTAGACAGAAAGAGAGATTAAGTACCATCTTAGTCAGCTGATGAACTACCTGCTATTCAACTTGAGCAAATTTTTCTTTCATCCCAGAAATAAATCATTACTCACTGTATTCAACATAGCAAATACCTCTCCTTCTCCTGTCTTATTCTTCTGTGCTTTCCTCTGCCCTACAAAATAGGCCACCATTTGGCTTCCCCCAAAGCTTTGGAGTAATGGAGAGCTGGAGCCATCAGAGACCCTGACGGGCATCTTGCCCAGCCCTTGCCCCTGCCTGACCTCTTCCTGAGAGTACATCCATCTGGGGCACTGACTCGCAGCTTTGTGAAACTAATGCCTGTTATTCTCCCTGCTTTTTCCTTTGTCCCTACAGCGCCATGGCTACTTATTCTGCCACATGTGCCAACAATAGCCCTGCACAGGGTGTCAACATGGCCAACAGCATTGCCAACCTGAGACTGAAGGCCAAGGAATATAGTTTACAGAGGAACCAGGTGCCAACAGTCAACTGAGGAAAAACAATAATTAAACAGGCCTAAGAAGAAATCAAAAACCATAAGACACCTATCCTGCTCTGTCATTTCTTCCTCCGCTGGAAAAAAAAAGTAAAACAAACAAAACAGAACCAAAATATTGGGACCATGGCAGAAAAAAGCAGGAGAGGAGCAAAATGAAAATTAGTTAAGAAATGTTCCTCCTCCCTCTGGAGTACCACCGCCATTTGTTTCTGTATGTGTTTATTTTGTTTTTCCCTCTGTTCATGCTTTGCTTAATATACTCTAAGCTTCTTCAGTTAGATTCAGCCCACTCATCCTGTAACTATATGAGGCTTTCAGAAAATCTTCAGCAGCCA
>NW_004524720.1:7219624-7235235 GCF_000260255.1 Octodon degus
CCTGTAGACTCCCCGGCAACCTGTTTGAACCCCAGTGCCTTATTCTGTCATCTTCCCAGTTCACTTTAGGAATGTTTGAGAAACAAAAATCTGAATAATGTGTGCCCATTGTAATTCCCTTTCTCATTTCCATATCTGTTGGACATGGGAAGGGTTTCCATTAGCTATGAGAAAAAAAGAATTATGTATAACTTCTAGTCACTAGCTTGTTGATCAGTGTGATCACCTGTGTCTGATTAATTCTAAGCTCTAGATCTAAGCTCCAGATCTAAGCTATGGATTTTAACTCTGAGTTGCCTATTATTATATCACCATCAACACCACACCTTATCCCCATCCAATTTGCCATCTTACAGAAACTTGTCTTTAAACAATTTGCTGTCACAGGATTTTTTGCTAGAGGAAATACTTTTTTAGAGGAAATACTTTTTACTTGAGAGAGGGAGACAAATTTCTCTAGGAAAACAAAGATGATTTTGAAAGGCATAAGCTACATCTTTCTGGTGTGTTTATATATTATATATAAAAGCTCGCAAGCTTGAGTTTGCAATGTCACAAACACCACAAAAAGCAACCTTCACTCCATCACAATTATTTTTATCTCAACAGTGATAAAATCTTAGGTATTTTGCTACTTTTTGTATTTTACAAAAAAATACTCATGAAGGCCACAAAGCAGCTGGCAGGGCAGCAGTTGAAGACCCGTTTTTACATTGGGGCTTTAAAAATGAACCTAAAAGTATTAAAGATTATAAAGGTGCCCTTGAATCTGGAGCCTGAGCTCTGGTGAAATGCTGATGCCATCTGCTCTATCATATAAATTACATTTAGAGAAGAGAAACATGCTTTGTCACCTGCTCTTTCTTCACTCAACAGAAATACGAAAGACAAAATGAATGTTTAAGTGGAATACACAAAAATTTGTCTAAATTTAAAAAATTTTAAAGAAGACTGTGGAATTTTATTTTTTAGTATTTTGAAATAAAGCTTAGCATCTAGGGCTGAGATCCATGACTGATATTTCTTTGTTTCTATCTCTTTGTTTCCAGCCATACATTTGTAATTTGCCAGGTGGACTTGACCAAACCATTACCATGTGGTGCCTCAGTTTACCTATTTATAAAATGGATTTGATAATACTTACCTACCTCACAGGGGTGTTGTGAGGCTCTATTCAGTTGCTCCTTCAATCTTTCCTGCATTCTTGGTGTGTCCAGCACAATGGCCATGGGAGTAAAGGGACTTTAAAAATGTACAGTGCTGATGAAATCATATGGTACCTAGATGCTTTGTCTAGCAAGGAAATAGCACCTTGCTGTAAATACTTATAACCTTGTATTTGGAAATGAGAAATAGGTATATTTTTCAGGTATCTCAAAAGTCATAATATTTGACCAAAGAATAATTTAAGACACACAGAACAGACAACTTTTTAACTTATATTCTTATCTTGATCAACTTGGTTCTAATAACTTTAGTTACCAGTGATTAAAAAACTGTAGATTGATTTTTGCCAAATGTACCAACTTTGTACTGTGAGTTTCAGGCAAGGAACTTAGGGTGTAAAATGTACTTTTGACAAACATTTGCATTTCCCCTGGCATATCAGATTGAGTTAAGAGTGATTTTCTTTTTCAGCCCAGTATTCATCATCTGAAAATGTATTTCAAGTGCTGAGCTTCTGTTTCTTCCAGTAGTGTGAAGGAATCCTATCTTATGTATTTTGTTTTCAACAGCTGACTCCCTCTTCTTATAACACACTAGCAATACATTTCTTAGGAAACATTCATGTAGGTTGGGTGAAGAGCATGTGCTACTTGCTTCTAAGGAATCTCTCAACTCCTGATTTTTTCTGCATGAGTTGCTATGTAGCATTACGTTTCAAAGGAACAGTGTGTCCTTACAAGCTGAGAGATTCTTTGATTTTGGAAGTGAGTGTAATCCCAGAGATGGCTGGCCTTGGGAGTGTGAAGGGAGAGGAGCACAGCTAAAAGAGAGCTTGCATTATAGGAAATCACAGATGAAAACAGAAATCACACATGAAAATGTTTTGCTAAGAAGGAGATAATGTTAGAAGAGAATCTCAGAAGAGGAGAATCTGAGAAGAGAATTATAGAGATAGACAGACATTCACTTCCATGGCCAACAGAAAAGCCTGACCCTATAAATGTGATAAGTAGGGGAAAGTACAGAATTTTATCCAGTGTCATGGACAAGAAGTACCTGGAAATTGCATAGAGTAACTGGTGTCAGTCAGTCATCTGGATGTTTATTGCTGGTTAATTCCACAAACATCAATTTTTTGAGCACTTGATCAAATAGTACACATGTAGTGACAGCATTCAGTTTTGTTCATTTATTATTGATTTTTTTTTAAAGTACAACTTTGACACATGATTTGGAGGAATGGTGTGCTGGCTCTTGAGCCAGCTGTCAGAGGAGAGTCTCATTGCTCCCAACTTGGGCGCACAGCTCTGCTTGGTCGTTCATCCAGATGCGAATGAGCACATAGGAACTATCTGTGTCCCTCCTCAAAGAAGATGTTGATTTGTAGGATACTTGCTAGGTTAAATTAAACCGGAAGAGGTGACCTAATAAAAAAGGGAATGACATAATGATATAAAGGTCTCATAAGAAATGTAATATGTAAATTATATCTTGCTTTATGATGTAAAATACATGGTTTGCGCTAGAATAGAAATGATTCCTTTCCAATAAAATAAAAGAAGGATACTATAATGTCTTTTGTTATGTACATTGGTGTCTGCTAATTTTTCTCTTTAAGCTTCAAAACATATTTGCTAGAATCCAATATTATCTAGAGAATAATGAAGTACAAAAACAAAAAGACTTAGAGAGACCTTTTTATCAGAATATAATACTATTTCTTATAAAAGGAAAATAATCTATTAGTCTTCAAAACAAAGACAATGATGGTGTCCTGGTTATTTTTTCTCTTGTTGCTGAGTCAAGATACCTGACATCCAAATTAAAGAAATAAAGACTTAGGGCTGGGGAGATGGCTCAGTAGAATAGGCGCTTCCTCTGCAAAGCGCAAGGGCCTGAGTTCAATACCTGGTTCTGAAAAAAAAAAGAAAGAAAGAAAGAAAAAAGAAATAAAGAGTTATTTAGCTCACAGGTTGTGGAGGTTTCAAGTCCCCAGTCCTGCAATCATGAGGCTCCAAGGCAGGGTGGCATTGCTGAAGGCCAACATGTCAAGGTGACAGAAGACAGTAAAAACAAGAGCAAAAAGGGCAAGAGTAACACTCACAGCATCTCTGTGCCCTCCTTTTGCTCAGGATGAGTACCATTAAAAGGTGAGGACTCTGGCCCCCTGCTGAGTCATTTAAAAATCTAATCTTCTAAGGTTGACACAATGTGTCCACTATACGGATGGGAAGAAGATATGTTTATTAATAATAGCTAACTGTAGAGCAAAATTTCTGAGTCTTTTAGAAATTTTTTTACCACCAACTTTAGCATCTATAATACTAGACACTATGACCACAAAAAGACTTCATGTAAAGCACAACCCTTACTTTAAAATAAAAAAATACCAAAATAAAAACCTGTGAGGTACTCATTATGCATGGCATAGCGTGTGAAGTAATGAAAAAAATAGAAGATATTGTGAGACATAGGTTCTGTTTTCATACCATATAAAATCTAGCTTAAGTGCTTACAATTTTTAATAGTTTAATAAATTACTAAACCTCAAACAAATAAACCAGACAGAGGAATGCAGAAAAGAGAGAACATACTGTAAAGCTTTTTATATGGTAACCAGAACTTGAAATTTATCAAGAGTAATTTGGATAAGTGACGAAGGGGTTATGTAGACCAAAGAGGGATAAAGGAAGGGACACAGGAATGAGGAATTTGGTTTTTGGGAAAAAGGATAAGAAGGGTCTGAGTGAGATGTAGACAGTGGAAGATTGGTGTTGAGCCTTAATCTCAAGATAAAGGAGCTTGGACTTTTACTCAAGCCATAAGGATCCAATGGAAGTTTTTAAACCAGAAAAAAAAAATGCCATGAAAAATCTTTCCATTTGAGTGTGACTTCTCTTATAAAGTAATGAGGATAAACTATAGCAGACTAGAAACTGGAAATAAATCAGTCAGAGATTTCTGAGGGGGAACCAAAAAACAAGCAGAGGAAACAACTTGCAAGGAAAGACTTAGTCAGATGTCATGGCAAGAAGGAGAAAAGGGACAGAGTAAAAGATAATACTGGCTTAAAATCCAGGAGAAAGAATTCACCTAGTCCTGAAAGGAAGACTTGGGAGTGCATCAAAGATGAAGATAGAAGTTTGACATTAACTTTAGGGAGCTGACACTTTGAAGTACAAAAATGGATGATTTCTCCAAGATAAGAGCTTGTCGTACTAAATCAAATACTTGATTCTAGCAAATGGTTTTTGAGAGGTTTCACCCTAGAGAAGAAGATAGAGCTTTGAAGAACAAGGACAACTGGGGCAAGGGCTACAGAAGTCTACTGAAAAGGAGCTACTTGAGAAACAAGAAAAGAACTTATTTATTATCCCATTTAGGTCCCATTTATTGTACCCTCAGAAATCTCTAATTGATCCATTTCCAGTCTTTATTCTGCTTTAATTTATCTTCATTGTTTTATAAGATAATAAATAAGAGGATTTCAAGAACAAGGAATGTTTAATGTACCTACATGGTGTAGAAAAGACCAGCTACTTGAGAATGAAGGGAAGACCATTGAGCTTGTAGCCTTAAAAGTACAATTCTCTACAGAGTTAGAGGAAGATGGCTGAGTTAATGAGTCATGGTAGCAAGAAGTACTTTTAGAGAATGGAAGCAGTGACTATAGACCATTTATATAATCTTGCACATACATTAATAAGGATTCTCTCAGTTGTGGGTAGCAGAAACTTACAAGCTAATTGAAATGACAAAAGGACTTTATTTGGAGGCTAGCCCAGCTAGCCTGCAAGTTCTACTAGTTAGTGTGGCACCAGGCACCTTAGACCCAGAATGAGACCCATGCTTTATTCTGTTCTGTTCAGCCAGACACGACATATTCAGTGGCTTAAACACCAGACACTCATTGCTCATAGTTCTTGAGGCTGGATGTTCCAGATGTGGACACCAGTGGATCAGTATCTAGGAATGATTTTCCTCAAACAGTCGTCTGCTCTGTAGCCTCTCAGGGATGGAGCAAAGGACTTTTCCTTTTCTTTTTATGCAGTCAATTATCTCACCATAGAGGCTCCATGCTTCTGGCCTGTTCTAAACCCCATCACTCCCCAAAGGCCTGACCTTGTATCATTCAACTGGGAGCTAGGGTTTCAGTATATGAATTTGGTGTGAACAGGAACATGCAATCACACCTACAGAGCTACTGAGGCCTGTATACTCTGCCTAGAGCCCCACCTACTCTCCTCAGCCTGTGCCTCTGTGACAGCAGTGTGTGCAGGGTCTCCTAAAGGAGCTCACCTGGAAGATGAACCCCAAGTTCTAGACTATACGTCAGGCACCTGAGATTTGAAATGCCTGACCAAATTATCCCAAGCCTACTTCAGGAATGACAGGAATGACCCCTACTTCCACTTGTTTTTGTTCAAGCACTTGAGCGGTGACCAAAGGGTCTCTGTGGGAGTAGGGGTATATCTGGGATATGCATACTACAGTCATCACCTATGCATCCATGTATTCACATGTGGCACATGGTGGGGCTGGTGAGAGAAGAGAAGGGTGCAGAGCAGACCACAAGTGAAGAGTAGGGCCTCAGTCTCTCCATGCCACCACATTCTGGGAAGGAACTTCAAGCAGCCGAAGCATTCCAATATCAGAGAAAGTATTGAGACTTAAGTGGAACTGGTCTGTTCACTCAGTTCTTCTCACATCTCTCCTGCTGTCCCTGTTCTCCACAGTCCTATTACAATGGTCATGACTGCCCACTGTAAATCACAATATGCTAGGAAGACATATTTGTGCAGCCCCCAGACTGGTGTCATTTTATCCAGTGACAGAGGATCAGAATGGAGCCTTTAAATAGACATTCTAAGGATGAGCAGGTCTCTGAGTGCTGTTAAGAAAGAAAGTCAGAAAGAATGGGCTCAGATTCAAGGGTTGGCAAGATTCTGGTGTTGACTAGTTATGGAGTCTCTGAAAATTGGATCAAATGGTAGCCAAGCTAGATCTTAAAGAAGGTATATGCCACTCAACCTTTCAGTGCTGGAGCAGGGCTGCTATCAGGCCATGACAGTAAAGGTTAAAAAACAAAAGTCGACAAAGCAGAAGTTAAGGGCAAGTAGATGAACTAATCAAGGAGTGCTGTCATCAATGGCAGATTCTGATGCTGAGTGGGCCATGTTCCCCAGGCTCTTCTCATGACTGGAAGTCAACCATTTCCAGATATAAAGAAATATAATAACACTCTGCTTTCTACTTTCAGTCTCTACATTTCTATTCAATTGCAATGGCAGAAACTCAAAACAAATTAGACTCAAATGGTTTAATCACATGATTTATTGGATGGATTGGAGATGTGCCACTGAATGAGAGGAAGAACTACAGGAACCAGGGTAGTTCTGAGAACCTCAGGTACTGAAACTAGCACTTAACATCACCACCATTCTGTATGTCTGCTGCTTTTGCAGACAGGTTTTCTCCTTCCAGACTTACATAGATTCAGCTTTGGAAAGAAGACTCTATTATTCTTATCTAATTCCAGAGCTCTGGAGTTGGAGATTTACCAAGAAGCAAGTGTTGCTTGTCACTAACAGACATGGTGCGAACACCGGTGCAAGTCCTCGTATTTCTACTTGCAGCCCACACACTCTTCAGCACCCCAGCCCTGAGGTATTCCCACCAGCCTTAAAGACAAAACCTCAACTGAGCTGATGGCTCAATGCCCTTACTGTCCTCTGTGGGCAGTCCCATAGCACTGGTGCACACCTTGGTGATGCTTCTTTTTCTACCCATCCAAATCCTTGAGGCCCTCATTTCTGCTCTGTGGGATCATCTTCTAGTAAACAGTGTGTTAGTCGCCACCTCCAACTCTGCTTCTTGAGAGACCCAGGCTAACATAAGACTCTTATTTTCTTTTACTTGAGGCTTCCTCTCTCAATCATGCTGATTGAGTAGTGAGACTGTGTTGCTGTCAGAAGCAGGAGAGAATGAAATGCAGGCATAAAAAATAGCACAGATCCACCGAGAGAGGCAAAAGAGAGGATGAGCACTTTCAGTTACATGCAGTGTGATCAAAACATACAGTGAATGTTTAAAACAAACAAAAAAACCCTGAAAGGATGCATTAGCATTAATACCCTGCTAAGTACCTCCTTGCTTCAGTTACCCCATTGCTCTTGTCACTTTATGAAGCAGTTATGGAAATCCTGCTTACTAAATGTGTTTATGAACAATGTAGTGAAAGTCAGGCTCCTAAGAACATTGTGCTGAGTCCTCATCCACTTTGTTCCCTGGATGTGGCATTGTGCAAATGTTTAAAATTACTGACCAAGTCAAAATTCATGCAAAATAAATATTTCCAGTCAACTCAGGACACATCAATACCACTAAAGAGACTATTAAGGGGGACTTTGAGAACTGCTCTAGAAAGCCACAAGAAAAATGGAATAAGCATGCCTGAAGTAAGGGGAATTAATGGCAATGTGTCTATTTTTTATTGTAATTTAATAAAGTTTTAAATGTTTACTATAGCTTTGGATGATGCCTCATAAGTTGCTTTTTTTTTTTCTTTTAGCTCAGTTGGTATTAATCTTCATTCTCATGTTGGAAAGTATCATTAAAACATGTATGATGGAGTATTACTCAGCTATAATAAAAGATAAAATTGAGGCTTTTATAGGTAATAGCTGCAACTAAAGACCATACTCATAGGTGAAGTAAATCAGACTCACATGCATAAACATCATATTTTCTCCCTAATGTACCTGAAATAATAAATAAAACCTGAAAGGTAGAATAGATACTGTGAGATGGAAAGAAGCTATTCAAAAGGAAGGAACAACTGGGATAAAGGAAAGGAGAAAAGAAAGAGAAACATATGTATATGCACAGGGTAGCTTGGAAAATTATACTGCTGATTTCTACTGGTCTTTTGAAAGGAACAACTAATGATTAAAAATGTATTAACTCTTTTATCCTAACATTTCAAAAAAATCCATTTACTTTTCTTTCTAGGAACATTGGTAGCTTTCATTTCCCAGCATTATTTGCAGGTAGATGTGGTCTCATGGCTAATTTCTAGCCTACAGAACATGGTAGGCAGAAGTGGTATTTGACAATTTCAGTCCTCCTGTTCTCACTCTTCTTAGTTATTTCTGTCATCTGGCTAACTGAGCTGACAATCTCTAATCAACTTTGGGAGCCATGTGTTAAAGATGATAAACCAGAAGTCAACATAGGATCCAGAAAAGTGTAAGAAGAGAAGCGGAAACCATCACTGGCCTGGAACTATCCTGGATTATGATATGACAGAAAAATGAAGTTCTATTCTGTTGAACTATGCATGACAAGGTCTATTTATTACTATAGCTCCATCTGTCCTTATATACCTCCTTCTCCATCCTGGTTTTCCATTTTCCTTTTCCTTTCCTTCCTTTCTTTCTCCCTCCCTCCCTCCCTCCCTTCCTCCCCCTCTCTCTCTCTCCCTTCCTTTCTTGCTTCCTTCCTTCCTCCTTCACTTATTCCCTACTTTTACCTTCCGATCACCCAATGAGTATTCAAGGTCCCTTGGATAGCACATAGACTTAGAGTTCTTAACAACTAGGAGCAATACTCATTTTAAATGTTTGAAAATATAAGATACACTTATGTGGTATCTTGTGTCCTTTATATTATAACCTACTAAAGTAATAGAATGTTTTAGTAAATAAATAAACCCAATGACACATTTAAGAAGCAAATGTTGACATTCTGGAGTTCCTGGAATATATATCACAATGTTATTCTAGCTATAAAAAACGGCATTCCTAAGAGGAAGATAGCCAGGTCATCACAAATTGAAAGCATCTGAAAGCTATTTCCTAGCGTCACATATTTATTTGCTTAGTGTCATTTAGTTGGGCAGAGGTAAAATAAGGTTAGCAAACCTGGACAGCTAGAAAAACTTACACATGTTCACAGGAAGATGTGAAGAGAAATTTCCATGATTTGCAATAACAGGATATTAGAAACAAACAAAACAAAGTGTTACATTCATATAGTGGAAT
Organism: Octodon degus; assembly: GCF_000260255.1. Classification (NCBI taxonomy): domain Eukaryota; kingdom Metazoa; phylum Chordata; class Mammalia; order Rodentia; family Octodontidae; genus Octodon; species Octodon degus. The sequence goes on from NW_004524720.1 coordinate 7,228,834, forward strand.
ATTACCACAACTATAATCCTCACTTGGATACTTCTCAGATACAAAACTTTGGAAGAGTTGCAGAAAAGTTTGCAACATCATATGTAAAGTTAAAAGCACACACTATAATCACATATTGCTTGTGAACACATGTACTTGGTCAGAATACAAAAATAGCATAGGAATGAGAGATGTTGGAAGAAAATTTCTGGATTCTTTCACAAATAATTGTAGTAAAAATAATTTTTAAACAAGAAGGAAGTGGAGAGGGTTAACAGGTATTCTGAGTTTTTCAAATATGTTGGAAATATTTTATTTCTTACAAATATGAGAAGCATACAAGACAAAATGTTAAAGCTGAGTAGTAAATACATTATGTCCTTTATATTTATCTCTTTTATTTGCCTGCTCTTGTTGTATTTCAAATGTAAAGAAGAAAACAACAGACATACATATTTTCAATTTTGATGAGGGAACTATGGGGGTAAAGTTGGGGTAGATGTATTTATGTAATCCTCAGATTTGCTCTAGCCAAGTAGGGACATAGGATATAATAATACACTTTTAAGAAGTCCAAAAAATATTTGCATATAACTTAACACACCTAATCAAGGTTTTTGGCATAAAGGAGTCAGAGTCTTTGAAATAACTCCCTGGTTTTACCCCTGTATCTGAGTTCCCACCAGTAGAGATTTATTCCTGCCTCCACTACATAGTTTCTAGAAGTCTTCCATTAGCTATGTTTGGGGGAGGCTTGAGCCAAACCATTCCTTGAGATGATAATTAGCTACTTGCATGACTACTTGGACTTAAATAACAGGATGTATATAAGCAGAAGTCAACTTAGTATCCAGAAAAGTGTAAGAAGAGAAGCTGAAACCATCTCTGGCCTGGAACCATTGTTGCACATGATAGTTGTAGAAGGCAAGCAGGTGGCATGGGGATCCTACTAAAGAATAGCAGACAATAATGGGAACTGCACAGAGAGCAAATTTCAAGGAATGATAAGATGCAATGTTCTGATACCTGCATAAATGCACCCTTTCAGCGCAGTCTTGGGTAAGTTGCTTATGTCCTCAGCCTTGTTCCTTCTTTTGTGAAGTGAGAGCTGCATCATAAATTGGTAGGAGGGGCCAGTGAGATAGCTCAGCAAACTAAGCTCCTGCGTTGGCAACCGCAGGGACCAGGGTTTGATCCCCAGTCCCACATGTCGTGCCGGCCCCACCCTGGGGGCACACTGAGCCAGTGACAGAGTCTGGGCATGGTGGCTCACACCTGCAAGCCCAACTCTAGGGAGGCTGAAAGCAACAGGATCACTAAGAATCTGAGCTGCATAGTGAGATCGTGTATCAAATACATAAAATGAAATAAATAGGTAGGAGGATTAAGTGAGATAACACATAAGCACACTTCCCATATTATACTTTAGGTGCTCTTTTCTTTCCATACTATGAAAGCTCAACCATGTGTGATAGCCAGAACCTACACTAGAGGTTGGGAGACCCAGGCTGTCTATGTTGCATCAGAACAGAAGAAATGCAAAGTCTAGGAAGTGTGTAGTAAAGTGTGGAAGAAGCGGGGGAAAATGCAGAAAGGAGAAAAGGGAAAAGATGAAATGTGTGGGATTGCATGGCTTTTCCCAGAAGTATTTACAAGATTTCTTTTGTCCTGTTGCTTAAATACTCTTAAAACTCAGGGTTTAGGTTTTTCTTTTGCTTATAGCACAAAATGGCATTCAAAAGTTTCAGAGCCCTTTTTCTCAGTCCAGTGGAAGTTCTACAGACAGTAACTGAGGAGACCTCTGAAGAATTTCTTTTTCTTTTTTGTAATGAAATAGCGTTGTCTAAACCCTAGTGCCAAAAGCCTAGTGAAGCACAGAGCTGACTTTTGAGTAAAAACAAATCCCCGGAGCTCTTCTGTTTCAGTCCCTTCTACCTGATGTTTCCTTTCTGTACAATACCTCATCTTGTCAGAAATGAGATGTCAGAGTGTTCCACAAAGAACTTGCCTCACCTGGGGGAGAAGTCCCTACTTCTGGCCTATTCTTTTCTTTTAACTTCAGGTGATTTTTCAAAGGGCCTACTTGTAGTAAATGGTGTTCCTGTCCAGGGAGAAAAAAATTCATGTAGGCCTACAAATGAGTATGAAAGTTCCATGCCTTGAGGCCCAGAAAATATATATTTGGGTTGGTTCTTGTCAAGCCTTCTTATCTATCACAAAGCACCTAACTCAACCCCTGATATCCCAGACTGCCTATGATTGCACCTACTCTGGTCTTCTACTAAGTAAACTTGAGGAAATTTAGAAACTGGACTTTCAGAAAGGTAATGTGATCCTCATTAAGTTAGACTTTATAATCTCCAATTGCACAGGATGTTGGAGTATGGAGAGTAGCCCATACATCTGTCCTAGAAAATGTGCTACATATCCCAACAGCACCAGTTTTGAAGGCCTCCTTAGAAAAATCAGTTCAGTTCAACTTACTGAAGCAATGTCTGTGCTTGGTATTTTGGGCAATCCAAGCCCTTTACTGAAAATTGTTAAGTCATTTAATTTTGCTTCCCAGAAAACTGTTGTGAGGATGGTTTTAGAGAAAAGAAGAAGGGAAGGGATCATAGGCACAAGATAATAGGATATCTTTATGTTACTTCTTTAAATTGGTATAAGTTCATAGAAGATGGTAAACAATAATGGTCATATTCACTTTCAGAGGTCTTTGACAATTTAAGAATTTTATTAAGGCAGGGATTCTGTACTCTTCTACTTGCTAGCTTTGTCCCCAGTCTGATAACTAGAAACTTAAATGTCCAAAGAATTTTTTATTGTGTTTATGATCTAGTAGAAGCTTTCAGCAAAGCTTTCAGCACAGCCTCTCTAGGATCTAGCATGGAGGCACTGAGTAAACAACTTAGCAAAGAGATAGAGAAGAGTTCTGGGAATTAAAAAATGGCCAGTGGGAAAGCCAAAAACCAGGGAGAATCTGAAGGCACTTCGTGGAAAAGAATGAAATAGTATGGAATGCTAAATCTCAACTATCAGGGGTGTTGGCCTGACTGCACAAGCACGTGGTAAACCTGAAGATGGTCAGCAGTCCCTTGCAAAAACAATAGATTTGCAAGACTAGTTCCAGGAAAATTCATGATCATTATAAGCCTGCTAGTGACTACTTCCATGTGGCAGGCTAATATAGGCAAAGAGAGCCTGTGTATCACCCACTACATTTAGAAGGGATATAATCATGAGCTACTTTGAGAGTAATTTATTGTTCTGTAGAGAGCTACTCTGGGATTCAGAAATGACAGAACAGTCATGCATCAGGCTCTCTGGGGTCACCCTACTGGAGTGACTTGATAGAAGACAGCCACAGGGACAGTTACAGAAAGAGGGAGGGCTGGTCCCAAAAAAACATAGCTGTGAATCCAGGCTATGGAGGATGTGGTGGCTTCATTTTCTATCAGAAGAAGCCTGGCCAATTCTATGTGGTTTTCTGAGGGGTCCAGGTCTGGAGGTCATGGGATTCAATTCAGAGCACTGTTTGGCTACTTTCACTGCCTACTTCCATCACAGAACTCAGTGGTTTCTGCTTTCTTTATCTGCCAGTGTAAGTGGGGATATGTCTCAACTTTGATATTTGTCACATTCCAAAACGTACAGCTGGGGGTAGCACATAGGATACATAACTAACTCATAATTCACAAAGTTGGTCAGGAATAGAAGTGGCTCAGGGCATACATAAAGGCACAAACAAATACTAAGCTTTTGGAGTGAATACAACTTAGAGGGAGACATCTTCCATTGACAGACCCCACCTAGTAGGAAAGGTGGAACTGCACTCAGCATTCATACAGCAAAAGTTGGTTGGGAAGCTCAACAGGCCCATACTGTGATTTGTTATTTCTCCTTCATCTGATGGATTCCAATACTGAGGGCCCTGAGGTGTAGGACCCTCCACGTGGGAGTGGAGAAATATTTTGAACTCATTTGTCTTTTTGTCTATTTTCCCCCTCTTTGATTTCCTCTTTTTCTTGTTTGTCTATTTTTCTGTTACTTTTGCCTAACTCCATTTCCTTTCTTACACCTTACTTCGATTTATTAACTCATTTCCTCTCTTCTCACATTCTTTTTCTTTTTAAAAAAATTTACTTCTTCCACTCTCCCTTTCCCTAATCTTTCATTTAAGTGGATGAAAAAATATCAAAGTGGATGACATACCCAAGAATTCAAAAGGATAATGTACAAAATGATGAATGACTGTCAAGCTACAAATGAATGGCTGAAAGACAGAAGAAAATGCAAAACACAAAGGAGTAAACAAAAAAGACATAGAAATTATATGGAAGAGTAAAACTGAAATCTTTGAAATCAAACACATAATAAGTCAAATAAAGTCTCAGTAGAAAGCCTCATGAATAGAGAGGGCCAGGCAGAAGACAAAATTTAAGAATTTGAAATAAGATTGAGAAGCTATTGTATGCAGACACTAAGAAAAAAAGTAGAAATTATGAACAAAACATCAAAGAACATTTGGACATGGTTAAAAGATCAGATTTGCAAAGTTCTTGTGTGCAAAAGAGCACACCAAAGCTCAGACTAAGGCATAGAAAAATCTATTAAACTAATTAATAAGAAAAAAATACAAAATCTTGAGAATAAGAGATGTATAGATACAGAAGGCATTCAGAACATTAAAACAGTCAATGAAAGTTAAAACTGGCAAGTGTACAGAACACAAATATTGAAAGCAGCAAGGAAGAAATTCCAAGTCACTCCACTCATAGAGGCAAACACATGAGAATAACTTCAGGCTTCTCTGCAGATGGGAAGGCAGGCCATATTTCAAAGTCCAGAAGAAAACTGTCTACCCAGAACATTATATTCAGCAAAGGTAACCTTCAAAAATTGAAGGAAAAAGAAAGACTTTTAAGGATAAGAATGAACTAAAAGACTTCAGCACCATTAAACCAACACTACAGAAAATACTTAAAGGAATATTACACAAAGAAGAGGAAGAATAGGCTATTGAGAATTAAGAAAGAACCAGAGATCCAGTCCTAGCCCAGGCCCGATGAGTGTGTGGGAGAGCCTCCAGCTAGCTTGTGCCGGGGGGACCAGCAGGTCCCAGCCCAGGTGCAGCCTGGGTGAGACACTCTTTCACCCGTTGGGGCGCACCCACCACTCTGCAGCACCCCCCACCAAGCCCTCTGCATGAGAATTTCTGCCACTTTCTAGGGACCCCCCAGATCTAGTCCTAGCCCAGGCCCAGTGAGTGTGTGAGAGAGCTTCCTTTCCACCCTACTCCACCTTTTCCACTCCAGACTCAGCTCAGGCCTGGCACATAGGCCTGAGGTGAAACCCTGCAACTGCAATCCCTGCAGAGAGAGTGGGGGACAGAACCACCCAACTAGTCCAGAAGCAAAACATCTTGCCAGAGGGGCACAACAGTTTCACTCCCAAGGTCAGCAGCAGGAAGGAGATGAGCACAGCAGCCAGACCCAAGCCAGGCACAGATGGATAAATCCAAACTTTGAAAATCTGCACCTGAACTTCAGTAGGTGCTAAGGTTATAACTGCACCATAGCTCTACAACAAAGGTCAGAAGACAGTGCTACACAAAATACCAATGAGAAGGAACAAAATGCAATCTCAGAACACAAGCCCACCCATAACAAGTGCAGAGGACACTAACAGAGAAAAAATTGGGAATCACACAGCTGAAATAAATGGCTTCTGAAATAAAGAAACAGCTGCAGAAAGGTATAGAGGAATTCAGATTTGAAACAAAAAAAGAAATCCCTGAATTAATAACATCTACAGTAAAGAATCAAATGCAGAAACATACGGTGAAACACAAAGCCCACCCAGAACAAGTTCAGAAGACACTAGCTCAGCTCAAATGTATGAATTAGTAGTGTTGATAGTAAATAAGCAACAGTAGAAAGTCATAGAGGAACTCGGAGTGGAATTCTTTTCTATTAGCTCAGCTCAAATGTACGAATAGCATTGACAGTAAATAAGTACACAACAGAAGAAAGTTATAGAGGAACTCAGAGTGGAATTTTCTGAATAAGAAAAGAATTCTCGGAACTCATAGCATCTGAACAGTGAATCAACTACAGAAACATAGGGAGGAAACCCAATTTGAAAAAAAACACTGCAGTAAAAGAATTAATAATTGCTTATAAAGAAGATATTGATAAAAAATAGAGGAGATTAGAAAAATAATGGGTTCCTCGAATGAGCAATACAGGAAAGAAATACATCGCATGGAGCAGAGTCAAAGAGATATAGAGGAATATAAAACCTCAATCACAAGCATGCAAAACCATTTAAGTGAAAGTGAAGACAGAGTTTCAGATCGAAGACACTGGTGCAGCTAGTGAAAAGGAAAGAAAGGATCTCCTAAAAACAACTAGGATGCAGGAA
>NW_004524720.1:7250689-7251312 GCF_000260255.1 Octodon degus
AGTTAAAAGATACTGGCTGGAAAATGAGACTTATAATAAACACTTATACAGCTTTAAAATGAAAGGATGTGAAATATTCCATACAAATTTAGCAACAGCAAGTAGGAATAGTCACACCCACATCTGACAAAGCATACTTCAAAGAAAAATTAATCAGATAATACAAAATGGGCCCATGAAGTCAATAAACCACCAAGAAGATATAGCAATTGTAAATATCATGCACTAAATATGAGAGTGTCCAATTCCTTAAAACAAACACTACTCAAAGGGTCAGGCAGAGGCCAGTACAGCAACAATCAATGACTTCAATACTCTACTCTCATCGAAAGAGAAACCACTGAGATGAAAAACATGAGCAAAGAAACATTAGAGTTAAACAACATCATAGATCAAATGGACCAAACAAATGTCTATAGAACACACATCCTACTATAGGAAATAACACCAGTCTTTTCATATAGGAGCATTATTGTGGGTATATTATACCCACGTTTATTCTTTAGAACATTTCTATTAATGAATTATTAACTTTGATTTTATGTGTTTTATGTTAAAATTAGTACTTAATAGGAAAATATTAAAAAGTTTTTCATTTTAATATTTATTGAGCGGTTCAGAGA
>NW_004524720.1:7251412-7255529 GCF_000260255.1 Octodon degus
AATAAATAAATAATTGAGGATTTATAAAAAGAGTATCACATTTTTTAACATCAAATATTTTTTTGGTATCCAAAGTCTAAAAAATAAGAGCAGAAATAAATTCCTATGTGAACTACCAATGAAAATAACAATAGAACTCTACAAAAATATCTTTACTTAAATTATCACACCTAAGGCAATCTTTATGCATGACAACAGCACACATCACTTACGCTGAAAGCATATATGCTTTCCTTTCTTGGCCTTTGTGTAAGACATACTTGACATATAGATGGCCTTGCTGGTTTTTTTTCAGGAGGCTTTATAGTATTATACAGTGTGTAGTTAACAGGAACATAAAATACCAATAAAAATGAAATATTAAATTTTAATATGTATTGAACATTTATAATAAACATCAACATTTTCACATCAGTGAAAGTGCCAAGGCACAGTGGCACATGGCAGAGAGCAACCTTTCATGGTGGCAGCAAAGAGCAGAGAGCAAAATGGAAGAGTAGCAGCATTGGCTACAGAGAACAAATTTGTCTCTCTTAAATTGCATTCAGCTTATCTGCCCCAGGCTGGGGGAAGTACTCACACCCATAATCCCAGCAGCACTAAGACCCATAATCCCAGTGGATCATGAGTTAATCTCAAATTCTAGAAATCCCTGCCCCATGACTGCATTAGGCTTTGGGGGGACAACTAGACACAAACCATCACAGATGGGAATATACTGCCTGAAGTTATGTTGATTATGAAATGCTACAAAATGTTTATCAATAACCATGTGTTCAGATGGTATATAAACTGCTTCACAATTACTCATAAATCTCTCAAGCCAAGAGTGCATAGCAACCAGATTATCAGTTCTTTCTTGGTAAGTGGTTTTGTCATCAAATCTCAGGCAACTCTGAAGGAGACCAAATCTCTTCAGTGTCATTGTTATTCTACAGACTTCAAGCTCACATCCATAGCTTTTTAATATTTTACATTCTTGAGATTACCAGTGGAAAGCCCTGCTAAGTATAGCAGATCTATGAATGCTTTCAGTTCAGCCTGTGAAGTGTCAAAATAAATATAATTGTGAATATGACTACTGGAACATACAGAGTGTTTTACTTGTATTTCAGCATCTGTGTATTTCACAACATCTTGTACCATCTCTTCTTTTACAAACAATTTCCAACATTGAACAGTAGTGCTAGCATACCATCCAATAGGTTTCCCCCCTGACAAAATCCTCACTGTATTTTTGGACCTAGTCCTAACATTAAATAATTCTATTAGGTTGAATGACTAGTTTGTGCCGTTCCTACTAGTCCAATATATACTCACATTGCCATTTTCTTCATCTTCTGAATCAAGGAGGCCTACATTCCTTGTGTGTGTATTAGTTGATTCTTGCTCCATTTCCCTATCAGAGGAACTTTGGCTCACATGGCCAATGTCAAATTCATTATCATGAATGATGTGATGATTCACTTTCAAACTTCTTCAAAATTTGCAAAGTTGTTTTTGTCATGTGTTGTTGTACTGAATTGTGCTACTTTTACCAGAAAAAAATCACAACAAAATATGTTTTAAAACATATCATAGGGGCTGGGGAGATGGCTCAGTGGAATAAGCACTTCACTGGCAAGCGCAAAGGCCTGAGTTCAATTTCCAGTTCCTCCAAAAAAAAAATCCTAAATGCATAGACATTCAGCAATAAATGTTTCATGGCTGAAACTCATCAGTTGGTGCCTTGGATCTCCTTGATGCCATTCATCTGGTAAGTGAATGTACAGGTGGGCTTTTGCCTTCTCCACATGCAGCTTCATGTCCCATTTTGGTACAATACATGTGTAAAGAACAGAAGAGTTGTATGGGTATATTTTATACCCTGTGATGCTCAAGTAAACATATACAAAACTTATTAGCTAGCACATAATGTGAGGAAAATCTCAGTTTGACATTTGCACACATGCACACTCCTTGCCATTCATCATACAAATGTTTGCTTCCTGTATCCCCCACTCACAGCTACTGAGATGCATGGTCAGCTGCTATTATCTAAAGTATACATTTGCAGTGGAAGAGTGTGGAATGGGTCATTGTAACTCATGTTTTGGCCTGACAGCTAAGTAGCTCATGAAATGTTCTCCAAAATAGATTGTAATTTGGGTCAGATAGTAAACTTCATCGGATACTAAAAATGGATTTATTTCTTGCACCTTATCAGATCTTAATGGAATGAAACTATAAGTCAAAAGCAAGAGAAATAACAAAAGTTTACATCCATATGAAGATTGAACAGTTCACTTTTTAATTATTAGTGGATCACTGAGGAAATCAGGTAGGAAATTTTAAAGTCCAGGAATTAAATAAAAATGGAAATACAACATACTAGATTCTCTAAGATACAGCAAAAGCAGTTTTAAGAAGGAGGTTCAGAGATATGAGTGCCTACATCAAAATATAGAGAGATCTCAAATAACCTAATGCTACAATTAAAGGTTCTTGAAAAAGAACAAACCAGAATCAGAGTCAACAGAAGCCAACAAGTTATAAAGATTAGAACTCAAATTAATGAGATAAATAAAGAAAATACACAGAATCACTGAAGTAGTTGGTTCATTCTAAAGATCAACAAGATTGATAAACCCTTAGCTAAACTAACCCAGAGAGAGAGGAAAAAGACCCAAACCAATACAATTAGAGGTTAACAAGTGATACTGCTGCAATTTAGATTATTGAGGACTTTTTGAGAAGGTGTATTCCATGAATTTGGACAGGCCAGAAGAAATGGGTAAATTTCTGATAATATGAACCACCAAAACTCAATCAGATGAGTATAAAAAACCTAAACAGAAGAATAACTAGCAATGATATTAAAGCACTAATAAAAAGTCTACCAACAAAGAAAAACCCAGGATCAAATGAGTTGCCTGCTGGATTTTATCAGAACTTAAAAAAAAAAATCTAACACCAATGCTCCTCAAGTTATAATAGGAAATAGAAAGGAATTACTTCTTTCAATATATTCTGAGGCCACCCTCAGCCTGATAATAATGCTGGGCATAAAAACAACAACAAAAGACTATAGAGCAATATACTTGACAAATATAAATGTGAAAATCTTTAGTAAAGTACTTGCTTGACAATACAAATTTAGTTCGATATAAAATTATACGTTGGCTATAAGTAGAAAAAAAATACATATGTTTGATCCTGTTAAAAGAAACCCTAGGGGCTGGCCAAATAGCTCAGTGGATTAAAGCACCTGCAAGCAGGCCCTGGGTCCCAGGGTTTAATTCTCAGGCCTGCCGTGCCAGCCCTGCCCCTAGGGGCACACTGAGATGGCAATTGAAACTAGGTGTGGTGGCATGAGCCTGTAATCCCAGCTCTTGGGAGGCTGTAAACAGGAGGATCACTACGAGTCCAATCTAGTAGTGGACGCTGAGCAACCTGTAGACCGTTCCCTAAAAATACAAAAATAAATAAATAAGACTCTAGACAAAGCAAATATTATCTATGGAAATGAAAAGAAATTCAGAAGGTTTTCTGAGGCTGTGATTGGAGAATTGACTGCACAGAACATTCAATGCTCTGAAGGTGTTAGCGTTCTTCTCAATATTGACTTTGGTGGCAGTTACTTGACCACACATATTGGTCAAGGCTCATGTAACTGTACTTATAAAATACTTACATTTCATTATAAAATCATCCTTTTATAATGTGAGATAATGTTTCCACACTCTCTATCAAATATCAAAGTCTATAGATACTCAGATCTCTTATCAAATGTTGTCATATTTGGTATAACAAACCATATTTTGTTGTACATTTTTAAATATTTAAGATTATTTATGATAAATAGTGTAAATCACAAGTATTTGTTATATTATTTTCTTAAGACAACAATGATAATACAAAAACAATTTTCCGTGTATTTTACATCTAAGGATGAGCATGCCTGCCTGTAGTTTTGAAGAGCCGACTATATGTAAATTATGCCTCAATAAAGTTGATTTAAAAACAATGTGATTGTAGAACTCTGAGAAAAATGAGGGACCGGGAAGATGGCTCAGTGGAATAAGGGCTTCCCTGGTAAGTGCAAGGGCCTGAGTTCAATCCCCGGTTCCGCAAAAAA
>NW_004524720.1:7255629-7257555 GCF_000260255.1 Octodon degus
AAAGAAAGAAAAGAAAGAAAGAAAAAAAGAAAAATGAGACAGACCAATAAAGTATATGATAGAAATTCTATGAGCGACCCTGAGATATTGTGTGCATTGTACAAACTGAAACTTAGGGAGTAGCTGTTTCCCACTGATGGGATGAAATGCAAAGTCTTGGTAAGTATTCATATATGAGGAAGTATCATATGTTCAGAATTGCTTTCAAGGCCTGAAGGATGTTGAATAAGGTCTAAAACAAGAAATAACAAGCATTATCATAGTAACTATTGTATCTGAATACATGTAATATTTCATATATATGAATATATATACTTATGTTGTGGAATAATATACTAATATGTTCATTTTGAAATTTCCCAAAATGTAAGCACACAGTTGTCTTAGCACAAGACAATAGTTTTGGTGCTAAATACAAACAGAATATATTTTTGAATATGAGATAATATGGTGACATTTAATATAAATGTGAATTACATTGTCAAGTAAAAGTATTATTCTGCATCATAGAATGATAATGATGAGGAAAATCTGAAGTCATCAAAAATTTAAAAGAAAAAGGTAGACTTTGTATCAGAGAATATCAAAGCTGGAAGATAATTTCAATTGAAATACAGTTTAACTCCAATTGATTCTGCTAAAAGTCTGACCTGCTAGGAAATGCAAAGCTAGTTGGCTCTAGAGGTGAAACTCATAGAAGAATTATATGCCACATTTTCCAGATGGAGGCTCACGGATTTGAGTGAAGGAAAAGTCATTTCTATATTGCATTCTAGATTCAAATCACATATTTATATGTTTAAATACACTTTTATACACTATTTTTATAGTTTTCAAGCCTAAGTAGTATATCAGGTTGCCAGCTTCTGACAGGTAACACAAATGCTCTTGTTTGGGTACACCATGTACCTTGCAACTCTCATTGTTTGTGAGCCTTTTTAGCCAGGGGACGGGGGGAGAGAGAGAGAGAGAGAGAGAGAGAGAGGCAGACAGTCACAGAGAGAGAGACAGATAGACAAAGACAGACAGAGAGACAGAGAGAGAGAGAACAACATTGAGGTTCAGCTTGCTGTGCAGGCCTATGTCATAGAATTCAGAGCAATATCATTAGCAATGTTGAATTTTCCTAATTATACTTCAGAATCTGACCTACAGTTTTGAGAGAGGCTTCATGTTGTTTTGGCCAGATTGAGCTCTTAAAAATTGTCAAATTACTAAACCAAGCATATCCCAGTTTTGCCAAGGAAAATAATCTATTTTTCCTATTTCCTGTGCTCCATTAGGGTACAAACATAAAGCCAGCCAAAATTCCTCCACAGTGGGCTTGCAATCTTAAAAAGCCCATTCTTTTCAATGCAGAAAGGGAAATATTTTTTCCAGAACCAATTTTCTTGCTGACCACATTGAACATTGAGAAATCAGTGAGAGCTTTCTTGGGAAAAGTTGAATTGGCAGAAGAATTTGGCTTGAGAAAACAGGAAGTGGGTTTCTATTGCTATATATGGCCAAGAGAGAATGAGACTTCTAGACCACATGGCTGAAGGTGTGTGAATTATCCCTACAGACAGTGATTGCTTTTGATGCTTATCTAAACCAAAGCAAGGTTTATCCATTACTCTTCATTTATGGACAAAGCCAGCTAATACTAATGGGCTTTTCTGCAATTTCTCCCTTTTTAAAGAAGAGGAGATCAAGTTGGGAAAGACCAATTCAACACTCTTAAAGAAGTCTTTAGTACAAACATATTTCATCCATTAGGGTAATGTTTTCCTCAGGCTTGTCCAGGAATAAATCCTAACCTTCTCCCCTTAAGATTCCAAAGACACAGCTGATTTGTTTTCAGTTGGGGCAATGAAATGTTTAAATGGGAAACACATGTCTGTTTGGTCTGGAGAGGACATGGTAGGGAGCTTCTTGTTTATGAGG
>NW_004524720.1:7257735-7288506 GCF_000260255.1 Octodon degus
GAGAGAGAGAGAGAGAGAGAGAGAGAGAGAGAGAGAGAAAATAGTTCTTCCTGGAAGACAATGAACATTAGTTCCGTGCAGAAAACTCATTAACTAATATAAGATTTAAAAGTTCCTTTATTCCAAAAAAGAGGAACCTTACTTGTTGCCCTTCTTTTTTGAAACACAAATAATTTGACCTAATTGTTCCACCCACGCACTCATGATTCCAGATGGCTGTCTATCCTATTACTGTTTCCATTTTTAAAAATTTCAATATGCTTTTACAATCCTGAATATCAAGCAAAATTAGTGGGAAACTTTTGAGAACATGAAAAAATATTGTCTGCTGAGAGAAACTGAATAAAGAGAATTTACTGAGTCAAAGAAGTCTCAGGAAAAAATGACAGGAATACGGTCTGATCCGTCAGTTTTCCTTGGCACTGCTTTAATGGTATCAAAGTCTGCTCATACTGCCTGTGAAGTTAAGCACAAGTCATCTTATAAAAAAATGAATGCTAGGAGGCTTAATAATATGGAATATTTTACACAAATTCCCTTCATAGTGTTTCAAGAAAGAAGTTTGGAAGCAAAATAGATCCTTAAACTGCTAATATCATTATGTGATCCTCTGTATTGCTATTGATTTTGTTAGGTAATCTAAATGCTATCTTATTTAAATTTTACCCAATAATGTTTTCCAGGGTTCAAATACTAGCTGTAGGCTATGTTTCTTTTTAATAGTCCCAAGTAACTTTCAATATTTATTAATAATGTATGTTAATAGTGAATATAATTTATTAAACAAGTATTTTTAGAAATCCATAATAATGAATAAAGAATATAAAGAATGTTGGACTACTGGACTATATTGGATTCCTTTGCTGAATTCATGCATGCACCTACAATATCGGAATGGCAATGGAATACCTATCTCTGATAAAACTAAACAAAAAAGGAGCATATAAATGAAGGACCATTTGTATCTGTACATACAAAGTAGTACAGATATACAGCTACTTTCTCTGAATTCAATGAGAAGAAAGATTTGTACTGATAGTGTTTGGACAGGATATCATGCCTGCATCTTGTACTAATGAATAACTACTGTGAAGACAACAATATACAATGTATTAATTATTGTAACTGTCCTACTAACCCGTTTTGAAACTGTCTCATTGCTATTTCTTTCTCAATAAAATTAATTTAAAAAAGAATGCTGGAAGTACTTAGGAATAATTTAAGACTTTTGGAATTCTCACGAATTCCCAGAAATTCTGACTTGTTGTTCTCTTAATCCTTAAGACTAACATCTTTCAGAATTTGGAGCAGTATTTCTGGGTGAATAAATGAAGGAACATCATTCTAGAATGGAATACTGGTGCCCTTATGTTAAGTGCCTGAACAAAAACGGTGAAGTGTTTTGAACTTGGGAATCAAAAGAATTAAAAATAAATCTTCTGTGGTGGATTAACCAATAATGGTCAATTTGTAATCCCCAGCTGAACTGAATCAGTGTGGTGCTAGTTGTGGAAGGCCCAACTGAGGATTGTTACCAAGAGCATAAAAGGAGGATTGGAGGGGAAGATGGTATACTGCTGCTTCTCTTGGAGAGACTCATCATGCTGGCTTTCCTGATATGAACTCAGCTGTTAGTGTTGGAGGAGCTCGCATCCTTGCTGTAACTAAGAATATCTGTGGTTCTTTTCTGAGGAGCTCTGATCTTTACCTTGAGTATCACATTCTGGTTGGCTCCAATGCAGATGCCTCAACTTGTTGGCATAGGTCCTTCATCCTGCTGACATAGACTTTCTAGCTTCCACCACTGCCCTTCAGACCTTCACAGTGCAGATACTTGATACAAACTTGCATGAGACATTGTTTGTGCTCTAGGTTTCCAGTTGGACTGTGGAGGACATTGCTATGTGTTCTTCAACTAGACTCATGCATGACATTGCTGTGGGATCCAGGCCCTCTGCTGAATTTTTGGGTATCTAGTGTGTGACAAACCTGCATTCTTTCACATTTGACTGTTAGTGAATGTTATAAAATAATTCTATAAATCATGTGTTCTTCATTAAATATTTTCCCTCACAAACCCTAAAAACATCTTCCTTCAGGATTTTGTCCTCCAAGGGACATGGTATAAGCCACCTGGTTTTCTGAGACTTATTCAGTATAGAAGTATTAATACTTATTGGCTCATTGACATGATCAAATAAAATTAGAACTTGTCCTTTATACCATTTATTGTACACTAGATAAATAAGGGATTTAACTTCAGGTAGCTATCTAAAGTAATCTTTGCTAGATTCTGTGTGCCCATGTATAAATTTGAGAATAGTAACTGGGATAATTATCTAAAATATTATTTTTAAACAAACTTTTTTTAGACATCAATAATGAGAAAAATTGTAACGAGATTGGAATTACTTGAAGGCTGGCTGGGAAACTGGTAGAAATAGCTTTGTGGTTGTTTCCAGTATAGTGAATTGGCCCTTGTACAAGGTCTTCCTGGTCTACAAAATAGGGTCATGGAATACTGAGTAGGGTGGAAACTGAATGCTTAGGTCTAGGAAACTAATGATGACTGCCTCCACATAGGCTGAAGTCAACGGCCTTGCTTCAAAGCAACAACAAAAAAACCCTCTTTCACTAACCTAGTTGGAAAACATAAAATAATCAGCTAGAACAGAAAAGAAAAGGTCAAGTATGGCCCATGGATACTACCAAATAGTTTAAAGTCACCAGGACACCTTAAGTATCCAGTTTTTCCATTGTTTTCAAACTTTAGTCAATTAAGTACCATTTTATATTTTCTTCAACATCTGCATGCCACCTGTATTCTTATTTGCTCAATATTTTTCTTTAATTTGGCCCATTTTAACCTAGCCTTGTCCCAAACAATAAACATACATTATCAATTGATGTGCAAATTATATTTCCTTAAAACATATTTACATAACTACTACGTATATCATTACACATTGGCACATAACTGCGACTCTAAACAAATATCCATCTGCATACTATCTAAAATCATCTCATCTACCATAGGATCTTACTTTGGGAAGATATGAAAAGACTCTTTCACTGGCCTCACTAACTAGGCCTGGAGGAAAGGCATCAGTGAGTAAAGAGAAGCAAGCCCTTGTGGTCCCACACTGCTGCACACTCAGAATGGCCCGTGCTTTGTTTATGTTCTACTGTCACTTTGTTGAAATTCTTAATCTTTGAACAAGAGGCTTTCCATGTTCATTTTTCATCAGGCCCTAAAAATTATATGACCAGGCCTATAGGGGTACAGAAATATAAAAGGATTGGTAACAGAACATGGCTCAGTTGTGATGCTCAAATTTGTTTCCATCAATAGTACTACAAAAAAATTAGTAAATAAAAGAAATATTTAAAGAAGTTATAGTTAGATTGGTGAGATATGATTTATAGTCATTAATAAATTATATACTCTATAGACAAGTTAAATTATGTATTGTAGGTAATAGTTATAACAGTAGTTTAGAAAAGAAAGACATCTCAGGACAAAAGCACTTGGAAGAGATAAAATAAAAGTGAAGCACCACAGCTATTAAATAGCTCATGTAGCTATTTTTAGGAGTGTGCTAAACCCATCAATAAAAGAAAACCTTACGAGTTTAGTTTCAACCTTTCACATGCTTCATCTATCCAGCTCCCTAAATATGGAATTCTTACTAGTGTTTAAAAAACTTGGTTAAAAGTATCAATGAAGGCTCATTTACCATACATTTAGATATTTAAAATCTTTAATGCAAGGTAGCATATGGAACTATACATACTGAATTATCTACAGGTTGGTAACTCTCCCAGTTCAACAATCTATGATGGGGCTGGGGAGATGGCTCAGTGGAATAAGGGCTTCCCTGGCAAGCGCAAGGGCCTGAGTTCAATCCCCGGTTCTGAAAAGAAAAAAAAAATGATTGCAGGACTCCAGGGAGTCCATTCTTGAGCTTGATGCGATGGGGATAGCTGGCTCTCATGTCAGTTTCCAACCTGCTTTCCCTCTTCCTGTATCTCTCAACCTGCTGTATGAGGGTCACATAAATATGATGTGGGATTCAGTTCACACATGCTAGCTCATTCACACACTACAGGTAGCTAGCACATCTTAGTGTAAGAGTGTTCACATCAGCAGGATCTGTCTTTGAGAGTGAAGAGTTTAGGAAAAGCCCTGCATAGACACATGGAACCATGTGAGCAGGGAGTTCTGGATCCCAAACACCCAGATGAGTCTCAGAAAGATGATTTTTTTGGCTGAGGGCAAGTCAATTCTCTTGACCATGGTCCTTCTATTCTTGGAATGCAGGTGGGTAGAGGAGGGCTGAAGCCTGGCTTTCGAATTCATAAGGTCGAGAGAGATGCTGCCACTGTACTTACGTTCTGTTCCTTCTGACTTTCTTCTTTACTCTACAAAGTGCTTTTTAAAATTCTATTTAATGGAAAAGAGGTAAAACAAAATTTTATAAAAAGATGATAGGAATATAACAATAGTTAATCAATTGTATATTAGTATCTGTAGTTACTCAGAGTTTAAGATAAGAGCATAAAAATCTCTCCAACAAATATTAGTGCAAAACTTCCATTTCTTTGAACTAGGAGACACTAAGAGTATAACTAATTACATCTTTTCTCTCTCTCTCTCTCTCTCTCTCTCTCTCTCTCTCTCTCTCTCTTTCCTTTTCCTCACCCTAGTCCCTTTTTCCTTTTTAACAATTACTTCCAATTTCACAATGTCTATTGTACATTTTAAGACCTCATTTAATCTGTCAATTTCTCACACCAGGGACATAATATGATATTTACACGTGTGAGTCTGATTTATTTCACTAATGAATATGGTTTTAGGTTGCATCCATTTAACAACAAAAGTCTCCAGTTTATTCTTCTTTACATTGAAGTAGTACTCCATTGTATAAAAATACCACATTTTGAAAAATCTATTTGTCAGTTGGTGTTCATTTGGGTTGTTTACAAGATTTAACTATTACAAATCATGCTGCTATAAAAATGAGTGCACATATATCTCTGGAGAATGACCTTTTTTGTTTTGGGAAGACACCCATAAAGGGAATAGGTGGGTCAAATGGGACCTCTAATTCCAGCTTTTTGAGGAATCTCCACACTGATTTCCACACTGCTTTTACCAGTCTACACTCCCACCAAGAATGGAGAAGAGTTCCTTTTTCTTATATCCCTCTAGCACTTGTTGTTTGTGGATTTCTTGATAATTGCCATTTTTTCTGAAGTCTGAAGAAACCTCATTGTTTTAACTGGCATCTCTCAAATGGCCAATGACATTGAATATTTTTTCATATATTTATTTACCATTTGCATTTATTCTAAGAAGTATATATTCATCTCAGATGCCTGTTTTTGGATTGGGTCTTTGAATTTGGGGGGTATGATTTCTTTCAGTTCTTTATACATTCTACATAGAAGTCCTTTGTTTGAGAGACAATTGGCTAAATGATTTTCTCAATCTGTGCATTGTGTTTTCACTCTGTTGGTAATTTGTTTTGTTGTGCAAAATTGCTTTTTGCAAAAGTTTTGATACTTCTTTGCTGATTTTTTGCCTAACTTATGTATCTTTGTGACAATAGTGTATTAAGGCCCCTGATTATAATTTTGTTATTACTTATTTAATTTTTGATGTCTCTTAGTAATTATCTTATATAATTGGGTGTTCCCATATTTGGTGCATACATATTTATGATTGTTATCTCTTTATTTTGAAGTTTCCAACGAAGAAACGATAGTGACCTTCTTTATCTTTTTTCTTGGTTTTTAGTTCACATTCTTTATAATAGCATATATACCTCTGTTTATTTCTGTTTTTTTTTATTTCATGGAGCATTGTTTTCCATCCTCTACCTTTTAGTCTATGAATTTCCTTTAGAGTTAAATGTGATTCTTGCATACAGAATATTGTTCTATTTTGTTTCTGACCCAATGTGCCAATCTGTCTCTTTGCACTGATGCAGTGAGGCCATTTACATTGATCAGTATAACTCATATGTCTTGGCTTATCTTTATCATGTGAATTTTCCACTGTTGGTTCCTTGCATTTTCCCTTTGTTTAATTGCTTTCCGTGCCTCATAATTTCTTTCTGTTATTGTTTTTGGAATTGTGGTCATGTTTATTTTTGTCTAGAATAACTTTCAGTATTCTTTGTAGGATTGGTTTAGCTGTTATAAATTTTCTCAGTCATCATTTGTCATAGAAGTGTCTTATTTATCCATTAATTTTGAAAGATAGTGTCTCAGTTACTCTTCTCTCATTGCTGGGACAAATAACTGACACCCAAAATGAAGGAAGGAAAGGTTTATTTAGCTCACAGTTACTGGAGGTTTCAGTCCATACTCAGCTGGCTCCAAGACAGAGGGGCACATGGCAGAGGGCAGCAGTTCATGGCAGCAGCAAATAGAAAGAGCAAATAGGAGAAGTAGCAGTAACAATGACTGCAGAGACCAAGTCTTATAAGTCTGTCTCCCTTAAATTGCATTCAGGGTATCTGCCCTGCACTGGGCGTAATACTCACACTCATAATCCCAGTGGATCATGAGATAATCACAAACTCTAGAAGTTTGTCCCATGACTGCATGAGGCTTTGGGAAGACAACTAGATACAAACCATAACAGATAGTTTTTCAAGGTACACCAGTCTGGGTTGGAAGTTCTTTTCTTTCAGGACCTGAAATAGTTTACTGAAAGCTCTTCTTGACTTGAGGCTTTGAATTGAGAAGTCTGCCAAGATTCTGAGGGGCTTTCCTTTATGGATGATCTGTTTCCTTTTACTAACAGCTTTTAATATTCTGTTCTTATGATGAATTTTTGGGATCTTGATTATTACATGTCTGGGTATAGATTCATTTTTATCGTGATTAATTTGAGATCTATGTGCCTCCCTTCTCTGTAGGTCAGTTTCTGTTCCCATATTTGGGAAATTCTCTGTTATTAATCTGCAAATAGTCTTTTTATGTCATTTATTTTGACTCCTGCTTTTTCATTGACACCTATTAGTCTTATATTGTTTTCTTTTGCATGGTTTACTGCTGTTGAGTTGTTATTTCTTGATCTGTTGTTATTTTTATATTATCTTCATTTTCATGAATGCTAGCCTCAATCTTGCCTTCACAGTCTGGAAGTTCATCTTCAATGTTGCCCAAAAAGTTTTGCCAGATTTCAACGGACCTTTTAATTCCAGAGCTTATGTTCTAAATGTGTTTTATGCATTATTTTTTCCTATATTGATGATCTGTTATGTTTCCCTTTGTTTTCCTGTCATCCTCTATTTTTTATAATTATATATACTCTATGTTTACTAATCATTTCCTTTATGATTGTTGTCATTTCTTTTTTTATTAAATAGATTGCTTCTGATCTGACTTCATCTATAGCCTCATAGATTTGCTTTTTTATAATTGCAATCATTTGAGAAATTTCAGGTATAAGTCTTCCATTTTCCTCTATCTTGTCTCCTGGTTTTGTTCTGCGTGTTCTAGTGGTTTTAGGTTGCCTTGTGCTTCTGTGTCTTGTCATTTTGTATTTAAATTTTTTCTGTGTTGATCCATATAAAATTTTGTATGAGATAACTCTATCACTTATATGAAGTCCTCTTTAGGAAAAATAATCTGTTCTTCAGGTATGTCTTCTATGTGTAAAATGTTCTTTGTTTTTGTTTCCCAAGATCCTTCCTTCCCAGTTAATTAGGAGTGAGATGCTGTTATCTGTTTGGTGTGGGTCCCAGTTCTCTAATGCAGTGCTGTGGTGAGGTTAGTATCTCAAGACTTTCTCAGTGTTGTGACAGAAGGGAAAGCAACTGATTGCAACAAATATGACATCCTAGCTAAAGTCGTATAATTAGCAAAAACCATAGCATCAAGTACAATTTAGACACTGACAGACTGTGGTAGCTATTAATTTTGTACCTTAAAACATAGAAGCAAAATCTGAAGTTATATAATAGAATCCATCATAAATTGGGAACTTGTGTGCAAAATATTTCCTTTTGGTAGAGTGGTTTTACCTTCAGGTGGGGAAGTTTAAAATGGATTGAGTGTAGAGCAAATATTACTGAAAATAAAGTAGAAACAAGGCTGGAGGTCAAAGAATGACTATGCAAGCCTTGGGATACTAAAGGAGGGAAGAAGAGAAAGCATGAAGGACTATCCAAAGAACTATGCGAACTTGGTCTCTGGGTTTGGGGAATGGAATTAGTTTTCTGCAGCTGAAGTTCTCCCCAGCCATGAAGAAGAGACAAAAAGATTTAAACAAACAGAAAAAAGAGAAAGGAAAAAGAAAAAGAAGGAAAAAGCAAAGAAAAGTGAAAGAGAAATGGGTGGCACACCCACCTACTCCTTTTCTTTGTGTCTTTGCTTCTAAGCACAAACCTTGTTCACCTAACTTGCCACCTGCTGGCTCATATCATTGTTGTTACTTTGGATTTTTCCATTCCACTAGTTCTCCCTATCCATTCCGTGTGCCCTAGTTGGGATTCTACTGTGTCACTGGCCATTTCCTCTGGTGTGTGGGTCTTCCCACATGGTTCATATCATTTGTAGCAACAGTGGGGTGAGAGGCTGCTTTCTGCATGGACAACTTGGATTGCAGCCCAAAGTGTTTTGGAAGATCTCTACGTTTATATATGACTCTGATGTTTTTCACCTAGAACAATACATCTAAATCTGTTTAATCATCATGAGCTCTGTTCAGACACCAGCTCTTCTTTGAAACTTTGCAAATTGTATTAGGCAGAGGTACTATCATTTTTGTTTTGCAATCTTTTGTATTTTGTTTATATCTCTGTGATAAACTTTTTTGAAAACCTGCATTGATATCACTGTATCACTGTCTTCTCCATTACACTTTGGGCTGTGAGTGATTTTGTGCATATTTGGTCTCTTACACCAAAACAGTGATTGGCAACATATCACAGAGCACTCCTTCTTACAAATATTGCCAAGATAATGAGAATAAAGTATACTTACAGCCCCAGTCATGGCATGCTATGTAAGTTTATTTATCTTGCAACATTATGGTCTCTAAGAGTAGATGTAAGCATTTATATGGCATCATCCTATTGAAAATTGGAAACTCTCAGTCACCAGATGTTTGGTGTCCTGTGGATAAATCCCTAGATGACTGACTGAATTTTTCAGTTTTCATTGGGATGATTGACATTGTGTGTATATGGCCTTGTGTTATCAACCCTTGAGTGCCCATCATAGTGGCTTCAGAACTGATGGTTATAGACCCCAAATGCTCAGCAAATGTTCTTCATCATATCCTACTTATGTGAAAGCTGACAACTTCAGTGCCAAAGGTGATTTAAGTTCATAAGTTCTCATTGTCACTATCAACTAGCATTTATTGGGCCTTCACATGTGCAAAGCACATTTTCAGATGAAAACTACCATGACAAACATTAGCTGATGAGAAGTACTTTCTTTGCATGGAATCATGCCTGGCTACTGAGCTATTTTATAAGATTTCTGTCTAAGTAGATTTCAAAGTACTTAACACATTTTGATTATTAAAATTTAGCTCACTTCACAGAGGTCTTTGATTTCCTGAATTTACTATTCTTTGTCATACCTCACACCTCTTTTTCTTCCTTTTATCTCAGACTCTGTTTATTGGATATTTATTTGGCCTGCTGTTTACTCTGTGTCAACTGAGGGACTGCTGAAAAAATAGGTTACGGAGAATCAGAAGACTAAACTCCATCTTGATTCTGTCATTCAGTGATTTTAAGCAAAATCTTTTGATATGTTTTAGGAATTTGGTTTCTTGATGTGTAATTATCAATATTTACATTTTGGTTTATGAAGATGAGTCAAATAATATATGAAAAAGTACTCTAAAAATTCTTAAGCAGTACAAAATATTCTAGGTTGCTACTGTTTGCCTGTGTGCCTCTTTGTATTTATTCTGAGAGGTGGACTCTCTCCCAATTCAATCTTAGATGAAATACAAGAGATTGTCCTTCAGTATATCTACATCTAAGAGGAAAATAGTGCAAAGTAATAAACACTTAGTGAACACTACTGATGATGGTTTAGATGGGAAGATGACAACATTTTAGGGCACATATAGAAAAATCTGAGGCTTGAAATTTTCTGGAGGTTTCCCAGGAGTTTGATGAAAATTTCAAAGCTCATGATGTTCCTGCTACTGCACTGCTTTCCCCAGCAATGGCTCTGCCTTGGGGAATTTTAGAGTGAGACCTAATTTTTCATGTCCTTTTATGTGGCTCTCATGATGGAAGAGCTGGAGAGCATCAAAGAACTGGCTCCAGCTGGTGTGCCCAAGTGATTCTGTCCCATACACAGCCATGGCCTCTCCCAATGGGGGCCTATGGACCAAGCACTGCTATGCCATGTGGTGCTGTGATAAAAGGTAGTCAGCCAACAAATACAGAATTGTCTCTCTTCTTTGAACCAATGGCATGTACAAATGTATCCTAATGGCTTTTTCAGGACAAATATATTTGATCAGCCATTTCCTTCAACTTCCAGAGAAATTTGAGAACACAGACACTTAAAAGCTCCACTTAAGCGAGGAAATATAAGCACCTATTATAGAATTGGCAGACTAAGATTCAGAAAAGATACTGCTTAAATTAGAACTAGTCAAGGAAAAACCACACTGGTGAAAAAAGCAGTTATTTTAATTGCACAACAGTACCACGTGGTGGCTCCAGGAAGAACTGCATGAAATGTCTAAAACTCCAAGACCAGATCTCCTGAATGCTCTCTGCAATTTCTTTCTCCAAGACAGACAAGGTTAAAATTAGAACTTTGAAGACTATAAGAAATAGGTTTTCAAATGTTTTAAAGAAATATTTGAAGTGATTCTATTTTAAGAAGCCTTCTCTGATGGGACCCCAGATGGCTGAAGACTTTGCATACACTATGCAAGGTAATTACTCACCTCCTTGTCTTTCTCACCCAGGAGGTGGTATATTTCTTGAGGATATAGCTGTTTCTTTCATCTCTGAAAGTGTACCACTATGGTGGGAAGCATTCATGATTCAATGAGTTATAGATCTGAATTTCCCCATTCCTTCTTCCAAGGTTAACTAGATTTCTAGGAAAATTACTTACTTATGATATTCAATTTCTTAATCAGAAAAAATGGGGTCAACACAACTATTTCAGTGAGTTGTTGCAGGAAGAAGCTAGTGGGGTGAACAAACTGAATAGTTCAAGGTGAATAGTAGCTAATACATGACAGGCATAATATTTATTCTTGCATAAAAATACAATGAAAATTAAACAAAAAAGGGGACACAAATGAATGACCATTTTGTATCTGTATATTCAAAATCAGATAGATATACAGCTACATTTTCTTAATTCAATAGATAGATTTGTTCTAATAGTATTTGTAAACAGGATATTATGTCTGCATCTTGTACAATGAATAACCACTAAAACAACAATATGCAATGTATTAATTATTGAAACTGTCCTACTAACCATATTTGAAACTGTCTCATTGCTATTTGTTTCTCAATAACGTTATTGAAAAATACAGTGAAACTCTAAAACACTTGCTTTAATTTTTCATTATGAATGCAATATCTTTTCAAAAAGGTAATATAAAAGAAATGTTAAAATTATAAAGTCTGTTTTCTTTCTTTTAATCTTTTCTTTTGTCACATCCTCAGAAGAAGTTGATGAAATTTTTCTAGCCTGCAACTTTAACTCCTATTTCATATATTAATAAATTCGTCTATATGACTTATAGAATGTTTCCTTGATCTGTCACTTCAACTTATACTTTTCTGCTTTACATTTTACTGTAAAAACTCTCAAGTTAAATTTCTCCTTTTACTTCTTCTCTATGAAGATATATAAACATAAAATACTTAGGAGTCAATCTTACTAAGGAAGTAAAGAATTTATACAGTGATAATTAGAGTATCCTGAGAAAAGATATCAAATATTTCAGAAAATAGAAAGACATTCCTTGCTCCTGGATAGGAAGAGAAGCATTGTGAAAATAGCCATAGTCCAAAAAATGTTACACAGATTCAATACAATTCAGATTCAAATGTCAGTAGTATACCCTACAGATCATGGAAAAAAATTCCTATAAATTATCTAAAACCAGAAGACACCCAGAATATCAAAAGCAATCATGGGCAACAAAGGAAGGGCAAGAAACACCAAAATCCCTGTCTTGAAAGTATTCTACAAAACTACTGTGATAAAATCAGCAGAGTATAGGACTGTCCTGCTACAACACTGTATATGGTTAGATTTCTAAATTTCTGTGTAAAAATATGTAATTGTTTATTCCTTTTAAAATATTTTTTTATTTTTTAATTTTTTCTTCACATTCTGTAGGTATTTAAAGTTCAGCATATCAATGCTTGATGAAAAATACCTGTTCCATATTATGTCTAAGATGTTTGATATTCAGACAGATAGCGAAGTTAAGCTCAACTGCCTATGTTATAGGGGAATAATATCATTAAGCTTCTCTTCTGGAGGGTTAAAAATTTAAGTTTTCAGACCAAATATTAGAGAAAAAGAAGGGATCCAAGGATAGTCAGCATTTTGGCCCTAGCCATTCAAGGTCAGTGAGGACTCAGATCATAAGCGAACCTGTACTGTAACATCCTGTAACTCAGTGGTGTCTCAAATTTTCT
This sequence comes from Octodon degus, assembly GCF_000260255.1. Classification (NCBI taxonomy): domain Eukaryota; kingdom Metazoa; phylum Chordata; class Mammalia; order Rodentia; family Octodontidae; genus Octodon; species Octodon degus. Next base: position 7,270,410 of record NW_004524720.1, read on the forward strand.
GAACAAGGAGATTATGGGGCCACAGAGGAAAGTGATTGATGGTGTATAATGCACCTAAGGAGAGTCACCTTGAGAGAAAACATTCCCTCAGGCTTTCAGAGAGAGCAAATTGGTCAAGAAATGGCCGTGATTCATTCACATGGCTGATACTGACAAAGGATCTACAAACTGAGGTACAGGGTTTCACAGTAAATCCTGAGGGGATTTGACTGACCTTGTCAGATACAAAAGTTACATTTCTTCTTATGTAGGTCTTGCTTTATCTTGGTCTTAACCATTGAGGAGAAAAGTATAAAAACAGATATAAAAAGTAAAGCCGGCCTGGGGAGAAAGCTCAGCAGAATAAGTGCCTGCCTGTTAAGCACAAGGTCCTGAATTCAATCCCTAGTGCAGAAAAAAAAAGTAAAGCCATATTAATATGCTGAGCTGTAAAAGGCTCAAGTCAACAACTTCTGACATTGCCAGTCCTATGGATAACCCAGTACTATTATGGACTACTGGACTACATTGGATTATTTTGTTGAATTCAAGCACCTACAATATTTAAATGGCAATGGAAAACCCATCTCTGACAAAACTAAACAAAAAAGAGGGACATAAATAAAGGACCATTTTATAGTGAAATATATTTCACTATAAAAATAATATATACTTATTAATATACTTAATTAATTATACTTAATTAATATACTTAATTCAATATATGTATGTACAAAATAGGGTAGATATACAGCTACTTTCTCTTAATTCAATGAGAAGAAAGATTTGTACTAATAGTGTTTGGGCAGGATATCATTCTTGCGTCTTGTACATTGAATAACTACTATGAAGACAACAATGTGCAATGTATTAAACTGTCTCATTGCTATTTGTTTCTCAATAAAATTAATAAAAAATATTAAAAATCAGCAGAGTTCTGGCATAGAGACAGAACTGAGGATCAAGTCAACAAATTACAAGATGCACGCACAGCTATAAACATTCTCAGCCACCTTATGTTTGACAAAGGGTCAAGCATATTCACTGGAAGAAAGATATCCTCTTTAACAAATGATGCTGGGAAAAGTGGCAAACTTCCATATGCTGAAGGCTTAAAATAGGCCCATACCTATCATGTTGCCCAAAATTACAGGCAAAATGATCAAAAATCTAAATATTAAAACCCAACACTAAATTTTCTGGAAAAGAAAGTAAGTAGAAACCTTAATGACATTTAAGTAGGAAAAGAGTTCATGAACAAAAATCAAAATACATGGGAAATAATTCAAAGAATAGACAAGTGAGATCTCATCCTTTTGAAAATCTTCTGCACTTCAAATAAATCACCACCACCAACAACAACAACAAAAAAACACATGACCTGGGAAAAACTTACATCCACCTGTCCTCTGACAAAATCCTTCAACCTAGAACATATAAAGAATTTGTAAAATCAAGTCTCCAATATTCAAAGACCCAATCCAAAAATGGGCATCTGAGATAAATATACATTTCTCAGAGGAAGAAATACAAATGGCAAATAAATATATGAAAAAATGTTCAATGTCATTGGTCATTTGAGAAATACAAATTAAACTACAATGAGATTCCATCTCACCCTGGAAAGAATGGCTATCTTCAAGAGTCAACCAATAATAAATTCTAGAGGAGCTGTGGGAAAAAAGGAGGACTTCTTCACTGTTGGAGAGAATGAAGACTGGTACAACCACTGTGAAAATCTGAGTGGAAATTCCTCAGAAAGCTAGGATTGGAGGTCCTATTCAAGCCAGCTATTCTCTTTCTAGGTATTTTTCCAAAAGAACTGAAAACATCATATCATAGCAATATATGTGCACCCATGTTTATAGCAGCACAATTTGTCATAGCTAAATCTTAGAAGCAACCCAAATTCCCATGAACTGAGGACTGGATAAAGAAGATGTGGTGGTTTTACACAACGGAGTTTTATTCAATTATAAAAGAGCATAAATTTGAGGCTTTTATCAGTAAATGGATGCAACTAGACACCATATTCTTAAATGAAATAAATCAGACCAGCATGTGCAAAGATTGTATTATCTCCTTAGTGTAAGAACCTCACAGAGTAAATAAAATCTGGAGGATACAATAGATACTGTGAAAAGACAATGAACCTGTCCAAAAGGAAGGAATTACTGAGATGAGAGACAGGAGTAAGAGTGGGGGAAAGAGATAGTTCTATGTATATAAGCAGGGTGGCTTGGAAAATTCTACTGTGGATTTCTGCTGGTCTAAGGAAAGGAGCAGTCAAAGTTTGATTTTTTGTGTCTTGTTTTTCAATTTTTTCCCCTTATGACTTTTTATTCCTTCCTTCCTTCCTTCCTTCCTTCCTTCCTTCCTTCCTTCCTTCCTTCTTTCCTTCTTGCTTGCTTGCTTTCTTTCTTTTGTAAATGTATATAGTGTACTTTGATCATTTTTATCCCTTCCACTACTCCATTCCCTATCCTACCCTCTTTATCCTTATCCTATTCTTTGATAGGCTTTTCCACTATTTTATTTTTGTTTTTTGGACCTGGGGATTGAACTCAGGCCCTTGCGCTTGCCAGGGAAGCGCTTATTCCACTGAGCCATCTCACCAGCCCGGCTTTTCCATTATTGAAATGTCTCACTTGGTAGTAAATTCAGCTGGAATTTTGGTTCACATAAGGCCCTACCTGATACCACCTAAAAGGCTCCCACTTTGTGCTGCCTTCTTCTTACCTACCCATTCAAAATGAAGTAATTTCACGTAAACAAATGCAGTCATTTATTTGTCCGCAAACACCCATACCTTGTCTTTAGCCTTAGGTTGTTAATAAGAATATTTTACTTAAACAAAGTAGTTTGTCTGTGTAAGAGCAACTCTGGTGCCAGCTATCAGGTGAGTAAACATATATATGCTAGGCAGAGAGTCGGGTGGAGAAGAAAGATAATTGCCCATGCTAAGAACACAATCAGCTCTGTAGCCACGAGGATAGGCAGATTAGGGAGGGGCAGGCAATGGTGCCATGAACAGCTGGGGCAATGCCTAAGAGAAACTGTCCCATGGTTGTATGAAAAGTTAGCCCTGATGTGGGAAGTAAGGGTGGTGGGAGAAGGGAGACACAAGAGAGGAAAAATAGAAGATATGAGTGAGATGGTGGCTGTAATGGGGAGACCAATACGTGAGCATATCTGACATTGACAGAGTTGCAGATATAACTGGGAGGGCTGTGGAAACTGGAGATCCCAGTCAAGAGGTACACAATACAGTAAAGTTTTGCACATTATTTCAAGTGAGGTCTAAGAGTTATATATGGCATAAACAACCAGATGTTCTTTTTCAGGAAAATAGCTACTTTGATAGGGTTTCTTTGGGAAAAATAAATGTTATTTGAGCTACAGCATAAGTGTAATTTATTGTGATGCTTAGCATATTTAATTTATAAAGAGGACAATTATAATTTTTCATATTGGAAAGTGATTATGATTGAAGAAGTATTCATTTCTTAGCAATATACTTATAATTTAATCCAGAAGACAAGCTCAGAGAAAAAGACTTCTAAAATTGAAGCTATAACCTGTCTTATTTCCATTTTGTAGCTCTTGTTTCTGTTACCCCACCACATGAAATCTGTAATGCCAGAGATACAGGAACACTAGAAAGAGAAGATAATCTGATGCTATGAAAAGTTGCTTCATGCTGGAGCTTGAGAAGTTGTTCTTGAAGAGTTGTTATAGGATCCTGATGGCTATGAATATACTTGTCTGGAATGACATCATAATCTGGGCAATGAGTATATATTCCTGCCATTGTCTAAGTCAAGGGATAAGTAAATCTATCAGCATTTGTATTGATCCTACGTACATAAATAATATCTACATACTAGATTAATGCTATGGACGATAGCTTGTGAAAATGTTTTTAAAATATATAAAACAGTCTTTAGTGACTTTTGAAAGAATATTTCTATCTTAAAATGTATTACTTATACACTTATTTAGTAACAGTATACTGAAAGTAGTCTAATTGAAACAGCACTGAAGCACCAATGTTTTACCATACTCTTTGGACTTAATTTTTGTTATCACAGGAACTGGAGAAGACTCTGCTGAAAATAGTTTTTTTTATATTTGTTTATTTGTTTCTGCTGTACACAGGATCAAACTCAAGACCTTGAATATGCTAGGTAAGTATTTTACCACTGAGCTATGCCTCCAACACTAAAAGCTTTTTGTAAATCAAAGGATCTATTGCCTAGCTTCAGCATCCTCATCCGGAGAACTCTGTGATCTTCAAGGCCCTTCCAGCCCTGTGATTCACTAAGAGTGCTAGATTTTCCTCCTGCTCATCTCTCTTTTACTCTCATTACCTCTATTCTTTCAAGTCATAATTTTACCAGACTTGTGTATTTGGGTTTTTTCCTCTCCACCATTATTTTGCTCATTTTATTGAATGGAAAAAATCATATAAAGACTCCTCATTCAGGTTGATGCTAACTTCATACTGATTATTGACGCTCAGTTTCACATTGTTAGAAACCAGAGATTTGGACTAAAATAGGCCTGAGTTTGAATGTTGGCTTCCCATTTACTAATTGTGGACCTTAGGTAAGTCACCTAAACTTTTTATTCATACTTGCTTAAACCATGTATTCATTTTTTTTCTGTTGGACTTTTTGCCTTCAAGAAATTATCATTATTTAGTCAAAAATACTTATTGAGTGTTTCTTGTATCAAGCACACTTCTACATGTTTAAATATACTGATGAGCAAATAGCATCCCAGCCCTTATGGAGGTTGTGCTACGGAGCAGAAAAAGAAAAGACACTGTGTACAAAATTAAAGTGATTTTGACATGTATTAGAAGATAATAATGACTGTGTGAAATCAGAAACAGAACAAGGAAAATCACAAATGTCAGGAAACAAATCAGCTTGTAATGTGAACTGGAAAGAGTAAACAGGACTAGTTGTCATGAGGGATTTAGCAAATTGGAAATCTCAGGGAGGAGTATCCCAGACTGCGTGAGTGATTAGAGAAGTCTAGAGTTTCCATGTAGACAATGCTGTGCTTTATGTTTCTATGTCCCTTCAAAGCTTACTGTGCTCACAGATCAGGTTTTGGGGAAATGATTGGATTGTGGGGTGGATTGGTCTACTAATGGATTTATAGTTAAATGTTCTGGTAGGAAGTGGGCCTGGTTGGAATAAGCATGCACTGGGGAATGACTTAGAAGGGTGTGTCCTCCTCCCTAGCTTTCTCTTTTACCTTCTGCTTCCTGGCTTCCATGAGGTAAGCAGCTCTCTTTTGCTGTGCCTCCACTACGCCTTATGAATGTCAACTCTTTTGTCACAGCGACAAGAAAGAAACATGACTAAGATAGCATGTTAGTGAAGCAGACATAAGAGAGAATTGGGACCCATGACACAGGGCCTCTCAGGATATATTGCATGACTTTTGGCCTTACTCTGAGTGAAATAGATAACCTTCAAAGAGGTTTTAACAGATTCCCACCACATTTAGTTTTGTTCTTACAAACAAGATCAATATGTCAGGTAGGATTATGACAGATGAGGAATTTTCAACCTCAGCACTATTAATATTTTGTATCAGGTAATTCATTGATTTGTGTGATGTCTTGTGCATGGTAGGTTATCCTGAGCACCCCTACTGTCTGCCCATTGGGAGTCACCACTTGCAGCTATGATAATCAAAAATATCTCTATGTCAGGGATGGGGATATAGTTCAGCAGCATAAGCATAAGCCTGGAAAGCACAAGATCCTGAGTTCAATCCCAGGAACTCCAAAAACAAATGAGAAAAGAAGAAGAGAAGAGAAGAGAAGAGAAGAGAAGAGAAGAGAAGAGAAGAGAAGAGAAGAGAAGAGAAGAGAAGAGGAGTCCTAAAATTTGCTATTGATAACTGTTTAGGTAGATTATTGCAGAGTAGGACTAGAAATAAGGAGATATTTTTAAAGCTCTTATATATGATTTTATTTCACTTAACATGCTCTCAGGGAGGGAGGCATTTTAAGAGGCTACTACTACAATAATACAGCCTACAAACCACAACAAGTGAAAGGATGAAGTCAAAATTTACAGACACTGTAGAGCTATGAAATAAAGATTCAGAAAAAAATCAAAGAAAATTAGAAGTTTAGTTTGGGAGAGGTCAAGTTTGGATACTGAAGGAATGAAAAGAAATTTATTATTCCATATGAGAGAAAGTGACACAATCAGACACACTTGTTGGGATTATCTAGTTTTGCCTTGGTAGAGATGAATTTGTAATTGTTTACTAACTGTCCTTGTTCTCTGGCTTTTCCCAATATCACTTTTATACCATCCCCAAACATGCAGTTTAGATCATCTTTATTTCCTTACTTTAATATTCACATTGTCATGATGATTACACCCCTGGAAGCCTCTGAGGTCTCCTACAACTCTTAGCTCTTCTACTTTCCCGACTTGCTTACTTCCTGCACAGCATCTCCTCCAGGATTCCAGAATAGAACACAACCTTCCATTCTGCTGAGCATTGCCACACATTGCCTGGGTGCCATTCCTTATAGCAAACTCAGTCACATGATGATCCTATCGGCAATATTACTTAAGTACGTGCATTGCGTACACAACATAGTATCATGCCAAAGTTCTTCTTTCTTCCTATGTGATTACTGAACTTATCAACTGTATGTTTGCTCCACTGGATTGTGGAACAATGCTCCTCTAATTCAAGGGCCACTCTTATTGAACTTGTTGGAAACATGAAATTAATTCCATCCTCATAAGCACCTATTATTTTTCATGGTCAATACACTTTTGTTGATTGAATAAATGAATAGAATAAAGTTTCAAATCACTCTAGGCAGAAGGCATCCTGATTGATGTTTTTTAAGATATATTTTAAGAAAGCAAGCATGTGCTCAGTAAAGCTTGATTCATTTAAGTGTTCCTATTTTAAAGGACTTTCCTGCTGACCTGTAAACTGCTTGCAGAAAATTAAAGCAAATGGAGTTTGGCACATCAACTAAGTAAAACAAGGCAGTTGTGGAATAATGAAATGAAAATTATATTAGCTGAGGAGCTCCAGTTTCCAGGACCAGCTTGTCTGCTGGCTTTATGACTTCAGACACCTTGAAACATCTCTGAGCATTAGGGTTCTCTTTGGTGAAATGATGTATTTAGATTATGTGATTACTACATTCCCTTCCAATGCTAACACTTCATGATTCTAAAATGCTATGAAATCATCAGATTTCTGTTAGACTCAAAGTCCAGTTTTGCCAAGGAGAGTCACTTGTGAATTGCTGGATGGCTAATAACCTTTACTGGACAATGCAATTATTCACAAGAGAGAATGACAAATTGCAATTCTTTGCATGGTCCAAGTCAAGAGGATTGGTTCTCCAAATCATCATATATTGTTCCTAGGTCAAAGAGCAGACAAGTTTGTGCCCAAGTTCTAGTGTAGATAGCTCAAGTAAATGAACATGCTCGTCAATCTAAATGGAAAATGTGTGCCCTTATTCTTTTTCATGGGGTAGATTAAATGCCCATCTTCTTAAATCTGGATGGAAAATGTGTCATACTTCAGGTTGAGCTCCAACCAGTGCTCAGAAAATGACTTCTGCAACCATGAGAAACAGAAAATTAACCCTGCACAACTTCAACCAAATTGGAATTGATATTTGTTGCAGAGTCTGGAGACTTGCCTCTTGGCAGAAGTATATCTTTCCTAGTTGGTTGCAAAGGTCTAATGATATAAAACAACAGCTGGCCTTGTAATTCCTAATAGACTGCATCTGCCCCTGATATTTGAGAATGACCATGACAGTATTCCAAGTAGGGATCATACCAACCCTCAGAAGATAGACTGTTCTTTTAAAAATCATACATTGTCTTCTGTATAGCCACAATTGTGCCCATGATTGAAGAATCTTTGCTTAACTGGAAACATAGAGAAAACAAGAGTAAGCTTTTATTTGCTTAAAGCAAAAACTGAATGTCTCCCAATGCACCTTATTACTGTGTGACTGATTGTGCTTTCTGTACATCCCATGAAAGAAGTGGCATGGTGTAATGGAAAAACTGGGCTTAACTAGTAGCTCCTCAATTTACTAGCTAAGTGGTCTTATGGAAGTTACTTAATATCTTTCAGTTTGTAAAATAAGAACATTTGTATTCCTCAAATTCTTTGTCAAATAAGAACATTTGTTTCTATTGAGTTCAGTGGTAAAGAAGCAGATATTATGACAGTCAAAATGTATAGATACTTTACACTTTGTAGACTGTCCTTTGATTGGAAAATCTCTATGGTGGCACTATGCCAGTGAGGATTGATATCTTAAATAATTTAAAATGTTTTGTTTATAGGTTGAGGATATAATTCTTAGTCTTACATACAGAAACCTGAATAACATTGTTGTTATGTGAGCTTCAACTGCAGAGCTAGCTGCCTGGTCCTTCTTAGGAAAGTGCCTCCATGGGGTCTGCGTCTCCATAGATGTGTGTCCAGGAAAGTCACAGAACCTTGTGCTTAGAAGGGTTTCTTGTTTGATTTAAAGTTCTGTTGTCAACATCCTGAAATGCTTAATAATGTTTAGACAAAGGTCCTGCATTTTCATTTTTCACTGGAACCTGCAAATTGTGGAGCTATTGATATTACAGAATAAAATTCAGTGCCACATGCATCATTGCTCAAATCTATGCAAAATTTGCACATATATGAAGGCAGTATTCTAACTATAATATGAATAAACATACATTCTTTAGCTTTTAAAGAATAAATTTAATTCTTTTTTATTTCAGTTATTTTATTACTTATTTTATTTTAATTATTTTATCACTTATTTTATTATTTTAACTGTTTATTTTAATTGTCATCCATTCTAGTGAGAAAAAAGATAAAATAGCAATGAAAAAGTTTCAAAACACATTAGTAGAACACTTACAATAATTAATACATTGCATATTGTTGTATTATAATAGTTATTCACAGGACAAAATGTAGACATGATATCTTGTCTAAACATTATTACTACAAAACTTTCTTCTCATTGAACTATGAGACAGTAGCTGCACATCAATCCTATGTGTATATATTGTATACACATATATTTTTTTCACTACAAAATGGTCCTTTTGGGGCTGGGGAGATAGCTCAGTAGAGTAAGCACTTGCCTGGCAAGTGCAAGGGCCTGAGTTCAACCCCAGTTCCACAAAAGCAAACAGACAAAAACAAATGGTTCTTTATTTATGCCCCCTTTTTTGTTTTGGTTTGTCAAAGATGGGTGTTCCACTGCAGTTAGAGAAGCTGTATTTGGAGAAGTATTTAAAGGACCTTTTCATACTTGATGCCAGTCCAAAGATTGTAGGTTCTTGAATTCAGCAAAATATACTCTGATAGTCCATAATAGTAGTGAGATATCAGCACAACTGGAAATAGTCCGAAGTCATTGACTTGAGCCTTTTATAGATCAGCATATTATTATAGGTTTACTTTGTGTATCTCATGATTATACTTTTCTGCTAGATGGTTAAGACCAAGATAAATCAAGACCTATATAACCCCAAATGTAACTTTTGCTATCTGACAAGGTCAGTCAAATTCTCTCAGTATTTACCTTGGAACCATGTACAACACCTTGTAGATCTTTTGTCAGTGTCAGCAATGTGCATGAGATATGGCCATTGCTTGACCAATTTGCTTTCTGTGAAAGCCTGAGAGAATGTTTTCTTTTTAGGTGACTCTCCTTAGGCACACTATACATCATTAATCACTTTCCTCTGTGGCCCCATGATCTCCTTGATCAGAAAATTTGAGACACCATTGACTTACAGGATGTCACAGCAGAGATTCTATTATGTCCTGAATCCTCACTGACCTAGAAGGACTAAGGCCAAAATACTGGCTCTTTTTAACCCATCTGTCTCTCTACTTTTCAGTCTGCAAACTTTAGTTGTTAAACCTCCAGAAAAGAAACTTACTAATATTATTATCCTACAACAGAGGCTGTTAAGCTAAACATCACTATCTGTATAAATATCACATGCCTTAGACATAAAATGAAACTGCTTTTTTTCCAACAATCATGGGTGTTCTAAAATTTAAATTTCTATAGAATGGTAAAAACAATTACACATTTTTTACATAGATATTTAGAAATTAAACCTTATTCAACATTTTAGCAGTACAATCCTGTTACATTTTGTTTTGCTGGGCCCTCATTTACTTATATTTATTTATTTATTTGTTATTTATTTTTAATTTCAATGTTTCATGATGTGCTTTTTGGCAAATACTATTAACTCTAAGAAAAGTACCTAAAGTGAATTGATCTAAAATGAACACAGCTAATTATGATTTCATATACTGGTAACTTCTGCATACACTAGCATGATATTAACAACTGATACTGTGTGTGGAGCTGATGTTGCCCACTTACAAAATTCATTTTGAGACAAGGACTCTGCTATTAGTGCTGGCTGTGCGTGCATGCTCAGTCCACTAGGTCACCCCAGCAGCTAGTCATCATGGTGTGGGGATCAAAACCGTGATGACAAGCTGCTCCTAGACTGACTTCAGTTTTCTTTCTCAGGGTTAACCATGAACTTCTTTTCTGAGTTTTTGTGCACAAAGCCTCCTACATCACCATCAATTACGACACCAGACTGCCCATGTTAACTCCACATCTAGTCCAATTGCATAAAAGCTTCAATCTCTACCTTCTCTCCAGGGTCTTCTGCTTCTGACAGCCCTCTCACACCAAGTAATCAAGGATTTCTTTTTCTTTCACCTGCATCTCTTTCATGCCAGAGGAAGGAACCTCTCATTACCTTTTTTATTTTTTTACATACATTCACTTTAAAGAGACTATAGCAATAATTTATATGACATTAGAAGTAGTACACATTTAGAAGACCAAAATAACAGGTATTTTAAGCATGGTTTTAGTATTACACATTGCTGTCCCCACTGTAGTTGCTTAATTCACAAACAAAGGCATATAGAGTTAGTCAGGGAAAGAATTCTGCACATTAACTATTTTCAAAAACCTGATAGAAATTCTTGGGACCATTTCCTTAAGCATTTTGTTTATATAAATGTATGGTTTTGCCCCTACTATATTTCCTAACTTCCTTCCTGTCAATCTTTAAGTTGTTTAATCCTTAAGTTCTCTGTTTCCATTTAACTGTGCTATGCCTTTCAATTTTTTTTTTGAGTTCTTACACTAGGGAGACTATATGATATTTACAAATGTGGGTCTGATTTATTTAACTTCTGAGTATAGTTTCAAGTTGCATCCACTTTCCTACAAGGCTTTGAAATTATTTTTTTTTTATAGCTGAGTAATACTCCATTGTATAAAAACTCTGCATCTTTTTCATGCATTTGTCAGGGGACAAGCATTTTGTTTCCAAGATTTGGCTACCACAAGTTGTGCTGATATAAACATAGATGCACACATATGACTAAGACATGAAGTTTTCAGTTCTTTTGGGAAAATTCCCAGAAGTAGGATAGCTGGATCAAGTGGAATTTCCAGTCCAACTTTTTGGAGAAGTTTCCACACTGGTTTGCATAATGGTTGCACCAGTCTACATTTCACCAGCAGTGGAGAAGTTTTCCTTTTTCACCACAGCCTCTGGAACATTTGTTGGGTAATTTCTTTACGATAGCCATTCTTTCTGTGGTGAGATGTTATCTCAGTGTTGTTTTAATTTGCATTTCACGAATGGCTGCTGTTGTGGAGCATTTTTTCATGTATTAATTCGCTTTATATATTTCTTTCTCTGAGAAGTGTATGTCCATTTTAGATGCCCATTTTTGGATTGGGTTTTTAAATTTCAAGCCCCTAATGTTTTATAGTCCTTTATAAATTCTAGATAGAAGACTATTTTCTGAGTGCTTATTTATTAAGAATTTTTTCAAATTTATGGATTTTTTTCTCACTCTGTTGGTAATTTCTTTTGATATGCAAAAACTTCTCAATAAGAGGAGATTCCAGTTGTTAATTCTTTCAAGTATTTCCCTTGGAGTTTGATTTTTGTTTATGAACTGTTTGTCTACCCATATATCTTCAATATTTCCTCTTACTTTCTCTTCCAGGAGATTTAGTGTTTCCTTTTAAATGTTTAGATCTTTAATCCATTTTGACTTTACTTTAGTGCATGGTGATAGACCCTGGTCAAGTTTTAATTTTAGAGAGGCAGTTTTTCCAGCACCATTTATTAAAAAGGCTATTTTTCTTCTAGTAAACATGTTTGGCCCCTCTGTCAAAGATAAGATGGTTGCGTGTGATTGTAGTTGCTTCTGCATCTTCTAATATATTTCTTTGATCCTCAGTTCTATTTTTTCCAATGCCATGCTAATTTTTTCACTGTAGTTTTGTAGTATAATTTCAAGTCAGGAATTGTAATGCCTCCTGCTTTGTCTTTGTTAGCCAGGATTGCGTTTGCTATTCTAGGTGTTTTTTCGGGTCCCAAATAAATTTTGGAATAATTTATGTAGTTCTGTGATGTATGTTTGTGTTATTTTGGTAGGGATTGCATTAAATCTGTATAACAATTTGGGAGTAAGGCCATTGTCACAATGTTGGTTATTCCTCTCCAGGAGCAGGGAATATCTTTCCATTTTCTTAAATACTCTTTGATCTCTTTTTCCAGAGTACTGTAATTTTCATTGAATAGAATTTTTTACTTCTTTAGTTAGATTAATTCCTAAGTATTTCATTTTCTGTGGTGCTGTTGTAAAATATATTGTTTCTCTAATTTCTCTCTCAGTGTGTTTGCTCTCTGTGTAGAGGAATGTTATTAACTTCTGAATATTGACTTTGTATCCTGCTATGCTTCAGCATTTGTATACTAATTCTAGTAGCTTCTTGGTGGAGGTTTTTGAGTCTTCCAAATAGTGTCATATCATCTGCAAATAGTGATAGTTTAACTTCTTCTTTACCTATTCTTATTCCTTTTCTCTCTCTTGTCTAATGGCTCTAGCTAATGATTCCAGAACTATCCTGAATAGGAGTGGGATAAAGGACATCCTTATCTTGCACCAGATCTGAGAGTAAAAGATTTCAGTTTTCCCCCCGTTTAAAATTATGTTAGCAGTTGGATTGTCATAGGTGGCTTTTATCTGATTGAGGTAGAAGCCATCTATTCCAATTTTCTGTAGGACTTTGAACATGAATGAGTGTCGGACTTTGTCAAAAGTCTTTCTGCATCAATTGAGATGATCATGAGGTTTTTAGCTTTCGCTGTATTGATATAGCATATTACATTTATAGAATTTAAAATATTGAACCATCCTTGCATCCCTGGAATGAATCCTACCTGTTCATGGTCTATAATCTTCCTGATGATTTACTGTAATCTATTTGCTAGGATTTTATTGAGTAGTTTTGCATCTATGTTCATAAGGTAGATTGACCTGTAGTTCTCCTTTTTAGTTGGATCTTTTTCTGGTTTTAGTATCAGTATAATACTTGCCTCCAGGAATGATTTTGGGAGGATTTCTTCCTTTTCAATTTCATTGAAAAGTCTAAGGAGTATAGGGATTAAATCTTCTGTAAATTTCTTTTAGAATTCACCTGTGACTCCATCAGGACCTGGACTTTTCTTTGTAAGTATTTTTTTAATTACATTTTGAATTTCATTTGATGTTATTTGTTTATTGAGTTTTTATATCTTCTTGATTCAGTTTTGGTAATTTGTACCATTTCTTTTGCATCTTTGATTCTGTGAGAATAAAGATTCTCAAAACAGCTAATAATGATCATCTGAATTTCCACAGTTTTTGTGGCAATTTCACTCTTTTAATTCCTTTGTGTTTGTGCTTTTGTTTCCTCTTTTTGATGAGGTTAGCTAAGGGCTTATCAATTTTTGTTTAATCTTTCAAAGAACCAGTTTTTTGATTCATTAATTCTTTTTATTGTTTTTTCTCAATTGCATTAATTTATGCTCTAATCTTTATAATTTCCTCCCATCTTTGTGCTTTGGGTTTGGTTTGCTCTTCTTTTTGTAGGTGTTTGAAGTGCAGCATTAAGGTATTTATTTGTTCCCATTCTGTTTTCCTAATATGTGAGTTCATGGCTATAAATTTCCCTCTGAGAACTGCTTTCATTGAATCCCATTAATTCCGATAGGTTGTGGTTGAATTTTCATTGAATTGTAGATATTGTTGAATTTCTTGCTTAATTTCATCTGTGACCCATTGATTGCTGAGTAGGGTGTTGTTTAATTCCATGTGTTTGGAGGGGTTTCTAGTTCTTTTACCATTTATTTCCAATTTCATTGCACTGTGGTCAGATAATATGCACAGGATAATTTTTGTTTCCTTGCATATACCTTTGCATGTCCTATGAACTAATATGTGGTCTATTTTAGAAAATCTCCCCTGTGCATTTGAGAAAAATGTGTATTCAGATATTATTTTGTTCAACACTTTATATATGTTCACTAAGTCCATTTGTTCCATGTTCTGGTTCCATTCTTCTACTTTGCTAATTTTTTGTTTGCTTGACCTATTTTTTAAGGATAAGGATTATTAAGTTCTTCTGTTAAGATGAATGTCCATTTTGTATCTGTGTATTCAAAGTTGTTAGGATAGATATATAGTTACATTCTCTTAATGAATAGAATGATTTTTTCTAATGGTGTTTGTAAATAGGATATCAAGTCCGCATCTTGTATAGCAATTAACCACTAACAAGAATGTATGCAGTGTGTTAATTATTGAAACTGTCCTACCGATTTGATTTGAAACTGTCTCATTGCTATTTCTTTATCAATAAAATTATGGTAAAAAAGTTCTTCTGCTAAGATTGTGGTATTGGCTATTAGATTTTTCATGTCCACTCATATTTGTCGTATAGTTGGGTGCTCCCATGTTTGGTGCATACATATTTATGAGTGTTACCTCTTCCTCTTGGATTTGTTCTGTAACCAATATGTAGTGGCCTTCTTTATATCTTTTTTTATAGTTTTACTGAAAAACAAATAGCAATGAGACAATTTCAATACTAATTACTGGCACAGTCTCTATAATTAATACATTGCATATTATGTTGTCTTCGTAGTGGTTATTTATAGTGATGCAGACATGATATCCTGTCAAACACTATTAGTACAAGTCTTTCTTCTCATTGAATTAAGAGAAAGTAGCTGTATATCTATCCTATTTTGAATATACAGATACAAAATGTTCATTCATTTGTGTCCCCCCTTTTTGTTCAGTTTTGTCAGAGAAGGATATTTCACTGTCATCTAAATACTGTAAGTGAGTGAATTCACCAAAATATTCCAATATAGCCCAGTAGTCCATAACAATAGTGGGTTTTCTGCAAGACTGGAAATGTCAGAATTCATTGACTTGAACCTTTCACAGTGCAGCATACCAGTATGGCTTTACTTTTTATACCCTGCCTCTGCACTTTTCTGCTGGATGGTTAATGTCTGTTGTGGGTTTTTTTTTTTGTTTTTGTTTTTGTTTCTTGAACCAGGAATTGAACTCAGGCCTTTGTGCTTGCCAGGCAAGCATTTATTTTACTGAGCCATTTCCCCAGCCTCTGCTGGAAGATTAAGACCAAGATAAAGCAAGACCTATATAAGAAAAAATGTAACTTTTGTATCTGACAAGGTCGGTCAAATCCCCTCACGATTTATTCTGGGACACTGTACCACAGTTTGTGGATCATTTGTCAGTGTCAGCCATGTGGATGAGTCACGGCCATTGCTTGACCAGTTTGCTCTCTGTGAAGCCCTGAGAGAATATTTTCTCTCCATATGACTCTCCTTAAGCACACTCTACATCATCAATCACTTTCCTCTGTGGCCTAATAATCTCCTTGATCAGAAAATTTGGGACACAACTGAGTTACATGATGTTATAGTACAGGTTCTCATATGTCCTGATTCCCCACTGACCTTGAAAGGCCTTCTTTATTAAACTTGATCATTCTTGAAGTTGAGACTTTCTGTGAACAAGATTGCTACCCTTGCTTTTTTCTGAGGTGCTGGGGTATGTAGTATTTTTTTTCCATCCTTTGACTTTCAGCACATGAATTTCTTTATGAGTTAAGTGTGTTTCTTGTATACAGCATATTGTTGGATTTTGCTTCCTAATCTACTCTGCCAGTTTATTTCTTTTAATTAGTGAATTGAATCCATTTACATCAGTGGTTATAATTGAGATGTATTGACTTATGATTGACATGTTATTTACCTGCTGCTGTATACCTATTTTTCTCCTGTATTTAATTTTTTGCCCTAGTTGGTGGGTTCTTTCCATTGTCTTTTGTGGAGTTGTGGTCATTTTGGTCTTTCTTTTTTTTTTTTTGCCTTTTTAATGGAAATTTTTTTATAACATCTTTTGCATCTGGCTTTGGTGAAAAAGTGGTTTATTAAACAAAGTCATTTGCTAAACATGGATGCATATATACAAAGCACTCAAGGGTTTGGCCTTTGGTACCTTGATACCAGTGTAAGCTCTTGTGGAATGTAACAGACACCATCTTATAGTAGTCTGTGTAGGGTTGGCTTTGCCATCATGAAATTCTTCAGCTGTTCTTTTCATGGAAGTATTTCACTTCTCCATCAAACTTGAAAGAAATTTTTACAGGGTATAGAAGTCTGGGATGGAATTTGTTTTCTTCATGGACCTGAAGTACTTTGCTCCACACACTTTTTGACTTGATGGTTTGTGAAGGGAAATCTTCTATTATTCTAATTGGTTTGCTTTTAAATATGATCTGCTAAGGCCCCAAAATTTAAAGACAAAATCCAGAAATGGGCATCTGATATGAACATACACTTCTCAGAGGATGAAATTAAAGAAGCGAATAAATATATGAAAAAATGCTCCACATCACTATCCATCCATGAAATGCAAATTAAAAAAGCACTGAAATACCATCTCACCCCAGAAAGAATGGCTGTCATAAAGAAATCAACCAACAATAAATGTTGGAGAGGCTGTGGGGAAAAGGAATCCTTCTCCACTGCTGGTGGAAATGTAGACTGCTGCAACCATTACGGAAATCAGTGTGGAGACTCCTTAAAAATCTAGGACTGGAAATCCCACTCAAACCAGCTATCACCCTACTGGGAATTTTCCAGGAGGAACTGTTTCTTTTCTCTAGGGTTTTTAGCATATTGTTCTTGTGCTAGATTTCTGGAATCTTGATTAATATATGTCTGGGTGTGTTTTTTTAATTTTAAAAATATTTTATTTTATTTTATTTTGAAGATTAATAAAAGCAGGAAAAAATCAGAAACAAAGACAGAAACAGGGTAACACAAAACAATACATCTGTTGCAGATTATCAAAATAAGAATAGCTGATTAACAAAGGTTGATACAGTATCTATTTTTTATCATCAAATCCATTGCTCAGTTTAACAGAGAGTTATATAAGATTGAACATATGATGGAATACTACATTTTGTTCTCAGGAAACATTATATTTTTGTTTTTGTCTTTCTGTTTTTCTTCTCTTACCTTTTTAAAAGTTATTTATTTATTTTTATTAATTTTAATGAGAAAGAAAAAACAATGAGACAGTTTCAAAACAGGTAAGTAGGACAGTTACAATAATTAATATATTGCATATTGTGAGTCATCTTTGGATTATCAGTAAGCTCAGCACACTTGAGAAAAAGAAATGTAGCACCATAAGGAGGTGAAAGGGAAAAAGGCACAATGCTCCCTTAGGTGACTTCTGCATAAAGCTTATCTCAGAAAACATAGGGAGCATTTTTAGAGCTTTTAGAGATGTCTTTATTCCACATAGTGTCTTTGTAATTTTAAAAAGCTAATGCTTTTAACATTTATTCCCATAAAGTACAGGCACTGTTTTCATTTCTTTGTTACAGTACTGAATGCTATGAGCTTTATGAAAATATAATCAGCTGAAAATTACCTACACAATACAATTTTTGCTCTTCAGTACACTTTAATCTCTTTCAAAAAAGATACAGTTGATTTTTTCCATAATTTTATTGAGAAACAAATAGCAATGAGATAGTTTCAAACTAAATTGGTAAGACAGTTTCAATAATTAACACACTGCATACATTCTTCCTAATGGTCAATTGCTGTACAAGATGCGGACATGATAT